>NC_047155.1:26549103-26906603 GCF_009819705.1 Hippoglossus hippoglossus | reverse complement strand
GAATTGCATGCCTTTCATCGCTGCAGCGCCCTCTGGACACCTGGAACTGCACTCTGTAACTCTGGTGTACGCTGCTGGAACATTACGACCTGCTTTAAGACACACGGCACACACCAACCACCAGAGCTGCAGCTACCTGCTAGCTGTAAGAGACAACTAGCTCACCATTCTCACACATCAGGGTAGTCAGGTAGTTAGGGTTGTCAGCCTCAGACCGCAACAAGTATTTACCAAAATGAATTACGTATCCCACTTGTAAAGGATGCCTGAGTGCCGAACACAAATCTTGAATTGTGTCACTTTAAATGTCTAGTGATTCACATCTCAACCATCGTATTCACCTGGAAACCACACCAATAAGCATGTTGTTTTTTTGGTACAGAAAGACCTTTTATAATAAAAGAGTTGAGTAACTTCTTCTGAATTAGCACCAACATTGTCGGGGTAAATGAGCTTTTCAGTGACTGATCAGACAGTGAGAAGGACATTACATGAAGTCAGAAAGAAAACCATAGCTCACTAAAACGAGACGAAACTGCTGCATCACTCGTTGCCAAACACATGAAAAGAGGCCTAATGAATGCTGGCAACACGTTCTTCAGATGAAACCGAACAAATTTGTCCAGATCAGATGGGATCCAGCATGTTTACTGTGCAGACCTGGGCAGGACCCCCGTGGTGCCTGCACAGTGCCGACTGTGAAACATGGAGGTGTGAATGTGCTGCTACGGGGCTGCAGGAGTGTCGATGTAGAGGAGATGACATTTACAGACGACACTAAGAACGCAAGTTTGTTTACCCGAACACTGAATGAAAAGATGACTCCCAGTCTCTTGGCCAGAAAGGAATTTTCCAAAATGGCAATGATCTAAACACACTGAAAAACTCACAAAAGTTTGGTAAGATCAAGGTGAAGAGTACAATATGTCCCCAGACTGTAGGGCATTTTATATCAGAGGGTGGAGCAACTAATTCCATCTGGAAAAGAGCATTTAAAAAAAATATATATATATATATATATATATCAATGTGTGAAGAGAGGCAGAACATCTCCCCACAGATCTGAGGAGCAGCGAGCCTCAGCGGTCGGCCCATTCCATATGCCGAAGTGTCCTTGGGCAAGATACTGAACCCCACAGCCGTGGCACTGTATGAATGTGTCTGTGAATGGTCGAATGTAAAACTGTACTATGAAGCACTTTGAGTGGTCCTCAAGACTAGAAACACAGACTATTTACCATCTGCAAGTCTGATATCAAGAGGATCAACTCTTATAAACATGGGTATAGGAAATAAAAGGATGCAATTTTAGCTAAGTACCTTCCATTATTATTTCACTAGTTTCAAATGTATTTGTTTATTTCTAAACAAACATAGATACAATTTGATTAAATGGTCATGATTTGTAGTTTTTCAACTTTTTAAAGTGATACTACAATCTTAAATGTGTTTTTTGAGCTGTAAACTAAATTATATGACTGTTCTCTGATTAAATACATAATTCAGTTTTTATCACATTTATTAGCACATTTATAAAACAAATATACATTAATGGGTTTAATGTAGCTCATAAACACAATTTTAAACTGTCTTTGGCTTTTCAGGGCTAATGCTTACGTAGAGTCAACTGTTTAGGATGTCTCTACGTCATGACATTTATATATGCAGTATATATATATATATATATATATATATATATATGTATGTATATCAAGGTTGGTGGGCCCCTAAACTCACCCCCTAGCACTGCGCTCTCAAGGCATGTTTTGAATTTCCAGGGAGCGACCCTTGAGCCAAAACTTAATGATCTTGACCAGGAATGTTCTCAGTCCTTGTCCACCTTCATCCACCTTCCAGTACACTTACATTAAGGGAGAACAAAAGAGATTACCTCCTTCATAGTTCAAACTAAGTTGAGATATATCCCTGTTGACATGGTGTGAGAGGATTCAAATGTGAGTGTGTGTGTGTGTGTATGCATCACACTTTGCGGAGTCAAACACTTGTGTGAATGTGTGCGCGCTAGCAGCGGGGCAGCTTTTCCTCCCCGAGGCTGTGAGTGTGGGTGTGTTTCTGCAGCCTCGGTGTCATTAGCCTTCAAACAGAAACAATGTTGTTGATCAGCAGTTGTTTACAAACCGCCAGGAGGATGGAACTAATTTGATCACTCTCCATTCCCCCCCGTCTCTCCCTCTCTGGAGACCGCTTCAATTTGAGCTCCTTGTACGATCTCGATAGCAGACCGCCACAAGTTGATTCTGACAGCAATTATGAACATTGTGTTCCACTCAAGTGGTCGTGAGCCGGGGAATAATGAAGTTCTCACCAAATCATCTGTTCCCCAAATCACTTAGCTGCATCTTCATTAGTAAAATCATAAAATCATACTGGGTCTCGCCTGTAAGAAATAGCAGCTACATGGTGGTCGGCCCAAGCCAAAGAATGAGATGTACAATCTCAATTCGAACCTTGAACTCTATAACCAACACTAAATCACATGAATTATACATACAGCTGTCTGTAGAGTTCGAAATCAAACTTTTTTATTATCTTTATACTCTTCTACAGCTTTTAAGAGGATGCTATAGAAGGAAAAACAAGAAAATCGAAATAATTGATAGTACGCATTTTCTACCCAAACTAATTGCATGATTTGTTTATTTTAGTGCTGACACAAGTCACAGAATTTGTCTTGTCAGAGCTGTCACCTCGAAAACAGCGAATTTTCCTCTCAGCTCACAATGATTATTTTTAATATCCATTTCATGAAATCTCTTCCTCTTTAAATGACAGTTCTTACATTTTAAATGACAGTTTGAAACACATTTCATGCTTATTCATTAACTGACATAATGAATGTCAGTTCAGTGTCTGCTATGGTGGCTCAGACACTGACCCAAATTCCAGCCGACTGTTGACCTGCTAACACCTCTTCAACTGCAACTACTTTTACTCTCAGCACACGTCTATCAAACAATGAGGAGTGAATAATCTATGGCAAGATTAATTAACAACCAACAACCAAGCGGGTAATTATAATTATTACATGTTTGTATGGTGATGTTTAGATAGTTATGTTTAGGGAAAAATCCTGGTCACACACACACACACACACACAGATACAATCTGGGCTGCAATTTACATTATCGGTTTTGTGTTTACAGTTTTTAAACGTGCACTTTTCAGGATCATTTTGAAAACCTAATCAAATAGTGAATAAGATTCCTAAGAATTTTGGAAAATACCCATTGCAAGTTCCATCGGATCAGCTGATTTCTATAAACTTCACCAACAACTGACAACAACTTTTTTAAATTTCCTGAGAAAAGCAGCAAATACAGATACAAAATTCACAGAAATGAGTTGTGATTAACTTGTCTATCAACTGTCAAAGATTTCAGCAGTAGTTCAGCTGTAGCTAATTCAACGACGAATATTATATATATTATAATTTACAAATAACCTAACACAATAAATAAGAGATTGAATAAAATATGCAGTACATGTCCATAATATTTTAGATGTTTTTTGGATGAAACCTCCTTTCAAGGGCAGACGCCACTACTTATATCCAATATTTAATAGTAATACCAGTGGTCAGATATTCACAAGTCATATAGCATATAAGGAGCTTATCACACATTGTTTCCACAGCTACAGTGTCAGCTATTTTCACCTGTCTGGACCTCAGGGACCCCCGGCCAATAAGGCTGCTGCACCCTGTCAGACACCGCCATGCACAGCTCCATCTCTAGAGTTTTAATGACCTGTGTGTGTGTGTGTGTGTGTGTGTGTGTGTGTGTGTGTGTGTGTGTGTGTGTGTGTGTCCACCTCTGCATATGTGCATCATATGTTCAAAGTGCAAAATACCAAAAGTGAAGAGGAGTGACAGCAGAGAGGAGGGAGGTGCTGACAGGCCTATCTCTCTCTTTTTCTCTCTCTTTGAATATGTGTGTGTGTGTGTGTGTGTACGATAAAATAAATATATAATAGTGGAATATTAAATCCTCCCTGTCTCCTGCTGCTGTCTTCCTCTGATATTTCTCCACGGTGCCAAATTGACAGATAACGATCACATTATGAGGCTGAGTGTCACACCTTCTCTCATTTTTTCATAACCATTGTCACTGTGTTTATTGTCTCTTTTATTAGGGCCCGAGCACCGAACAGTAGGAGACAGTGGGAGGCCCTATTGAAATTGTAAGGATTATTTTTTTTTTTTTTTTTCAGGCAAATGAATTGGCTTTTTGAGGGCTTTAACATGCTCAAATAGTTACCAAAGTTTGCAGAAAATTAGAAAGTGGTGAAAATGTACGTATTCTGGAGTAATTTTAAATGGGCGTGGCAAAACGCCCCCCGCGCCCCCTGGAACGCGTTCACATTGACCGATCTTCACAAAATCGATACACAGGTGTATCATGACCAGACAAACAAAAAAGTCTAGAGGTGCACTTTGAAAAAAGCAACAGGAAGCCCGCCATTTTGCATTTAGTGGCCATTTTTCACATTTTTACTTTGATGAACTTGTCCCAGGGCTTTCATCAGATCATTATTGGTTGTGTTTCTGCAGGATAAAGACAAAGCACATTGGCAGAAGCTCTTCTCTCACTTCTGTAGCCGGACAGCGAACGAGGAGGAGGAGATCGCCCATAAGCTCCTGGGAGAAAAGTTCAGAGTGAGTCCCCGTCACGTTATTTCTGCAAAATGTTTTACGTCCGGCTCCTTCAGAGAACGGAGAGAAAAGCATCGTCCTCTTATGGAAACTGGAATAAATAACGTGTCACTGAGCAAAGGTTCCACAGAGGAACTGTCCCCTGACGCAGTTTGATTCCCTCTGAGGCCACTGATGCCCGTGATGTAGGTTTGCTCTCATGTAAAATGTAATATTTGTTTATTTCACATTGTTTCTGTAGGGACAGTTGGCCTCGTTACACGGCTTTTTCAGAGCAGCACTTCATGATGAGCATCTCAGTCGGGTGAGTACGTCTCACATGTTGCCAACACACGTGTTTTCTTTAATTTTCATTTATTCTTACACCAAACACATTTTTGTTTTAGTCTTTAACATTCAAGGATGTTTTTTACTTTTTTATTATTCACCTTGGCTTCAGAAAAATATTGATGTGATGTTTTTCATTATTTTCAATTATTAATTGCAGATTAATTATGAAGTAAAATAACCTCTACTTGCTTTCTAATTTAGTCGTAAAATTAGTAGTAGAGTGTAATTATTATTATATTCGATTTGTCTCTTCCCAGTGGGGAGAGAGCAGGTGCATTCAGTTAGTGAGCTTTAAAGAGTTTTAAACATATAATTAAATAGCATTATATAATATTTAGTTATTATTCATAACCTTATTATTTCAAATGTAAATCAAATATAGTCATCCAAATATCTTAGTAAGAAAAAAAGTATTTACTGAAATAAATGATTGCAAAACTTCCTCATCAGTAGGTGTTTTCATCACCATAGCAACGAGATGCTAAGATTTGAAATTGATTTTGATTGACAGGGACACTGTAACTCCATTGTTGCTGTGACAACAGGATGAATCTGATTGGACAACTTTGATAGGAGACCTCTGATTGGCTGTTGATTGCCTTAAATACTGTTAAAGTTTAAGACTATTGCACTCTGACCTTGACTGAGGTAAGTCATGTCTCACTCTCTCTGTATTTACCCAGCATGCTAACCGGCACAATTCAGGCTCATAATTTAAGTTGGAAATGAAACCACTGTATAATATGAAGTTGCTGCTGTTACCTGCTGCTGTTAAATGTTGATAATGTGCTGGTTTCTGTGCTGGTTTCTGTTGCTTTTATGACAAATGTGGGAATATTGTTGCTGGCTTGTTTTGTGTATTCTGCTGCTTATCTTTGATTCCTGTGGTATTCTTGTCATTTTATGATGCTATTTAAATGAATGAGTGATACGTGATAGCGTGATGCTAAGTAGCGTTAGGTCGCCTAGGCCAGGCAGAGTGAGGCATCTTATTCTACCAAACGATGTGATTTTTATAACAGTGGGAAGATTAACCTTGGTATTTAACTATAGTATTTAAGACAAAGTAAAAAAAAAAAAACTGCCATCACTGCCAATCAAATTCAGATTAAAATTCATATCAAAGCATCTGGTTGCCATGGTGATTGATGAGGGAAGTTTTCCCAGTCATTTATTTCAGAAAATGCTTTTTTTTACTGGTGAGTTTTAATTGGTTTATGGGGAGTTTGAATGTGTTTAAGGACAAGTTGACGGGAGCTTAAGCTAATGCTAGGAGCACATTACATGAGGTGTGTAGCTCCTTTAAGGAAAAAACAATCCCTCTCTTTTGGGTCTAATGTTATTTCAGAGAAAACATTTCTGGAAGGAGCATCAACTCGCATAACTCGCTCCCACTGTCCCATTTTTTTACTCTCACAAATCCCAAATATATATCTCTGTGTTCGGCAAAGTCTTGGGATTCTCACGGTGTCTTTATTTCACAGATAGGACTTATAGTTTTTGAATTATAGTTGTTTGAGTGCTGCACTCAGAGTTTAGATTTCTCTCTTCCCAGTGGGGAGAGAACAGTTGCATTCAGTTGAGTTTCCATGGCAACCAGATACACACACATAGCAGGAGGGTCTCTCTCTCTCTCTCTCTCTCTCTCTGTCTGTGTCTCTCTCTCTCTGTCTCTCTCTCTCTCTCTCTCTCTCTCTCTCTCTCTCTCTCTCTCTCTCTGTGTCTCACTCTCTCTCTCTGTGTCTCTCTCTGTGTCTCTCTCTCTCTCTTAAACCAGCCAGCCAGTCTGTCTCTCTCTCTCTGTCTTTCTCTGTCTGTGTCTCTCTCTCTCTGTCTCTATCTCTCTCTGTGTCTCACTCTCTCTCTGTGTCTCTCTCTGTGTCTCTCTCTCTCTCTTAAACCAGCCAGTCTGTCTCTCTCTCTCTGTCTTTCTCTCTCTCTGTGTCTCTCTCTGTGTGTCTCTCTCTCACTTAAACCAGCCAGTCTGTCTCTCTCCCTCTCTCTCCTTCTCTCTGCGTGTCTCTCTCTGGGTCTCTCTGTGTCTCACTCTCTGTGTCTCTCTGTGTCTCTCTCTCTGTGTCAATTGTTTTATATTGAATGTTTGTCAATAGATCAATTTCACCTAAATCTTACACACTATTTCATCCTGTCACCTGCAGACAAACGTCATTTGACTGTCTCTCACTCTCTGGGTCTCTCTGTGTCTCTCTCTCTCTGGGTCTCTCTGGGTCTCTCTGTGTGTCTCTCTCTCTCTCTCGCTCTCTTAAACCAGCCAGTCTCTCTCTCTCTCTGTGTCTCTCTGTGTCTCTCTCACTCTCTGGGTCTCTCTGTGTGTCTCACTCTTTCTGTGTCTCTTTCTCTCTCTCTCTTAAACCAGCCAGTCTGTCTCTCTCCCTCTCTCTCCTTCTCTCTGCGTGTCTCTCTCTGGGTCTCTCTGTGTGTCTCTCTCTCTGTGTCAATTGTTTTATATTGAATGTTTGTCAATAGATCAATTTCACCTAAATCTTACACACTATTTCATCCTGTCACCTACAGACAAACGTCAAGATCCAGACGAGAACGGAAACTTCTTGTGAGAACGATCCTCGACGACCACAAACCAACATAAAGACAACAAACTACTGAGCTGATAAGAGAAAATAGAGCATCAACTGTTCCAAGAGCTTCATCAACAAATAGTTCTGATCTCTGTTGTAAAACATGCAGCAACCAGACATTGTGTTGAGCCTCAGAGCCAAACTCCTCCGAGCCAACAGGGAGATTATGGCTCTTAAAAATGGAAACTTGTCTCTGAAGGAGCAGGTGGAGCAGCTGGAACACCAGCTAAAAGACAAAGATGGTCTCATAAAGAAGGAGACCAAGAAACGGCATGCTCGCCTCAGGGCCTGCATGGCCGAGCTCACTGAGTGTCAGGCCAAGGCTAGGAGTATGGAGGCAAGTCTGCACCAGGAGCCACCTCAGCCTGAAACAAGCTGGAGCAGAGAGGTGGAGGTGGAGAAGGAGAAGGAGAAGGAGAAGGAGATCCAGGCTCTGAAGGAGCAGGTGGAGCAGCTGCAACATCAGTTGAATGACAAAGATGGTCTCATAAAGAAAGAGACCACGAAACGGCGTGCTTGCTTGAGGGCCTACATTGACTGCATGGCCGAGCTCACTGAGTGTCAGGCCAAGTCCAAGAGTATGGAGGCAAGTCTGCACCAGGAGCCACCTCAGCCTGAGACAAGCTGGAGCAGAGAAGTGGAGGTGGACAAGGAATACCAGGCTCCGAAGGGGCCGGTCAACCTGCTGCAGGTCAGACAGAGGAGGCTGATGGTTAAGCTCATTAACAAGAACCAGCTCATCACATGCGAAACCAAAAAAAGGAGAACTCCCTAAATCGGCTGCCCGGGCTTGCGCACTACAAAAGAAAAGGAGCATAGGAAGAGTCGGGGCTGGAGGTGAAGCAGGAGGAGACGACTCCAACTATGGGACTAAGCTGCAGAAAGGTGGAGGCTGAGATGAGCTGGAGCAGAGAGAAGAGGTGGAGAAGGAGAAAAAGGCGAATCAGTGCTCAAAGAATTCTTACCTCACCCACTCCTTCCCTCCTTGCCCCCGCCTCCCTCACCCTTTTCCTACTCCTCAAAACAAACCCCTCCCCCGTTCCCCGTTTGTACAATATTATAAATGTTTTAATGATGTGAATGTTGTAAATATGTTACATTTTGTGAATAAATATAACTAGTACAGTAACATCTACCTCTGTCTTTCTGAATATAGATACAGGATTCATGGCCCTGATCAATTAACACAGTGTTGGAGTGAAACAAATCAGTGTGATTCATTTAGTGTGTCACTATTCATAGCAACACAGCACAGCAACAGAAGACAAACAATGTTTCTTTACTTTTTTACATTTGGTCTAATCTATATATTAATTATGACAACAATACAATAATAATAATAATAATAATTAATAACCTTGTCATCAGTTAGTTTTCATATTTAATTTAACTGTTTGCTGATGATAAATGTAAAAATCACAACATTAGGCAAACATCTGTTCTGTAAATCTGAAGATTTCACAGCATCTTTTGTGTAACAATGTCCATTTTAAGTTGTTCTCTTGTTTACAAATGATACAAAGTTTTGTTGGAACCATTTTGAAACAAATGAATAAGTGGAGCTGTAATCATTATGATGGAATGACCAGAGGTAATAGAATCAAACTGCTCAGCTTTTCTGAGTGGACTTCAATCTGACAAACAGCTGGAAACCGCTGCAGGTGTCAAGAGGGAAATCCTTGGCAGTGGTCTCAGGAAAATCTGTGCATCCAGGATTTCAGATCATTTCATGATCTGCTCCATCTTCTAACAGGTGGAATCAGAGGACGAGCCAGGAAAACGATTTTTCTTCGTCCTGGTCCCGACCAACACAAACTCGCTGTTGGCGAGTAGGAATGTTAAAGGCTCATGCTGTCAGGTTTAGTTAAAGCAGGAGGACCCAAGATGCAGAGACAAAAAAGTTTAAACAAAAAGTCCTTTTAATTTAATTTGGCTTTCAACATATTCTTCCATTATTCTTATTAATAATCTTATTACTATTATTATTATTATTATTAGTAGTAGTAGTAGTAGTCGTAGTAGTAGTAGTAGTAGTAGTAATAATAGTAGTAATAGTAGTAGTAGTAGTATTTATTTATTTTCTAATAGCCTGTATCATATAGGTATGAATATGAATATAATATATAATATAATGAATATTTGTATTTGTTTGAAAGTGACATATTTCATTTAAAAATAAGCAATGCACAGTTTCCAAATATGCAGTTTTTCAAACTTTTTGTATTGTGATATGCAGTAATCAGTTCATTCCTTACATTATTATTATTATTATTAGTAGTAGTAGTACTAGTACTAGTAGTAGTAGTAGCAGTAGTAGTATTATCAATATTTTTATTTGTATTATTATTATCAGTAGTAGTAGTAGTATTCTTATTATTATAATTATTCTCATTATTTATTTTTCTGATATCATGTATCATATATGTATCAGACCAAAAGAGTTTTCTGCATGTCTTTGAAAGTGACATATTTCATATCAAAATTGTTTTGCTTGTTATTTCTCTTCCCCTTCCTTCGTTTCCTACTGTTTTCTTTCTCTCTCTCACTCGCTCTCCCACTCTATTCCTGCACTGCTTAAGCCTCACTCATCCCCTCTGACTGACACGCCGAACACTCCCACAATGCCCCTGTGACTGAAGAAGCCAAAAACTGTTCCTTGTGTAAGGAGAGGTGACGAATTACAAGACCGACACACACACAGTTTTACACTAGGATTTGTCACTCTATCATTCTCATAATAAATGGGCCAAGGAAATTACTAATAAAATTGCAAAATGCATTGTTACAGAATAGGCTGTATAGTTATCCTGGTGTAACAATTGAGAATTAGCTCATTCATTTATGTTTATGCCTTTCCTTGTTACCTTTTGATACATTGTATATCCAGTATATTTCAACAGCTTTATTGCCCGGTCCATTTGCAAAGAAGAACTTTTCTTAGGTAAAAGTAATAGTACCAAACTACAAGAGTATTATATTGAAGGAAAATGTCATAATATTACAAGAATAAAGTTGTAATTTAATGTGCAAAAAGTAAAAGATATTTAAAAAATAGTCATAATGTGTCTTTTAAAAAGTCATAATAATACAAGAACAAAGTCATTTTTTTATGAGAAAAAAGAAAAATTGTTGTTTAGAATTTGTTTAGAAAAAAGTCATAATATTACAAGAATAAAGTTGTAATTTAATGAGAATGATAATATTGTTACAACTTTATTGTAGTGAAATTATGACTTTAATCTAAAATTATAATCCTTTCAATTTGCCCTAATGTTACATCATACCATACTGTAAAATAGTACAAATAAATCAAAATAAATCAAAAATAAATCAAATATAATATTTAATTACAAATAAAAGTCTCACTGTCAAAGTAGAAGTGTGTGAGCATCATTAGGAACATGTACTTCAAGTATCAAAAGTTAAAGGAATCCGTGTTTGACAGTTACATCATTATGCATATATGTGTCTGCAACACGTTTCTACTGTAACTGGTTCAGGTGGAGATAACCTTTACTTACAGAGGTTTGCCACTGATGATAAGTGTCGATATGGATTCATCTGCTCAAATAATTGATTGGAGAGTTTGAGAATCTTAAAATATATTAATAAAAAGAAATAAAAAGAAAATAATCATGACCAGAATCACTTAGCATCAAAGTTACATCTTCTTTGATCCGTGATCAAACATCAAAATGATTCAGTTTACATTCATTTAGGATAAAGACGATTCAGTGATTAATAACTTATCAAATAGTTTTAATTAAGTGACACTCGTGTAATCATCCGATCTCTAATTCCATATACTGTTGGATAGTTACAACAATGCATCATTTTTAATTATTCCTACTTTGTACGTAAAATGTTGCTGTAAATTAACTCCAGCTGATGAAAAAGGGGAAAAAACATATAAATCTGTAAACTCTTGTGGAGTACGATTATAAAGTGAAAAGTAAAAGTATAATTACCTCAGATTTAGTACAATGGTAACTGTACTTAGTTACAATCTTCTACTGACCCAAAACAATGACATCCAACAAAATACCACAACCGTGGATTTAAAAAATAAAAAAATAATACTCTAGACTGCAGATACAATATATCAGACACTACACATAATCTTCCTTTGTATAGTTGACTGTGACTGACACAGCAATTTCCTGATTCCCATTATTTGGTCTGGTCATGATTTTATCTTTTCAAAGGGATCAAACAAATCTGAAGGCTACAACAAACCATGATGATAAACATATGGTGCAGCCGAATAGGCTTTTATAAGCAGATTAACCCAGAGAAAAACAAAGGTTGTAATAGCAGGTTGAAATAAACTAGTTCAGAGTTTTATCCAAAATAAAACTCATCTCCATATTTTTAATGCATGATCAATACTTCCATTAGGTTTACCTGATGCGTTTATAGTTTTCTAACCGTCTGTATAAATGTAAAATCTTCTGTATAAATTAATTTCCACACCAGCAACAGCATACTGACCATAGTGAATTCATTACTAGAATGAAAATATGTGTGCTTTAGAAGCTTAACATAGTTAAAAGCTTAATACATCCAGGTCAATGTAAATTAAAATAACAAATCAAACACAGTTTTATTTTTTTCGTCTGTCTGTATTCATTGGTAAAAATTCTTCTCAATATTCCAACAATTTTAATTTGCTAATATCTGGTTGATTTCTAACTGCAGCAGCGTCAGTGAGGAAAGGAAACTTAGGGGCTGCTATACGTAGATTTTCTCGGAAACAGTGGGTGGAACAAACCCCATAGGACGTCACACGGGGCTCCAAATCTGACTGGATTGTTTGAGCTCACTTTTTCAGAAAGGTGGAGCAGGCAAAAGAGAGAGAGAGATTGTGTTTTTGTCATTTTTGGGGAGTCTGTAGAGACGTGTTGGACACATATCCCTTTTTTAAACAAACAGTTTTACTCCTCGGGTCGGCAAGACAAACTTGAGGTGTGCAGACAAACTTTTATTTTTTCATCTTCTTTTTAAAAGCTCATAAAACCACTTTCTCCGTTTTCTTGGGTCTTTTCTCACTGTTTCTACTAGTGGGCGTGTCTCCGCTGCAAAAGTGCATTGTCATGTATTTTCTGTGCACCAATTAGGATTCAGCATTGTTAAAATTAAAATAGGATGATGGTTGTGGGGGTTGATTACTTATGTTGTTCGGCCTTTGTCAGTCAAATCTGATCAAACCACAGCCCTGATGAAGAAGGTTTGCTTGGATTTATTAAAGGATTTTTATTACTCATATACAAAGTTTGTTGTTGGGTAGTTTGTCACTTTATGCTGCAGAGAAAAGAACTTAGAGTTTCAAGGGGTTTAAAATGTTAGTACAAGAGGTGAAACAGAATATATATATGGTTGGGATGATGAGTTAAAGCAACTTAAATCCAGGGTAAAACTTTATCCTAATGTTTTTTGTGCAGTTACTTTCAATGAGTGTTTGAAGTTCAGCTCTAGTAACTGGATTTTCTTTTCTCTTTCATACAGTGCAGTTCACAGAGGAGGAGGAGGAGGAGGAGGAGGAGGAGGAGGCCAGGTTGTGGTCCATTGACTGAGCAAAGGACTAACCCACATGCACGTGTGTGTGTGTCAGGCTTGGATGGGCTGGATGAGCTGAGTAGATGTGACCAGCCTAAGTGTGTGTGTCTCATATCAGTGTGTCCTCGATCGCTCTCACTGTATGGGGCACTTGAGCCCATTCTTCAGTGGCACCGGGGGGCACCGACACAGACACACACACACACACTACACAGCTGCACACATGTATGCACAGCTGCACACACACACTCACACACACACACACACAGATTCAGTGTTTTGATGTAAACTCAAGTGGACGAGGGGTCCAGTCAACCACTCCACCAGACTTTCCCCTCCCCTCTATCTCCCCCCGTCTTTCATCACTTCCCTCCCTGTGACACTTTTAACGGCATGTCACGCAACCCTGTGCTCACACACATGCGTGTGCGCACACACACACTCATGCGCCATGTCGTGCTCCCAGCCAAAGATCCGCACCTTTGTCAGGGGAGAACCACTTAGGCACGCTCATATTCACACACATATTCACATTCATGTCTGACTTTCTTTTTTTTTCCTCCTCTGCACACACAAGTCTTCACCACTTAAGCCGTCTTCCTTTCACCATCTCGTGCCCGCCCCACCTCTCTGTGTCTCGTCTGGTCTCGTGTGTGCGTGACTGTGGCTGGCTTTGGCAAGGGTGAATTAGCACGGCGACCCAGTTTGGTGCCAGAAGAGACGAGACGTCAGCGGAAGATATATTGTAGAGTTTTATTTTCCTTCCACTGCAAATTCCCTTTCTGCTCAGGCTGTGGTGATGTAATAGTAAATAAAATACATGGCAAAAACATCACCTCCTGGTGAGAATCATCATAAAGCAAATTAATTCTGTTTTCAGATGCTTTTATGTTTTTCCCCCCATAAAAGACCCTATCTCGATAACCTCATATAACTTACATTAGAGTGTTACACTTAAATCTGCCTTAAAGTGGGGATGAAAGCAGCTCCATAAACAAAATATGACTCAAGGTGATTTTTCTTTTCTCCGCCTTCTTTACAGGCTCTGTTTTGCATTTCTCTGCTGATACTAATTGCCTGCTGCTAATTATAGACAGGCAGTGAGTGGCCCCTTTGAACCGGACACTCTCACAAACACGCACACGCACACGCACACACACACACACACACACACACACACACACACACACACACACACACACACACACTCCACTTCATACACTTTTACACACAATTTGACGAGGAGCTCTCAGAGTTGAAGCAAGAGGGTGTTAGCCACTGGCCTCAGATTCGTAAGACACAAGAAGCGATTTGTGAGTGTGTGTGCGTGTGTATGTGTGTGTGTGTATGAGTGTGTATTTGTGTGAGTGTAGGTGTTGGGAGGAGGAGGAAAGGGGGTGGGGGGTGCAGGCGAACCGGTGTTGCGTGTCTCGTTCGGCTCGTTTAGCTGACAAACTGCTTTTAGCGTTTAATTATCCATCGCACCGTGATTAATAGGTTTTAATTACAGTAACCCATGGCAACCTGAAATATGCACGGGTCTCTGAATGAGGTCAGCCCATCAAAACCCTGTGGAAAAAAATCAAAAGAGGCGAAAACAAACAGAAAGTGTTTAAAAGAGAGAGAGAGAAAGAGAGGATCAAGAATCTTTGCATTTCAAACGTCTCACTCAGTATTCATCACAGCGGAACGAGAGAAGAGCTCAGATAGACACACGGCTATTTTCTCAGTATTTACCGATTCAAGAAAAATATTAGAGCTTTTGACCGGACCTTGAACTTTTTCACTTCATTTAATATCGTTTTCTCACATGAGCCACAGCCGCAGAGCTTCAAACAGACTTTTTGATCGAGTAGAAAGGTTAGAACTTTTACAAATTCAAGTGTTGTTTCAAAGGCTCCTGTCATTTCTGCTGATGCTGGAGCTCAGACGAAAAACTTCCACATAGTTAAATAAATGAGAAACTCTGACAGATTAGATAGAGAATCTGCCACAGTGTACCAGAAGCTCCCAACATCCCGAGCCGAGTGGAGCCGGTTTATGCTGCTTTTATCAAACTAGACAAACATCAGACATGGATTCCTTTAAGCTCTGGACTGTTTTTGTAGCCGTGCACCAACCAGCACAAGCAACATCTCTACAGTTTGGTATTTAATATGTTTTGATGGAAGAATATCTGTAATGAAAATATGTTGTTAATTTAAGTGTTTAGACAGTCGCAAATAAATCTATATTAACATAAATAACATGTTCACAGGAAACGTGTCATATGACCTTGTAGTACAATATCCACAGACTGCAGCGTTATTAACTTGTTTTATGGTTCTATTAAATCTCTTGGTAGTGATAGGTCCTGTCTGTTTAAATACAGAAACAGTTCACAGCGACTTCAGACACAACCTGTTATCAACATTTAACAAACCCTCCATGGAACACTATCCACACCAACCACCTCCTGATGTTAATAAATGTAGCTCTTCGTTCATTCAAAAACTATATTGCCTCTGAATGTTACTCAGCCAGTGAATACTACCAAAGATATTTCGTGTTGTGGTTTAGTTGTATAACATTTCGAGGAGACAGGGCTGACAGGTGGGAGGGGAGGTGTGGGAGGTGCATTCAAATGAGGCAGAGCAAAGAGTTGTGGAAAATGTGTCTTTGGAGAAAATACACCTGAAATGTGAGTAAACTATTTAGATGAATATAAATGTCCTTCATTCTTGGTTAAGTAAAATGTCTGCAGATATCTAGAGGCACCAAAGCACACAGTGTCACAGTGTAGTGCCCCGTTATACACAGATGTTCATTGTGTTTACTTTGATTGAATCACATGCACGTGACATCAGGCTGCTAGAAAGTGACCACACACCTTTAACACAACTGGTCTGTTATAACTTGGTTAATATGTGTTTATACAGTTGATTTTTTTAATTCTTGTTTAGGCCCAGAAATGCATTACAACAGAGTATTAGGGCCATATTGAGGAAAAAGATTTCGAGAATGAATTCATAATATTAAGAGACTAAAATCATAATTGAGAGGAAATATTAAAGGAAATAAGCAGTAAGGGGAATCCATGCTCGTCTAAGTTTCACTCCGTCTGGATCCAAAATTTTGAACCAATGTCATTATGAAACTACATTTTATATCATTTAAAAAAGAGTCTGTGTGGTTCTTTCATCTGAATGGACATAGTTTTTTTCACAGTCTTTACAAAGTCCTGATAATTACGATGTTGTGCTGATGTGTCAAAAGATTAAGTATTATGTTATTTGTAAAACTGAAGTATATTCTCCTTTTAAAATGACACACGGCCTGATATTGTGATTTTATTCTCGAATATTAGGACTTTATTCTAAAAAAATCAACATGGCCCTAATACTCCATTGAACACAGGAACACATTTTTAAAATTAAAGTAACCACTTGCAACGTGAGATAGAGCAGAATTTTGATTGAAAATATATACGGTTGAGGAGATCTTATAAACAGCTTCAGCAAACTATTTTAAAATATTTTTTCTATCTTTATTCTAATAATTTACTTTTTTTTTTTTTTTTAACTGAAAATCCTGCGTGGTGCAGTGTGTGGATGTTGAGCCACTCAGGAGCCTCAACACTACAAAACAAATCCCTGAAAAAGCTTCCTTCCATTTGCTGAGTTGTTGTTGTCGTACTTTCCTCTGCCTGGCTCAGCCGGTGCAGAGAGATGAGACCAGAGATAAGAAGTGCAAGCGGAACATATCTACATGATTTGTCTAACTCAGACTGTTGAATCCTCACATTATCTTCGGCTGAACTTCTGCGCTTTTTTTTGCTCCCAGACTGAGGGCTGTGGATTTTGTCCCTCATCGCTTTCAAAATTGCTTTCAGGAGGGATTTGTCTGTGGCCAGTGTGGACAGAAGGAACAATTACTGTGCAGCAACCAATACCTCTGTCTGTTTACATCCTCGAACAACACGTCAGTGCTGTTATGAGGTGGTGTGTAGACCCTGTCCTCACACTCAGACGTATCGTTAAAGTTTCACTAGTTTCAATGAAACTGGCCCCATCTTCCAAAGGGCCCCTAAATGACCTGCCCAAATTGAATAATACACCCACTTCTG
The DNA here is from genome assembly GCF_009819705.1 of Hippoglossus hippoglossus. Lineage (NCBI taxonomy): Eukaryota > Metazoa > Chordata > Actinopteri > Pleuronectiformes > Pleuronectidae > Hippoglossus > Hippoglossus hippoglossus. Next base: position 26,889,343 of record NC_047155.1, on the reverse strand, counting down.
TTTTTTAATATATTTAGACTTATTGGAAATGAGCCGCTGCAGCACAGAGCAGGGAAACTCTAATGACATTTATCGGACCACTTTACAACACTGGGCACAGATTACGGAGTTCTTTGAATTGAGCTCTTAGGGCCACAGCTCTTCCTCAGCTGACGCTAAAGCTGTGGGATTTCTCTCTCTCTCTGTCACGTGACGCCAACACTACTGGAGTGTCTCCCTCATCTGTCATGTAGCCTGTCTGTCAGTCACTGTCTGTACAATCAGGTAGGACCTGATTTACCCGTGTCCACTTGCTGCTGCCTTCGACAGCTCCTGACTGGCTCTGCGTGGCTGTAACAGCTGTTCGGAAAGAAAAAGTTATGCAGCCTATACTGCGTATATTATTTTACTGCAGCCAGAATTTTTATTCATTAAATAAAATATTCTGCATTCTCTGTAGTTTCTGTAGTCATGACTGTGTTGTGGCTTAATTGTAAACTAACTATTTTTGTACTAGGACAGTTTTTGATTCTTCTTGTTGTTATTATTATGAAAATAAAACCTATCATATGCTAATTAACTTCATATGTCTATCTTATGTAAAATGTTTTATAGAATGAGAAATAACTTAAAGATTGTCTATGCTGATAACACTGTTTAGAGTAGGTGTGGTGGTGTTGTACTGGTGTGTGTCGTATTGTGGGAAGGACTGTAATCTGCCCAAGGTCAACCACTGAGAAGAAACAGTTGGTAGGACAGTGAGACGACAGTAAGGTCAACCCGTCTTCTATTCAAACTGAAAGGAAGACATTCGAGATCTGAAATATTTGGTGATTAATAGACTTGCAAAGACAGACAGGATTTTACAAAGTGGCTGGATGTAGAATTCTATTACGTACTGTAGGCTACAGCAGCCATCCAGTCTGACTGTAACTCTGTTATTATTCAGGTTTCAGAGCAGAGCCACAGCTCAGCTCAAGTTCACCTCTTCGCCCTCTCTAGAGAGAGTGTACACTTTGTGCTGCTCTCCATCCACTGTAACATCCACTCTCTCTTCTTTTCACAGGAGAAATTACCCAGGCTTAATTGATGTCCATTTTTTTTTTTGATAAAGGAACATGAGACAATTTGTGTTCAACGAGCTTTGAGGTCTGTCCCCAGCCTATAGTCGAAACTGCAACACTGGACCTCGACTGTCATCACTGTCTGTGAGAAACTGCCAAATACGTGGAGCAGGACACGAGCAGAAAATACCTATACCTTCCTTTTTACTTCCACAAGTAATGTTAACAAAATCATCTGGCACAATTTTAAAGATCATTTTATCATTTTCTTGAAGGTTCCCACAATCACCACGTGGATTGAGTGAATTTGAAGTCCTGAGGTCGACCCGCTTTGCCTTTACACCACAAACTGCACACAATTTCCCTGTGAGACTGTTTGCTTTGTACCAAAGTTCATATTACAGCTTTGGCACAACCACAAAGAAAACCAGCTGAAACAGCACAAAGGCACAGGGGGACGTTAACTCACCCACACACGAGTCTCGATGCTCTTCGAATCCAGCGGAGCACACACACCTCCCGATGGGCACCAGCCATTCTCCTTCAGCGCTGCAGTACATCTTGGGGGTGTCCCTCTCCTCTGCATGGTCCACACACTGACCCCTGACCTCCACCAGGGAGGACGAGTCGGCACCCGTCACCACGTCGGTGAACACGGCCAGGTTGCGGTTCACACCCACGCAGCGCTTGTAGTACACCCGCACCGAGGTGAGGGCGATACAGGCGCCGATGTCCTGGAAGGCCCAGGTAGAAGCCTCGTCTGTTCAAGAGGGCCCACGCCCCGCACCTGTGAGGAGAGAGGAGCAGAGGTCACTTCATCTCAACTCATTTCAGGTTGTCATTTCTTTCAGACAATAACACACAATATTAGATACAGTATCGTGCGTGTGTTCACGTCTCTGCTTGTTTTGAGGGTATACACTCTTTACTTTAACAGCATGGAGCTGGATGTGACACAAGGTGAAGCTATGAGCGGGTGGGCAAGGAACAAAGTCATGGCTATAATAAGAATGAAGGAAAGCATTAAAGTCTCCATTCATGTGCTGCCACAAAGCCAGCCGTAGTACAAAGTCAAATTTCATTGTGTGATAGACTGGTTTTTGTGGCTCCACTAGACCCTGTCTGCAATGAGGCGGGTTCAGTGGAATAGCTGTGCCTCTCTTTCTGCAGTTTAAATGATGCTGTGTGATTTTGGGACTTGCTTTGGCATGAAATTACACTTGAGCCCAGTTGAAGGAAAACAGTGTCATTATGCAGTGATTGTTAGTACACTGCTGTAACACTGCTGGACCCGTGATGAGCCTAATGAAACTGGAGACCATTGTGTTCATTTCACTATTCATTCACTACTCCTATTGAAAACCTGGTGCTCATATTATCTATAATGCTGATAGTCCACAAGAGATTAGGATGTGTAGGTGTGTGCTAGCAGTGGCTAATAGAGTTTGCTACATTCAAACAAAGATGAGGAGCAGGCTACAGACGTTTTGAAAGTCAACTTCAAGAGGGATTTGAATGTCTGGGCTTCCGGAAACTTGGATGACACAGAGGAGCAGAATTGAGGCATAATATGTATTTGTTTTTATTCTGTGTGAAGAATTGGTCACCATTGACTTCAGTTGTATTGGATTTGGCTGCAACACTGTTTACCCCTAAAACTCAAAAATTGTCTTGTGGACTTCAAACCTTCACCCACCCCTCCACTGGCATAGTGGTAAGTAGATAGTAAGTGAATTTAAATTTTGGGCGCACTATCCCTTTAAGCTGCTTTCAGACATGAACTGAACTACAGGGAATCTCTGGACAGCCTCTGCGTGCTGCTCCACCCCTCTCCTCTGTAGATTTCTGTGTTGTTGAACGTGTCTGAGCAGGGAATCTCGTGCTGTGTTGTTCATGTGTAAAGGAGAAACTCCGGAGAAATTTTGCACCTAATTGTGCGGACATCCTCTGGAGTTCATGTCAGAAAATGGCTGCAGACTTCACATGACTACCCACCCCTACCTTAAACTATAGATTTTTCTTTTAAAATACATGATACATTTAAATGTTACACAACTGGCATGTGGAACAGCTCACAACTCACGACACTACTCTGAAGATGACACAAGGCTGCACTTGACAATATTTGTTATTTAATTTCACTTTAAGAAGAAAAGTCATTGGTCTTTTCTGACTTTTTTATGTTCAGCTCCTGTGGTGAATTAACAAGTGTACACTCAGTACACACTGTCACTCCTGTACACAGTAAATAATACACAGGACACATGGATTTAAGAAGCCTCCCTTTAGGTTTTATAAGACAACTTAGAGGAGTTCAGAGAGCTCTATCACTTCTTCCTCCTAAAAGCTCAAACACAGGTGCTAAACAAAACAGGTAGAACAGTGTGAACACAGCCTTAATTTAATCTCTGGACTGGTGTTGGTGTTGTGCCTTGGCAGCAGTCATTAATCAACTGCTCCGCTGCAAACAACAACCTGGGAACATGGATGATATTACATTTCTGTGTGCTTGTTTTTTTTTTTGGTAAAATATCATATCACACTTGACTGTCTTGTTCACACCCGGGAACTGATTCAACTACTCATTTTGATATTTCATTGTGGAAGCATCTGCAAATATAAGGAAATCTATTTTTGGCATCAAGACTCAAAAAACATCCGATTGGGTGACAGCTGGGAGTAGGAAGTGGTGGAGTCGTTTCTAATTGACTCTGAGGCAACCTGCAATTAAGACAGGAAGGTATGTCTTGATTGATTATTGTCAGGCAGATGAAGTCTGTTCATAAATGTACACAGTATTGTTCATCTAATCTAATCAGAAACTCTAATTGTAACTCCATGCAGAAAGGCCCTGGTATAAAACACTGCACCACTGTTCCACCAAGAAACAAGTGACATGTAAAATTCAATATGTAACCCTGCAACCTACTGGCTATTTTAGCTAGAATTTTGTTACTATGGTTACAGTGCATGACATTTCCGAAACATGCTCCAGACTAGAATTACCACGTTGTATGCCTCGGCCAAACAGTGCAGTTTCCGTGTACATATTTCTACATAATTTTTTCCAGATTATTATAAGGTCACTGTGACCTTTACCTTTGACTACTAACATTCATCACTATATCTTTGGGTTCAAGTGACAACCGATCAAAGGTTGAAGAAATTTTCCCTCAAGTCGGTGTTAAAATATCACATTCAAGAGGCTAAAAACATGATTTTTGAGGCCACCGTGACCTTCGACCACCAAAATCCTATCAGTTAATCAGTGAGTCCAAGTGAACATGTGTGCCAAATTTGAAAGAATTCCCTATGTTGTACCTGAGATATTACATTCACAAGGCAAAACATGTTTTTCAGAGGTTAGAGTGACCTTTGACATTGGACCATCAAAATCTAATCAGTACATCCTTGAGTCCAAGTAAATATTTGTACCAAATTTAAGAAAATAAGAAATTCCATGAAGGCATTCTTGAGATATTGCTTTCCCGAGAATGGGACGGACGGACAGACAGATGGATGGACGGACAACCTGAAAACATTATGCCCCTGGCCACTGGCGAGGACATACAAACTGACCAATCACATTAGAGTGGGCCAGCTGACGAATCAGAGCAGATTGGACCTATTAGGAGGCGGTGCATGCTCTGATGATCTACTGGATAAAACTAGATATGTTTTTGATCCAGTGAAGCTTTAAGATTCTGCAGAAAGATTCTGTATTTTACAATGATACAACTGCTTACATGTGTAGGAGACAAGATATTATTTGAGCAATTTCTGTGTACACTTGTACGTGCATGCCTACTGCAGGTGAGTGCTCGTGTGATGTGCGTTTACAGGCGTGTTAGTATGGAATGGAATTAAAAGTGATACAGGGCTAAAACGTTTGTGTGGATGGAGATTGTTTTAGTCTGAAAAGGCCATTTTTCAAGTGAAAAGGTAGTAGTATGGATGTAGCGTCAGTCAGTTTCAAACTTCTTTTAGCAGATTGCCACAGACGTAACAGACATTCAGGGTGAGGACTGGGTATGAAAGAGGAAACATTCTCCTTATTCCAAGTCAGCGAACCAGCAAACCCATTTTGAAGCTGCTATTTTAAGATAGAAAAAAAAGTTTCTTTAAATACTGGTTTAACTGAGCCTTAAGTGGTTCCAAGCACATGACCTTCTCCCTCTGTAGTTATATTGTAGTGATTCACTTGTGATGGATTGATTCAGTTTGTGTTAACACTGTGGGAGATGACATCAGTGGCAGAAGGAAGGGACAGACTGAGCTAAGCTGAGGATTTCCTGGACACGACACTGTTTCATCTTCAAAGGATGGAACTTACATCTCTTCTGTTTACTGATGTACAGAAAGATCTATTTTATTTAAAGTAGCAGTGCTGAGACATCATTACTACATCCTAATTAGCAGCTTTGTTTACAATGTGGGATGATGGATTGGATAGATTTTCAACTGTGTGCTAATTAAATAGCTACAGACTATTATAGTGATGTGTTTTGTTGCTATTTCAGGTAATTGGCAGGAATTGAACATGTGCTGTGTAATCAGAGTCAACAGTTGCCATTTAAAGTGTCTCAGGATTTTTTTTTTTCTGTGCTAACATTTACCGGCTATGGAGAAACACACAATGTTTTCAGCTCATTTTGTGTAACTTCTCCACCAGAAGCCAAGTGCGACACTTATCACACATGCTTGTTGAAATCCATTGCTCTTAAAGAACACAGTGGTGGATAAATGAAAAGATAACAGAATAGGATTTTTTTGTCTGTAACTGGGTACAGGAGCACAGGTGAATATTTAATCTGACAGACACTGAATTAAATGTCCAGAATCATGTAATTCTTTGACATTTTAACTGTGAATCATTATCTACAGTATTTAAAGGAATATGAGAAAATACAATGACAAGATATGGTGAGATAAGATATAAAGATGTACATACACATGTACATGTTGTGGGGACCTAAATCTGTTCAAACTGTTATGTTATGAGGATTTGTTAATCATGGAGAAAAGACAAGACAGATACAGAGATAGACATGTATTGATTTATACATAACTGCAGATATACAGTATATACATTCGTATGTATATATACAGTTAATGTATTTGTGCATGTTATCCTAAATTGGGTTAATTTCAAATAGAGTGGGCAGGTAAAAAATAATTTAAAAATAATGCTGTGGATGTCTGCAAAGGCAACTTTCTGTTTGGTTTCAAGTTAGGCTGAGATTTTCTTTATCAGCTAGTCTTTTCTGCACTACAAATGCAGAAAAAACTATTAAACAATACAAGGAACATTGCAACTCAAACTGCATTTTTAAAGTTGAGCTGAAAGTCACAGAGAAATGACAATTGTTTAACCAAATATGTTTGGCCCAGAGAATCTGCACCTGAACCGTGTGGAGGAGCCGGTCACTCCAGGTTCAGAACAACAAGGGAAGATCAGGTTTAGTCATTAAAGTAACTAGATACACTTGGAATGCTGCATTTGAACATCTGCACTAAACTTTCCTTTCTGTTAAATCTTAACCTCAATCCAAATCAATCATTAATATTAACAACAAAGGCTTCATCATTTCCTAAAACAGCTGGAAACTGTAGCTCTTAGTCTGTGTTGCTGAAACAAGATGCTATGGTGCTGCTGGAGACTTTTTCTGTTGACGATGTTTCAATGTTTGACACTTGCACTTGCACACTGGCAGCAGGGTTGTGTGTGTCGGACGGAGTGAAAATAAACCACTGTATGTTCTTGTCAGCTGGAGCAACAGTGATGCTCATTTATGACTTTTAATAACTTGTAGGACGATGATGGAACTCTGTGCTGCAGAGGAATACGATCAGGTTTTGGACCCAGACACAACACTTGCTTAGTGTAGTCTTTTTATCAGTGGTTTGGGTTATTTAAAAGAGATCTGTTGGTAATTCTGTAAATATGTAGAAAAATGCCATAATTCATATTTATTAAATGCACAGCTGTTCTCAATATCAGATCATCTCCCATGATGCTGACGTGAGCCCTGCTGTTTGTTTTCTTTTTACAAATCTGCAGAACTGAGCACAAAACAGTTTTAGTGACAACACTGGTAGAGGATCTCCAGGTCTGTGGATGTTTTGAACTCCTGTGGATGTGGACGTGCTACGAATTGGAATAAACCTCGTATCCAAAGTGAGTTATTGCTTCAAAGAGCCTGGACTGACATTTTCTTGTTGTATCAGTCAGCGTTCTTGCCATGTTCTTTTTTTTTTTCTTCGTTGTAGTACATACCTCAGTGTTGAGTTTTAGCCTGCGGACTCCCAGGTCCACGCCTGTGAAGCTCTCATCAGCAGCGATGGTGTCGATCTTAACGAACTGGTTCTCCCGTATGGCCGAGCCCACCGCTCTGTCAGACTCGTAGTAGTACATGTTGAAGGTTTCCTGTGGAACAAGGAGGGCTCGTTTGAGAACCGCAAATGTGTTCATTACAAGAGGCCTCATTTGGACTGGATTTATTTCTCAGGGGGAGATGAGGTGATTTTGTTCCTCCAGTAATTTAAAACCCATCCGGAGGGACTTCATTTGAAATGGATAAGGATGTTAAAATTCTTTTTTTAATTTATCCTGGCCTCCGAGTTTTTTTTAGCTCAGTGTGACATTTTGTTTCTTGTCAGAGAAAGTCACAAAAGTTTTTCTAATCTGGAAAGATGCTCACAATGGATCACAGTGCAGAGAGAGACACACTCTGTAATGTTGAAAGGACGCATATAGCTTTAACTATCCAAGCATGCAATCTGCAGATTTGTCCTGTGACAGGATGTTGTGCCTTGCAATCTAAGCCAAATTTAAAGATGTGCATTTACCACAACACAAAGAAATATGTAACTTCCAAGTGAAGTGAACCATAAATCCACTCACAATTCTGCTTATATTTTCTGATTCAGAAAACATTTCCTGCGTGCCCATCAGGTCTATATTTAGTCAAACAGCCTTTTAGCTACAGGCTCAACATTTCTCAGTTCGTGACTTTTGAGATAAAATGAGCACAGTATATAAAACTCCCTAAATGTCACAAATGTCTATAAAGCACAAATTGCACATGGTTAATTATGTTTAAAGGTCATTTTGAACCCCTCTCTTCCCTGAGTGTGTGAGCGTCACCTTGCAGGTGCCCAGGACTCCAGGCATGCTGTTGCAGTCTCTCAGAGTGAACTTGACCTCAATGTAGATCCTCCTGGCTCCCTCCCGCGGGATCCAGATCGTCCTCAGCCAGTTGTTCTGGCTCGGACTCATCACGTTACAGACCTGATTCGGAGAAACTGTTATAATCAGCAGCTGCAGCAACAACATCAATAAAAACAAGCACAAAACAGAAGCATTAAAGATGCTACACCTTTTTCCTAAAAGTGAAACAAAACAACTTCTCTGGTTTCTATTTCAAAACTGTGACTCACTGTATGCCTCATTCTAATGAGCAGTTCATCTATTTGAATGGCCTCGTGTTCACTTAGGCTAGTGTCTGGGTCTTAGTTGAGTTCAAATGTGATCATTTCTTCTGTATTTTTTTCAGGTTTTCACAGTCAAATTCTATTTATTCATTCATTCATCTAATTATTTATGCATGATTGTGACTCAAGTCATTAAAATTCAACCATAATTTTAAGCAATTGATTATAATCAATTGTGTGTTTTCCCCATCAGCGTTATTGGAGAAAGCTTTGAAATTAATTTAGATACAACCACAGTCATTGTTTTTCCATTATAACTCACTCTGATTATTTTCAACATTAGGTTGATAACTTTTTACCAGTCAAAGAGTCAAGTAAAATTCTATAGAACTATGCAATCCAGCAAATATTAATACTTGCGGCAGCTTTCTGCTTAAAAATGGGACTGCAGTAGTGAATTTGTTAAGTCAACAGTTGACTGAATCAACTTTTCAGATAAGCTCTATTATAAGTGCTATAATTAAACAGTGAACTGATTAATCATGCTGTTACCATAGTTTCCCTGGGACCAAAGTCCTACATTATATTTCACTTAAGTTGATACAATAATCAATTTTAATAAAACATTCAACCCCACTGCACACTGAAAGCATTACACACCTGGTACGTGTGGATGGGACTGAAGTACTCGTCCATCTCATTAATGGCATCCCACTGTGCAGAGAAAAAGGGAGAGAGAGAGAGGGGGAAACGTTCTGGGTTAAGTCACATATTCGCACGTCGACACATTTTACAGATTTATATGCAGCAAATCGTTCAGCCGCTGTCTATATTTCCCAAATGATGGGCTGTGCCTGCGCGTCTCCCTAACCACACTGGAAGTTTATTAGCTTTGACTTCAAATGAAACTTGAGACGACTCCTGTCACACAGGCGGCAGTCACGTTAGTGTGACAGGTGTATGCTATGCTATATTTCAATCGCTCAGAAGGCAAACACTGTGGTTTCCTGATAATTGGTGCTGATTTAGAACCTCATTATCTACATGACTTTGTGGGACAAAAAGTAGAGATCGTTTGTTCTTTTTTTGCATGAGGTTAAAAATTCACCTCCCCATTCGCTTTCTAGTGTTTTTTATCTTTATCTAAAAGATATATACATTTTTAAAGTCTCCATAAAGACTGTTGAACTGGGATTATTGCTGGCGTTAAATATGCTGATGTATTCCACTCCGGCATTATAGTGAGCAGCAGTTAACACATGCAATCATGTGTTCTACATTTCAGCATGTTGGAATTCACTTAATGTAATTCCAACGGGACTTATTTCCCTTTAATGTGATGCCTGATTAGATTTACATTGTTTCCTGAATGCCACTGGCGACCAATAATAGAATTATGAAGAGGAACAGTGGGTGAAATGTGTGGGTATTTCTAAATGTGTTAATGTGCGTTACACCTTCGTGCACCAGGAGAAATCCCAGGAAACTGTCGGTTCCACTCTGTATTGTGAGGAGATATATAAGCTGCACTGCTGCAAACCTCTATCTACAGATGCCTAGAAAATGTCCAGAGGATTAAACTTAAAATTCTGTTTTATTTGAATGCATCACTGGGTATGTACACAAGAGCACTTTTTCAGTGTAAGATGATTGGAAATAATCTCTTTTCCATGGACAGATCCCAACCCAACAGTCAGTCTATTTTTGCTCCAGTGTTCACCAGCAAATGCAAACTAGGAATTAGCATTAAGGCATTAGCATTTCATTTTGGAAAGATACACAACTGTGTACTTAGCTGTCACTTGACTGTCAGTAAATAAAAAGTCAAATCTGTCAATCAAAAGTTCGGACATCTGTCAAAAATAAAATCAACACAAACTGGATATATGCAAAGTGCTTCCATTCTAAATTGAGCTCTGAAGCTTAGTTTACGGTAAATGCATGACATGGCAAAGGTCAAGGAAAAAAAGTCTGAACCACACACACCTTCTTGACTTCAGATGAGGGGGTCTGTGACCAGGCCTTTCACAACCAACAATCCAACATTCATTCCCACTTCACACATTCACTTGTTGTTCAGGTAACAAATGGCTCTGGTGTAAACTTCTCTTTCTATTGCTTTTTGACACAGCTCCCACTGTCACTGTTCATATGACCAATCGAGTGCAACACTACTACTGTCATCAAGATTTAAAACTTTAATTTTCTCACCTTCCACTATCAACGTGGCCTTGTCACTCCACCTACACCACCTGTGTGGCTCTTCATAACAGCTAAATAACAGTGTAAGGTCAAAGGGCAAAATCTGTTTGTTGGTCCACCACTTGGTTCTTGACTTAAACGTTTCAACAACCAACACATTAGAGATTGTAAAGATATTCATGGTCCCCAGAGGGTAAATTAACACTTTGGTGATTCTCCTACTTCCCTCCTTCTTTCCTGCTAAATCAAGATTTGAAATGTGTGCATATGCTCTAATGCATATAATGCTAATAATGAAGATGAATGCAAACATGCTAAGCTAAGACAACATATTAAACATTATACCTTATCAACATACCACTGTTATTGTGAGTATGTCAACGTGCAGATGTTAGCATTCAGCTCAAAGCAAGGCTGCACCTAAAGCCACACAGTTCTACAAGTATGGCTGGATAATTGTTTCCATTGTTTCCTGAATCTCTACAACAGAGTTGGTTCGTAAAATGTAATCATGACCTCTAATGGAGAAATATAAACCCTCTGTGTAGACTTTGCATTGCACACGTATTGCTGTACTCTGACTTCCTGCTCATGGTTTTCATTGTAAGAGCAAATCCACACTTATGGGGTAGATTTTGACGTCAGGATCCTGTTTCATGCTCTTGTATTAGAAATAGCCCACCACAGCACAGCCATAGAGGAAATGGATGTTCTGTCAACTGGTTTATTCATGGTGACATGTAGACTCAATTACAGGGCAGCAAAAGTGCATGCAAACAGCTTAACCTAAAGTGCAGGGGAATGAGGTTTTGAAAGCACCCATCTTCCCTCCCTTCTCCTGTTGAAATGATAATTTTGCATGTGACAAAAAGCTCACAGACGTCATTCAAAAGACAAACCATGAATAATACACGAAAGAAAACCCAAGATTTATTTAAGAAAAGTCAAAACAAAGATAAATGGAGCGACGCTTGCGAGCTAGTTCAGGCAGCCAACTCGAGCTGAGCTGCTCCAATCATGTGACATACATCAGGTGACATACATCAGGTGACATACCTCACTCTCCACAATCGTCTATAATGAACACCCACCCTTCAGCTTCAGCCCCTCCACCACCCCAGCAACCACATGTTACAGGCATGTAAGCCAATGTATGTGACGTAGTACACCTCGGTGTTGTGGGAAAGAGAACGAACGTTGTTGTCACGGTGATGACCACGGTGTGGCGCGGATGTGTGAAGTAAGTACCTGCGGCTTATGAAGCGCAGTACAGCTACTACAGTAAGTGTCTAGATAATCTCAGGGTTCCAGCCCAACAGTGTCCACGGCCCTGTATGTTGCTGCTGCTGTTGTGGAGGGCCAATAAAGTGGCTGTGTTCCAAACGATAAAGAACGTCTCCTCATCCTTCTTCAGCGGGATGGTGAGGACGGCTGGTTACCAGCCAGACAGCGAGCCAAACTACCAGTGAGCTCCCAACTACGGTTCAGAGCCCAGATACTGGCCCTTGGGAAGGTAACACACCTGTAGGCTCTGACGGGGGGTTATAAGTATTTGATCATCACTCCCATCATAGGAATGTAATCATATCTGGGGGAGTGATTAAGTCCGATCCTAGTTTCCAAACACTAACCTGTTCTACTGTTGCAATAAACATTGCAACGTGAGTTGTCTGACTAAATTACTATGCTGCTTTAGCAGTAAGAATTTTTGTATGGGTCCATTGGTGCAAGACACCAGGGTCAACCATAGTCACATTATTTAATTTGATGATTTTATGTAGATGCATAAAAGTGCAGTATGAGAAATCAAAAGAATTGTATGTTTTGCAGGCAGAAAGAGAAGGATTCTGATACTGTAATACTCAAACTATGTTTTGGAGCTCCAACTATCTTTGGCATAAACCAAGAGAATTAACACAGAGACACAGGATTAAAGCATGGAACATTTATTTTTTGTTTGACTCGGTCTTTAATGGTGACCTCATCCTGCAATCGAGGACACAAACATAAAATTCAAACCAGTAAAGCTGCCACAGTTCTTTTTATTAATCCCACCCTTCTCCCCTTCTAATCAAATCATACAGCTTCCCTCCTCGTAGCTAATATTCTATTAGTATGCAGGTTGGCCTCATCCCTCACTGCAAGAGCCACCCCACATAATTTCAAAAGAAATGACATCATATTAAAGGGACACTTTTACACATTACCTGATGACATCAAGCAGGTTGTTAATAAGCGTCCTGACCTCTGTGGCTCTGGAGGAGCTTCTCTTATATCTCAGAAAACAATCCTGAACAGGGTTATCTATTATTTACTTCCAAGTAAACATTTTAGGAGGTCCGAATGACCTGTTACCCATTATACCCTCCTGTATCCCTCCCATACTCCTTTTAATGATGTAAAGTTGACACAAAATAAATTAATAGTAGAATTTATGATTTGCTTAACACACATAACCTGACCAGTCTGGCTTCTCTTCAAATGGGAAACAGACAAAATAATTTCAGAAGAAATCTGGTAAAAATCATAGACAACTTTACAAATATGATAAGAATGTTGTTTAAAACAGTAGAGTCTTCATCAGACCTGTCATGTCTGACTGTACTCAATCTTTAGACTTTTTGGACTTTTGATTCATGTCATGGACTCAGAATCTCAGTGTGTTTGAACTTTGTTATCTGTTTTTTTGGGGAACTTGTGTTAACCTTGTGTGTCTCTTGCTTTACTTCCTGTCTTTGACTGTTTTCCCTTGTTTGTTAATTACTCGCCCCGTCTTAATTTGTATTTTTCATTTTGTTTTGTGTGTATTTCGTCTCTGTGTTGCCCTTTGTTCAGTGTCAGTTCCTCCGTATACACATGAGGATTTTCCTTGTGCTTCAGATTTGTTAACATCCCTCAGGATTTTCTTCCCTGGATTTCTTTGAGTGCCTTTTTTTAATGACAGCTCCACTAATTGTACCTTGCTGTGTGTCATCTGCATTTTGGTACTTACCTGTGTTCTTGGCATAACACTTAATTGTCATGTTTGAAAATAAAAACAGCCATGATCAAAAAAACAGCCTGAATAAAAGAAATCACTGTTTTACTGCTAATCTGGATGAACTCACTGTCTGGTAATACAGGCTGTGAGCCTATGGTTCTCACAACTCACCACCATTGATTTGTTTTGTACTTACAGTAACAAGCAAAGTTTCAGAGAGTAACCCTTCAAGAAACCAAATGAGGGTTCACTTAAAGTGTTTGGGTCTGTGCCCTTTGAGTTAATGTAAAGCATTCTGTCACAAGAAAAAGTGTATGGTGTTCATTTCCCATATTTAAAAATAAAAGCAATAATGACAAAGACACATCTCAGTGGATGTAAACAGAGCGTGTGACTCACTCGGTACCAGCGAGTACGACTTCTTCCCCCTTTACCAAGAGAAAAGCAATTCTCCCTCTCTCCCTCCTTCAGATGAGCTGTAGCGAGGATTACTGGTGGGTATTGAAAATTGGTATTCATCATGTGCTTTCTCGAATCATGGTCACAATACATTTCAACCTTCAACAATATACAGAACTGATTATTTTGCAAGTATTACCAGAATGGCCAGAGTCAATTTGTATGCCTGCGTGTTTAACCCTGGTGTTACCCATGATCCTCCTGGGCTGAGGATCCTTGCGCAAGTGGCGGAGTAATTGAAAGGGAAAGTGTCGACCCCGGGAAGCTTTGTGCCGGGCCCAGCTGAACTCAGCCCTGGATAAGACGACTGGGCTTTCTGTGGAAGCCCTCCAACTCGTCTCCTCAACCCCAACTCCCCCCACTCCCTCCCCCCCGACACACACACACACACACAATCCACTCAAGACTCCACCAGCCAAAAACCACTGGGATAATTAAGATGTAGGAAGTCTCACCCTTCCCTCCCTTCCTCATCCTCTCATCTTTACCAGCTAAATTGAAACTGTCCTTGAACTTGTGAAGACCTCGGCTAATTAGTGGGGTGTATAACCTCTCTCTCTCTCTCGTTATTCCCATCTTGTCATCACTGCACTCCCAACCTCGATTTCTTTTCTTTTTTTTTGGCTCTTCTTGGGAAATCTTAGATTTTAGCTGAGGTTTGTAGCTGTACAGCACACGGGGAGGGGATGAGATTGGACCAGATTGCTTGTTGTCTGGATGTGAGAATAAGAGAAATATTTCTGCTCATTCACAGCAGACAGGCGGGGGAAAGAGAAGAAGAGTAGTCAGAAAGATGCAGCGGGGCACGTTTATCTTCCGAGAGCACGATAAGTGAGTTTTCTATCATGACGACAACAGAAATGTGGTGCTTCACAGAGCGGTGACTAACGTGTGTGTGTGTGTGTGTGTGTGTGTGTGTGAATGAGAGTGAGTTAGAAATTAATTGGCTGTAAATTGCACATCTGTTTCCTGCCTGTCAACTCATGAGATCTCTCATCAGAAGAAATCAAATGTGGCAGACGGAGAGCACAACCGTTAACATGCACAATAACGTGCACACAATGCAAATATACACAAATGCAGATGAATGTAAAATATATTTTTTGTCAAACAAAGTGGAACCTTTAAACATCAAGACAAACATGATACCGAACCAATGTTTTGTATGAATTTGTTTCAGGGGCTGGTCATACAGCTTCTCCTGATTTGCCTCTGATATGTTTCCTATTTGTTAAATTTAGGTAATTCAAAGAGAGCACACAATATTTGAATCTTAACTCTCGCAAAACTGAAAAGGCTTTTACTGCCTGTGGTGTACAGATAAATAGAAATGTCGCAATAGAAGAATAGTTTTCCCTTGCCGATGTAAAGTTTCTTTAAAATAAAAAACCTTCAATCATTCAAATTCTGAAAATGTTTCATAGAGGTTTTTAGATCTGAATCCAAACTACTGTGTTTCACAGTAAGGCAGAGTAACATGACTGATATCAACATCATAACAATACATTGAATAAAAAGTTAAAACAACTATTACATTTTTTCCAAAATTAAAGTGTTTGACAATATTGTGAATGTAAGCAAACTTACACGTATCATAACAATGACCACTGTGGTCATGGTTAAACAAAAAAATAATGGTAATAATGCTGACTGCAGTGGTTAAGGAATATTGCTCATATTGACCCTGTGAGATATGAATAAATCAGACAGGGCGTATTGTCACATAGTCAGTGAAGACCTGAGGTACACTTATTAAGGTTAAAGGCTCAGGACAGCAGAGTCACTGTACCAGTTATGTTAGGGCCCTTTACTTCTATCTGCAAGATCCTCTGTTGCCTTCTCGAATGTTGTGTTTAAATGTTGTACTTCTATAATTGATTTGACCTATTTATTTCCACTACTATTGTCTTTTAATTACAATGTCTCCATCAGATACCTGTAAGTCACTTCTTGGCACTGTATTCGAACGCAGTACAGTGAACAGAGGACACAGACAGGGCAGACATGTGATACTGTAAGCCAGTGGATGACAAGCTCAGTGTACTGAACCTGAAATGCCTGTGCCTCTGTCCACCGATCCCTTAGGCCGCCCTAAGTGAACTGAGGTTATGACTGATATCATCACTCGTCAATACAGAAAACACAAACAGAAGCTTTGAAATCGCGTTTCTTCTCTCAGTTACTGATAATTGTGTTTCTTCTCTGGACCTTCTGGGCTCACACAGCCAAACAGCTCAGCCTCCTCCTCCGACTCCCAGTGGCAAATATTACCCGTCCAATCCACATTCCTCCATTTCTCTAATTCTCCGTGCTCCCTCTCTCTCTTTAGTGTCCCATGTTTTCTTCAGCCCACTTAACTTTACCGCACAGACAAAGAAGTTGCCGTCTGAGTTGCCTAAAGATCAGACAAGCTGATGTTAAGATGAATAAAAGTGCAGTCGCCTCTGAAGCTGGCGTCTAAATCTTGGGGCCCGTTCTCATATAACGAGTCTGACGCCCTGTAGCATGAAATCAATATCAGTCTTTTCATAATGTGTGATATGGAAGAAAGTGGATGCCAAAAAAAGATGAAAGAGGGAATAAAAGATTGATTAACAAATACAGAGAGAAAACTGCCTGAAAAGAGATAATTATGTGCCGCTGGCATGAGGGACAATATAAAGGGAGTTGCCTGTTTAAGGCTCCATTCATCATTGTTGTTTCAGAGGAAGCTGAAGGCAGCTGCAGCTATAAACACACACATTCATGCAGGGACAGTGGTGTGCTAATGGAAATGATTTCCTGCTCAACTTTGCATTTCTAATAAGATTTAACCATAGGAAAAGCTGGATTTACCAACTTATTGATGGAAAAATAAAAAAATAAACAGTGGGACAACAATTACCCAGAGTACTCTAAGGTTCCTCATTATTATGTCTGAATTATGAATGGATGTTCAAATTTGTTCTATTTTTGTCTCATTCTGTGGAATATTCTCTGCCACAAAAAACAGATCCACAGCTGGAAACACTGGAATAACTAATGTGACCTTTCAAACTGCCTGTGCACACACACACACTCTAATGTGGCAGCTGGTAATGATGTTTGTTTTTTCGTCAAAATCGTTATAATTTTTATGCATGTATTTTTACAATAAGGTGGTGAATCTTATATGGGTGTGTGGCACTGGGTCCACACACCCATACTGTCCCTTGGTATTTATAGTAATACATAATATTGCTTTAGAAATATTCTGATGAGGTATAGAGTTTTGTGGAATAAACCAAAGATCAAATAACGGTTGCTGCATTTGCTCCGGACTTTCTCTGGAGTTTCTCCTGCCAGCCCCAGGGACGGACATTTCATCTAATTGTAGGAAGGGACAACAAACGGGGAAATGTGTCAAGTGCAATTCTTGAAAGAGGCAGAAAAAAAAGCATATATATATATATGTACATTTATGAGTTTCATCAAAGTAGCAGATCTCTACTTTGCTGTCAATGTGTTAAAGTCTAGAACTTTATGATAATTACCAGACACTGAAAATACAGTTTGTAATTATGTATTTTTTATGAATTATGTCTTCTTCATAATTACCATGGCAGCCATTTTACGAGTAGTAAAAAATGTATGTACTTAGAACCCATCTTAAATATTATAGAGGTCTTACTATATTATCATATAAGATCAAGTATTTGTGTATGAAACTGGTGTTTTTAATGTAATCAAACATTCTGTTTCATAAATAAACATGATATAGACCTGATATGATAGACCTTCTGCCTTACATGAGCTTTAAGTGATTTAAGTAATAGATTCAACCATGAAATACAGCACACTAAATGTAGTCTGATTAAATGTAAATGTGTTTTAATCTATTGAGTGGTAGAATTAAAGCAACATGTCTGACACCTCCTTAGTTTTTAACTGTTACAGAGCTGCGATTTACTGGAGGTCAGACACCATTGTGATCGGATCGCTCTGAGAGAGAAAGAGAGAAAGAGAGAAAGAGAGAAAGAGAGAGTGAGAATCTGCCCCTGGCCAACCCTTGGTAAAAGCTCTGGATAATGTCCAAAACTTGTGAGTAGACAGCAGGAGATTCTCTGAGGATTGACCGCGAGAGAGTGGGTGTGTTAATGGCGTAACATGCAACAACACAAAGCTGAATAGAATACAAATACATCCCAGGATGAAAAAGAGGAGCCGTACACGTGGAAGACGCCAAAAGAAGATGTCAACTTGGGAAGTCGAGATGACATTGTACTGTCAACAAAGACACATAAGCTCTGCAGCAGAGCTAAGAAGTTACATGCTGCCTGAGCCTGCTGCACCCCCCCTCACCTGAACGCTCCCAACATATCTGTGTTGTTTCTAACACGTCTGAGCGGAGAACCTCCTGATGCGTTGTCCATGTGTAAAAGGCCAGACCCCATCGTGTGGACAGTCTGCAGGGTTCATGTGGTTTCCTCATTTTCAGAGAACCTACTAAATAATTTGGCTTATAACCAATACCTGTTTGCCTTGAAGAATTTCTGAACATTGTATATGCTTCTTTGACCCAGAAGCCACACAGTGTTTACTGTCCTGAATTTGTCCTCTGATTAAACTTAAAAACAAAAAAAACACTTCCAGCATTGTCAACACTGGAAAAACACATCTGATCATCTAACACAACTTCTGACTCACTGCCTCTGAGCTGCTAAACTTCATTTTGGCTTTGGTTGCAAAAGACCCTGGAAACCTATTTTGTCAACCCAATAATGAGCAGTGTGTTGCTTTGAAACACAGCGTTGACTCTTTCATATGAGAGATTTGGGTATTTGTTTGTTTGTTTGTTTGTTTGTTTGTTGTCATTGAGCTTCTGGTTTGATGTGGGCAGAGCTCTGTTGGCTACAGATCATGTACACACTACTTCTGGGAATCAGTTGGGCCTTAACTTTAAATCAAAATCTGGTGAAAGTTGAGTTGTTTGTTCACACACACACACACACACACACACTTATGAGGCGCATTTTCACAGTTTTTCCTAAGTTTTATGTTATGAAGCAATAATAACAAGGTTTTCAGAAAAATCTGTACCTTTCAAAAATTCACTAATAATTAATGTGATAATATTAACAATTTTCCTCCTTTTTTTATTTTACATGCCACAAGTGCAGTTGTGTAGCAGGGAATAAAAGTAAATAAAATGTTCACGTCAAGGCATGCTGCCGTCCCTCACTAATTACTGTAAACAGCCAATCAAATAATAAGAGGACTTGACAGGATGTTGGAAACCACTTTTACACTGAAGAGCAGCAACATGTCAGTGTTGTGAGGTTTATTTACAAAGTAACATGTATCCAATATGTCATATTAACTGATGTGACAAATCACAAGAAATCAAAGCTAATGAGCTTATGACTGGAACAAGTTACAAAGTGGATCTTCTGT
This sequence comes from Hippoglossus hippoglossus, assembly GCF_009819705.1. NCBI lineage: Eukaryota > Metazoa > Chordata > Actinopteri > Pleuronectiformes > Pleuronectidae > Hippoglossus > Hippoglossus hippoglossus. Next base: position 26,869,813 of record NC_047155.1, on the reverse strand, counting down.
CCTTTTTTCTGAGGTCAACATTACACTTAACTTTTAAACCAGCATGGACAAGAAGTGGAAAAGGTGCTATGCAGCTTGCATGTCACCTGGTCCATCGCTATGACAACTGAGCCACCTCCATTTCTTGAAACTTCCAGCAAGCCTAAGCAAATTCACATTGAGTTAGAGTTCCTGGATAATTTTTGATTTGCTCTGATCCTAATATGAATATTTACAGACATTTGATATCTTCTTGTGTTTCCCTCCTCATACATTTCTGTGTTATCTGATAAGTGATCAGTTCAATACTTCCACTACCTGGCAAACGTGAGTAGATAATGATCAGATTTTAACTCCTCCACTGTGTGTGTGTGTGTGTGTGTGTGTTCACTGGTGGCATTTCCAGGCTTAATTCCGGGTTCTATGTTAAGTAACAGGTCTGCATATTAACTCAGTGAAAATATCAGGCTCTGCCCACAACACCTTTCTGCCTCTCATACTATCAGCCACACTACCAGAACCGACTTAATAACTTGGCTCCTGTGTGTGTGTGTGTGTGTGTGTTAGTCTGTTAGTCTGTGAGTGTGACTGTGTGCGTGTGTGTGTGTGTGCGTGTTTATCTGTTGGCTCTTTGACAGCGATAACCTTTCTGGAATGGAAGTGTTAATTGCACTGGTCTGGGATCAGTGAGAGAGTCGATGTAATTGCTATCTATTCTGAGATGCAATTTTTACTGGACAGTGTGTGTGCATGTGTGTGTATGTGTGTGTTTGTCTGTGCCCGCGGCGTCATTGTGTTGAGAGAGATGAAAACATCCTAATGAGGAGGAGTATAATGAAATGTTTTTTTTTTCTTCTGGCATTTCAGTAAATGTAAAAAACTTTATGTGTGTGTTATGCCAAAAGTCCACTGCGCTAACTGTGTTAGCAACAGAGAGCCAGCGAGTGTCCATGGCCTCTGTCCACCTCTCCAGGCCTCCAGCACCGTGAGCCCAAACCATTTGGGGAACGTCCCGTTTGACTTTGCTTTCAAAGTTTCATTTGTTCCCATTATCCACCTGGTTCAGTAGGAGATGATATTCTGTACATGTATCTGGATCCATTAAATGAACAGAGTTTGGAATACCCTCTCCGACATCAGCAGACTGTTGCACCAGCTGAGCATGTGAGCATTTAAGAGCTTGATGGGATGTTGGGATGTAAAGTCGACATCAGCTGTTATGTAACCAGTTTTCAGACTGAACTTGCCACTTTGATTAGCGGCTCAGTGGCAGTTTATGCTCACAATTAAGGGATAATTCCAGTTGTGACGTAAAAGGTTTATTTTCACTCTGCTGTGTTTATTGTTAAAGCCTTACTCAAATGTGTTCACTGAGGGTCAGGCACTGAGCAAAAACACTACGTTATATAAAGTCGAGAAAACAGAGTAGAATAATTCAGAAAAAATGTAGCTGAAAATAACTCACTTCAAAAGTTTATTCTTGACTTATTATCTATTTAATACGGTCACTATGGTATTCTGCTTTCAGGGCAGGTGATTTCATCGTTGGTTGTTGATGTGTGTTAGTAATGCTCCCTGTTGGGATCACACAGCCAGAAATAGAAAAAAGAGGACTGCACATAAGCAGGTTTTTCTCTGTGCAGGTTAATTGTTCGTCAATCTGTTGGTAGTGCCTGTGGTGCTGGGGGGTTCCCCCTCAGGCAGTACAGACAAGTGAAGGAGAGGGCTTCATCCTTCTCTCTCTACTCTTCTCTTCTGTTTAAGATAGGGACTGTCCATAAAGTACTGTACACTTGTGAACTTGTAACATATGTTGTATGTATATGTAACTGGGATGTTACATGAAACAGGCTGTGTGCCTTGTCACTGATGTTATTAGAGCTAACTGTTAAATTCATATATATTTGCTTTATCATTTTAAGAGTCCAGTATTTTTTAAGCTGGAGCCTATGTAAATAGGTGTGGGTGTGTAAATGAATGGTCCTTACAAAACCTTTTGGAATCAGTCAAATAGATCGCCTCCACTGGCAGCTGCGACATGGCGGCAGTGACTTCTATATAATCTTATGGGGCAACGCGACAGTCCATGAAATGTCTACCCACAGTGCTTTTTCTCAACAAAGAAACACTCAAGTTGTTATTCAGGGTCTTGACTCAGTCTGGCAACATTGCATGTGACATCATACATTTAAACCTTTGAAGTACCTTTCATTTACACACCCACATTTATCAGAATAGGGCCCAGGTTGATAAATACCTGAAATCCCCTTCAGGTCACTTATCATTATACAGTACGCTATCAAAAATATACAATCAGTACTTAACTCTGTCACATTGCTGGTTGTTAAGCTAGTGATGTACAGTCTCAATTTGGACAGATAACTTTGTTTCACTGACAATAAAGGCAAATGCAGTCTCAAGGAAATGTTCAGCAAAGGTTCCATCTTGTTTCATGACTGACAGATTGGTAACTTGTTCTGTCACATCAGGAGCAGCTGACCTCCTGTCGTTTAAGTTCTACAAAGAAACGGAAAGACAATCTATACACTGAACAGAACAGAGCAGCCAGATTAGCGCTTCACTGTGACATGTGTGAGCATCCACTGTATACAGTTTGTTCGTGGTGCCTCGAAACTCGTGCCACAAACTGAATTGTAAGAGGAAAGCTTTAAAAAAGGATGGAAAAATAAGAACAAAATCTGATTACAGGGCAACATACACAAACTGTACCTGCAGTCCACAGGTCTCTAAAAGACTCGGAGGAGCAACAAAGAAGAGGAGACGGCGGCTCACTTGATGCCTATTTCAGTTAATTTCATTCCAAACAGATCACCCCTGCCGCGCCTGTTACAGCTGACAGCAGAATGGAGCTGTCTGTCAAACGCAGACGAGGCTGAGGTGGTCTGTCTGCCTCAAATCTCTCAACACCCGGGCAGTTTCCTCACCGAGCAATGATCAAGAAACCTGGATCATGCAGGCTTCAGTGTCCTCCGGGGAAGATTTGGCACCAGATCTTTCAAAATCAAGATGGTCCATCTCTACACACACACACACACTCTAACACCGACACACACACTGGTATGGCTCTTACAGATGCAACACTGAGACCCTCTGGTGATCCAGCACCTGCAGCGCATCTTCCCCTTCACCTGGCGTGTTTATGAAGTGAGCTGCCTCCAAAGAGCAGCTGCTGAGATGTATTAGCACCACCACCAGCCAGTGGCAGCTGTGCTGCGTCGGCCATGCCGCTGTCTCGTGGGAGCTTGTACGGCCCATTACACTGCACCGGACAGTCATGGAGAAGGCAACTGAGGAAGTTCAAAGAGGAGCTGAAGGCGTGTTACGAAAGTGTGTAATCAGCCGTGGGGGTTGGTGCTGCTGATAACGGCAGAAAGGCCAACAGAGTGGTGAAGAACATGTCACCAAATGCTGTTGGGCTCATTCAAAAAAGACGTTTGGATATATAATGCCATCTTGAGAATTCAAAGCTCTATGAGCCTTAAAATAGCTCTTTAGGTTAAAAAGTTCTAAATTAAAACTGCAGGTTATATAAGCAATCAGTGTTATAATTTATTATATAAGATTTCTCTTTCGCCCCAATACCTTAAAATATATCTTCTCCTCCTTATTAAACATGAATCAGAGAGTTTTTTTCCCCGGAATGATAAGAAAAGAAAATCAGTTTTGACAGTCAGTGCTAAAGGAGAGTAAATACCCTCTGAGATAATGTCTGGATCAGATTATTTCTCATGTAAACTGATGAGACAGTTATCATAAGAAATAATTACAAAACGATGGATGATAGCAAGATGTGACAGAGATGCGCCAGATAACGTTTTGACAAGATTGAATTGAGTACAGGCAACAGACTTGGATTCATGTGCACAACTATAGGGTTTTGTAATATCTTTACTAAAACACCCATGATTCATTTTCTAATTTGATGGCCCTGTTACTGTGTGTTTTTCTTTAACTAAATATATATGTTGTGAAAATCTGACTTCAAAACTGATTTGTGTCATTTTATTCTCCTTTGTTATGACACTCGGCTGCAGCAATGTCTCGTAGTCCGTTTGACAGAGTTAAGTCATTATTGGACTGTCCTTTCAAGTTTTTCGGGAATATTCATGAAATTGAGTGGGATCCTCTGATTTGGATTTACTGCTTCAATTTTTATTTTCTAAAAACATTTTTGAGAAACCCACAGAACTTTCAACCAAATTCAGACAAGTAATTAGTTTGATTTGATAACCTAATTAGCCACGAGTGTGACAAGTCAACATGATAGCACCCATTGATTAACACTGTAGCCAACCCTGCGGCACAGATCCTTTTATTTTTGACATCTGTGGGTATAGCGCTGTTGTCAGGCAATAATGTTTATGTGAATAGTGAATTAATTGGTGAGGACGAAGACTTGTGTTTATTATATTCATGATTATGTGATGAAATTCACCATTATTGTCGATAGTTGTACTGTGATATTCAAAACATATTCTCCAAATTTTCTATAAAAAAGTTATTATGGCAAAGATGTCTCATATGGTGAGTTGTGGCCGTGATAATGAAGTTAAACCAGATATGGACCAAAGGTACAAACCATCACTTTGGGTCAATAAGCTTCAGGCTACTGTAGAGCAGACTTTCTCTTCATACACTGGGATGCAGCTGCCAAAACATTTGAATATTACCATACAGTACTGTGTAGTAAATATAAATATTATTGTTTTCATATCCAGCTCTACTACACTGGAGCTGCCGCCTCATAGATTGTGGCCTGTTGAGCCGTCAGATAAAACTCATCTTTATGAACCTGCAGTGAAAGCTACTGTCACAGAGCAAGTATGCCCAAAAAATGTGTGTGTGTATGTGTGTGTTTGTGTGTGAGTGTGAGAGAGGTAACAAGGAGTTGCAGAAATAGTTAGTAATGGCAACAGACTGTGGGCTTTTGACACTTCAGCTCATCGCTTGCTCATCCACATCATGGCTTCCACGGACAACGTTAATCATCACACACACACACACACACACACACACACACACACACACTTTACTGTCAGCTGTATCGATTTTGGGGTGGCCGGTGGATGAACCTGTCATGGCCAACACAGATCGGACTGGAGGATAATGAAGTCTTCCTGCCCCATCTGACAAGCTAGGAGAGAAAATGTGTGTGTGTGTGTGTGTGTGTGTAAGTGAGAGAAAAACAGAGTAAGATGCTCCTGGGACAGCCCACGGCCTAACCATTGCCTGAATAAATTGGATGGAAAGAAGCCCCTTGAGTCGAAGACGTGATCCGTCATGATGTCATCTAAACGAGGCTTGCATAGAGGGAGAGGTCACGATACTAATGAAGACCTTACCCACATGCACACACACACACACACACACACACACACACACACACACACACACACACACACACACAAACACTCAATTGATTCAACAGTAAACGCATGCTGAAAATCTTAAACTATTCTCCTAGAAACCTTTTAATCTGGCTGTAACAGTGCTAAAGAATAGACTTCCCTCTCTTTATCTCTCCATCCTTTTCCCTCCTTCCCTCAATATCTTTCTAGGAGCACAAGCACACACCTCGGTGCTGTCTCTCTCTCTCTTTCTCTCATTTCAGTGTTGTTCAATGATTCAAGGGCCATCCACACCGAATGCGATACAAACTATAACAATAACTGTACTGTAAGTGTTTTCTTTTACACCATGCAGGGTATTATAAGATAAGACAGGGACAGAGATACACACTGTAGGTAGTTGAATCACCGACAGGGCACATCCGTCTATTGGCATTAGTTACATTTAGCGTACTTAAGGGCTGGGTTAAGGCAGGGCTTGAATGCATTTTATAATTGATCAGAAACTATTTAATTTGCACTACAAAGGACTTGTAAAGAGGTCCGTTTGTGAAAGGGCGAAGTGTTTACTAAGATGCAGTACTACAGAAACAGATGTGCAAAGTGAAAATGTCACTTGTTATCGGTAACTTGTGATTATGCTGTCTGCTTAAGAAGAACCAAAGAAATCAAATCAAACCGTCTGAATTCTCCAGGATCATATTGTATCAAGTGTAATCACAAATTCATTGTATCATATCTGTAAAGTCAGATTGTCGGCACTGAATAGTGATGTGCATTGTATCTGCCTCAGTGATGGAGACACACATCCCCAGTGGAAATATCTGTTCCCGACCCCGCGTTCCTTCTGTGTGGAGATGACTTCTCATTCAGGAAACTACACTCTCACTATTTTAATCCATCTTCCTCCAGTGTCGACTTGACACTTATTCCTCTTGTATCCCCTGTAGGCAACCTCTCTATCTGTTTCTTTCTCTCCCCCTCTCACCTTTGCCTCACTCGCTCGCTCACAGTGACATGTGTGGCTCCTCCTCAACAATACCTCAGTGTAGAAATAACATTACCTGACGTGCAGGACAACAGCAGAGCCGGGTTACATAAGTATTTACGGAACACTACATTTCGCATGATGTTGCGGAATCCAAACTTCTCAGCTGCTTTGTGAACCAAACACAACGTGACGCCACACACAAAAGTCAATCTCAGCATCAAGAAAGGCTTTTTGTGAGATAATCGTCAGGTGGCAGAAATCTTTCCCTTCCACAGCCGTTGCATTTCCTCGATCTTAAGACCATCAAAGAGCTGCTCCTGCCCAGAGCAGACGGCGGCTAGAAAACGGATGCTGCTAGCATGGCACATTCATAACACTGTAAAGTGTCAGGACGGCAAGAAAATATCACCTTATGCGCATGTGTGTTCTATGTCTGAATGGGTTTGTGGAAAGTGAGAGTGTGAGAGAGTTAGAAACTGTCAAAATATCCGTTTATCAAAGAGCCCACTAGGTCCCAGCAATGTCTTTTTCTGTCCGTGTCTCACACACACTTAACAAACACACAATGTAGTGTCGGAGGCATCTTGCATGTCACTCACATTAAACAAGTCTCATTTTCTATCTCAATATAATGCTCACAAGCCAGGAATGATAAAATTGATTGTTCACCGTTACCCCTTTAACTGCAATGAAGGGGTCAGCCTTAATTGAATGTGCACTCATAAATATATATTTTTTTACAGTAGAGAATAAAGTGGTAATTTTTAGAGATTATTTTAAATAGTAATGTCACGAGAAAAAAGTCTAAGGAAAACACACACTCTCGGTAGCTGTATCTCAATTTTGGGGCCGCATCCGTCAGAAGCAGCATTCGTAGACCAATTACATCACAGCGGTGGGACTAGACTGTCCCAATTCGGAGGCTCCTCCAAATGCAGCCAACAAATGTGACCACTGGGTGGATCCTTCCCAGCCCAACATATCCCATGATACAATTATTGTATCAAATCCTCTGTATACTCTCCAGCAGTATATCACAATGCATAATAATATAAAGTGAATTTGTTTCACTCAGATTACTGAACCTTCTGTTAGGTTTGGCTGAGTTGGTTTTCCACATTATATCCCCATCATATCCCGATGACCATTAAACAGCTATGTCATGTACTTACAGTATAGTTTTTAACAGACACATTTTAGTTCAGCAGTTCTGTAGTGGGTCCAGACCATCAGACAAAGGTACTTCTCTGGTTTCTAGTCAGTGTGGCTTAAAGGAAGTGAGAGCAGCAGCAGCAGCAGCAGCAGCAGCAGACCTGTAGCAGTAAAGTACTGCTGCAGCTGCTCTGATAGCTTTGCTGAAGAATAATTTTGAATGCCTCATTATCAAGTGCAGAACATTTCCAGTCTACAGTGGCACTTAGTTCTGTGAGTAAATCAAACCTTGGAGGAGAGCAGTGTTGTGACTTACTCACACCAAGTGAGCCAAGCTCCCTCTGTCAAACACACTATACACAAACCACACACAAATGAATGTCAAAACACACTCTGTGACTGTCAGTGGCCACAATGCAGGAAATCCTAATTCTGTGTGTGAGCAGTACCCTGCGCTGGTGAGTGAGCCGTACAGTACTACAATACACACTGACTTTTTGATCTCGACATGGCAGAGGAGGCTGCAGATCTCAGGCAATTTACAGACACACTTTCACTATTTCGTACTTTTCTTTCAAGCCCAAATGTACAAACACCTTACGTAAAAAACTGTTTGGTGCTTTTCAACTTCTTATCTCAATAAACCATTTCCCCCTCAAACATCCCTGAATATTTACAGTTCCAACATCAAAACTTTACATTCAAACACGTTGCATCACTTTCTAAGTTCATCATTTAAGAATTTTAGATGTTAATATTTATATTATTTTAGAGTTAATTCCCTTTAAGAGGCAGTATGGGACACACTGTAGTGTATCCTGCAGATTACATAACATGAAAACTAAGATGGAATTTATTTGATGTACGTAAATAAACTGTGAACTTGACTTTGTTTGCTTCCTTAGTTTCGTTCAATTTCTAGATGCCCGGCTCTTCAGCATGATCTCCTTTTAAATACTAAAGTAATACTTTTTTATTTCCATTCACTGAAACTGTTTGGAGCCCCCTGGAGAGGCCGCCTCCCACTTTGAGAACCCCTGTCTCAGAAAGTTGGAATATGCATTAAAAATATATATTTAGTGATGTTAAGCCATAGAAAAAGCATTCGCATCTCCTGGATATTTTGCCATTTCTTTCGTAATAACTTCTTACAATAGGTTAAGTGATATTATATTATTACAGGGAAACCCAGAGAATTGTACATGTTTTTGTCTTTCTTTTTATTAACTTAATTTTAAATTTATTAGAATTGTTGTAATTACAATTTAAATATCTAGTTAAGTAAATAGTACTTAACTTAAAAGTACAATAAGTAAAATTTCTGCAGCAATGTTATTGTTTAAATAAAAAGCGACTGAATTTAAAAAAATGTATGTGCTTGAATTATCAAAAGCATTAAAATCATAATACATAACATAATTAGATATTATCCATGTTTATAATTTGTGTCTTTGTCAAGGTGCAGTGAATTTTAGATTTAATAGTAAAACACTGCACCATCTTTCACTATATACTCCTCATTATGTTTTCCATGTAAAATCTAAAAAGCGCCAAATAACTAAAGCTGTCGAATAAGAAAATAAAAAAGTGGAGTAAATAGTAGGCTACATAATTTTTCTCTGAAATGTAGTGAAGTAGAAGAATAGTGTAAATTAGCAAAATGTAAGTACTCAATATGGAAATCTATGGTACTACAGAAAATATACTTGGGTACTTTCCAGCCACCGGATAAAAAAACTATAAAAATGAATTTAGATAAGAATGCTGCAAACATTTACACACAAACTCAACCAGGTTCTGGGATACAATTGTAATGATATGACAGCTTTTTGTAATTGTACTACAGTGTGTTGTCTGGTTTGAGTTTTCCTGTCGCACACAGAAGTAGCAGCTTTCACAGTAGGCGATAGAGGGATTTGTCATTTTAAATGGAGTTCAAAGAAATGCTGATGCACCACAGTTCTCAACAGAGTCTGAAAAGTCCGCTGAGGTAATTAAAACAACTAAAATCAGGCTGCACTGAGAGGTGGGGGGGCCAATGAAAACAGTGATTTCAGACACAGCTTCAGTAGCTAAGTAGCTCACATTTGTTCCTTGTAGACGTTTACACCAAGTGCAAATATCACACAGCTTGTTTCACCTTCTTCAGATCCTTGCCATTCAAGCAAAAGATGCACAACCACAATGCAACAAAGCTGAGCTCCAATCAAACATTTCATCGGCTGGAGCTCCGAGAGAATTTTTTTTACCTCTCGTCAAGGTAGGAGTGAATATTTCTGGCTTATTGAACCAATTAAATGAAACACCACAGGCTGAGTGTATGTAATCTAGATGTTAGAACACGGGACAGTCAGGATGGAGCAGATTCACCTCTCACGCTGATTTTACCCAGAAGGAGTCATTTCGCTCAAAAACTCTAATCCAATTCTTTCACCCCTTTTCTCGGGACTTGAAAGACAATCCATCTGCTCCTCCTGGCCGCCGTTCAATCACGCCTCCTTCTGTTGTGCAGGCTGGAGGTGAGTTAAATGTTTCTACCACTGCACTGACAGCTGGGGGAGTCTGGGATGGCTGTGGCATCTTGCTGCTATAAAGATCACGGCTGGAGTCCTAATTCATCACCCGAGGCATCATCATGTGGCATTACAATATGCTAATGTGGCGACGCCGTGCCCCCGCCGTCACCTCGTTCTCCCGCTTTCATCTTTCGCCTCCTCCCCTCCCCTTCCCCCATCTCATCTCCCACCCCCTGGGAGGGCTGTAAGTCCCCCCCTCCTGTGATTCCCACCTTGCTGCCAATATGTGGTGGTCGGAGATCGTGTTGGAATTAGGCGAGCATTGCATGTCGCTGTTTGGCTGCAACTGACAAACATGTAATTAGCGTGTGTCGACGGTGTTAGAGCCAGGTCTCGTTTAATAAGCACAGGCTCCCCCTCAGCTGGAAAATCACTGCCTCACATTCCTTCAGATGAGATAAAAATAGGAAAAGCTTTGCGGCAGGTTTGGCTTTGTGGTGGAAATTCGTACTGTTGGGATTTCACAGAGGTACAATGAGGATTACCCGGCAAACACTCTGATGCTGACTAGACGTTGATTCATTGGTGATTTGACATCTAAATTTGTTCAACTAGTGCAAAATTGCTTTTTCTCTTGGCCTGTGCTAATGCTGCAGTTACTTTAGAATCATTTCTTGTCATTAGAGAGTACTCCTGAAGCAGTTCTACAACATTCTGTCAATTTGTATTGTTTCTGTGCAGAGCTTTTTATAAACAGTCTATAGTGCAGAGTGAAGTTATACAACTTTGTGAAATTGCTTGATTACCGTTCACGTGTGCAGTTTATATATACGTTCATTATTGACATAACTGCTGTTATTTTTTCATACATTGAATGTCGGCTATTTCAGATGTCGTTTAAGCAACCGACTTAATCTTCAGACCTGAGTTCACAACTTTTCAAAATAAAAGCTCTGTAAGTCATCTCAATATACAGCATTACAGTTGTGGTCATCACAGAGATCAGCAACTGTCATGAGTCAGTCTGTCTGCGTCAGCACCCCCCCCCCCCCCGGTCGCATGTTTATTACATTTTTATAAATATTGAATGCGTGTCCAAATCACATAAGAGAGAAGGACAGAGTTTTGGAAGCTGTTGATATATGAATATTTACTGGACTTTGGATCAATGATACATTCTGCAGTGGACATTTTGTTTGTGCCGTACTGTAAGACCTTACCCCGTGCGAGGGATACGTCAGCCAGCCCCAGTCTCCTGTGATGGTCGTGGTGTCCAGTAGATTCGCTGTAGAGAAAGAACAAAACAACAGAGGTAAGTGATGATTGTTTTTACATTCACCCCCATCCGTCCCGTCCCTCATCACCATCCTCTGTGTGCACACAGAGGATGGTGTACACACACACACACACACACACACACACACACACACACACACACACACACACACAAAGACAGGTGTGACTGTTGAGGTGGGATTTTCGTCACAGCAACGCGGAGCCAGGCGTCACAGCGTGTGATGTCACCTTGACACTGTTCACCCTCGGAGCTGAGAGCTAAGTGGCAGAGGTTCAGGCTCAGAATAGAACAGGAAACAAAACGTTTCCAGTTAAATGTGGAGTGTCAAACTCTTCTTCTTCTTTGTTTGGTTTATTGGCGAGTGGATACAAATGTCAAGGTGCATTACCGCCACCTACTGTGATGGTGCACCGTTCCTGGAGGTACTGCAATACCAGGTCGATGCGTGAAGTTAATACATTCTCAGCAGCAAGTCACTGTGAAACATCCTATTAACTGTTGATGTGAATATGACGGATCGAAGTCAAGACCACCAGTGCCTTTAATTTGAAGTCATCATGTGTCAATCAACCACCATCTCTGGTGTGACAGATTTTCCTAAACTCAAGATTTCCTTTTTCTTATTTGGTTTGTCTCCTCCCTTATAACAACCTTTTCCTTTGTCCCTACTTTCTTCTTTCTCTGAGGTCAATAGATATGTTTGTGTTACATGTCAGGGAACATATTGTAGAGTTTCAAACTACACAACTGTAATAGCAAATATCACTTTTTAATGCTAATTCATTTTCCTTATAGAATGCAAATTAGGTTAAAAATGGTAGTCAGTAAGCTCCATTAGCTTAGCTTAATAGCTTAGCTAAATCTATTTTATTATTTTTCCTTTATTCCCTCATTTGTAATCACTTCTCTGTGTATTTAGATCCGTAATATTCTGTGATAAGAGCAACTTTCATTCAAACAGATGTGTCTACTGCGCCTTGAGCTATTTTGCATCTGTATGCACCAACTCGCATCCTTCCATTAACTATGAGGGCATCTAACATTCAGTTCACATCCTGTTGGGATGAGTGACAGGATATTACAAGAAAGGACGGACAGATCAGGAAAAAAATGTCAAAAAACGTAGAGAACCAGTAATTCTGCATACTGGCAGTGGCCCTATTCTGGACTCAAACAGGTGTGTGTGTGTGTGTGTGTGTACAATATGTCTCTTCCCTTCAACACTTAATATGATCTCTGCCCCAGGGCTGCTTGTCAGGCAGCCAAGTGATGTTCATCACATTAGAATGAGTTTAACAAAACACTTCACACTTCTTAGCTCCTCATCCTTCATCTTTCTATCTGACATTTGCTCTCCCCCTGTCTCTTGTGCATGTTGAGGCAACAGTTTGCAGTGTTTTTGCCTCGAAGCAGGAAGTGAACGGCACGGCCTGGCCTCCTCCCTCTCAGCTGGCCAAGTTCACGCCCAGATACATTTTACTAATACTGATGAGATTTCATATCAACACCCAGACATGATTAAACCTCACTCTGTGGCAACTTAGCCAACGTTGCAAACTGAAAGTTCAAGAAATGTTGACATTAGAGGTTCTGAACTGTTGGTTAGACGTTTCTTGGTCCACGAGCATAAAGAAAATTATGACAGTTTCTCATTTTAATAGTTGATAACTATCCGGGCTAAAAAAACCTAATACCAACCAAAAAACAATAAACCACCCACACAGTTTGACAAGTGAATTCTGGGATCTGGAAGATGAAAACTGTTTCTGCACAACCAGATGACTCTTCCACAATTGTTTTCACTCCTGCCGGACCTTTCAGTTAAGTGTTATTGTGCCCTATAGGCAGCACAACAAACACCTTTGTTATTCTTAAATGCTGAAGTAATACTTCTTTGCAACCAGAGAGTAGAAAAACTACAGACCACACGATAAATTATTATTATAAATCATTGCGGAAAATTGTTTGGCCTGATGGATTAGCAAGCGGTTGCTTACTTGTACATCTTACTAAGGCATGCTCTAATTAGAGCTGCATGTATTAACCATATTTATTTCAGTTTTGTTTAAGATTGACTTGTTGGGTGGAAACTAAGCTTGCATGCCATGCTAATTTTATTAGTGTAGCATTGCTAAATAGCCCAAACTACAAAGGACACCTAGGCCTTGTGGGAATGCCATTCGATTTGGTCATGAACTACTTACTGTACCTGCATATTGAAATTTTAACCTGATACAGATATATATAAAAAGTCAGGGAATCATTCAATATTAAGCCAGTTATTGTAAAGTTCTGGACCAATCGCCCCAAAAATATTGCTACGTTGATTCCATGTTAATATATAGAAATATATTCAAATTGATATAGATTTAACTGCTCGAAATGGTGACTTTAACAAGCTCAGCTCTGCCCAACGTCTTCCTGCATAGAGCTCTAATTAGCAACAGTAATTAAAAATGCCTGTGTGGGCTGACTCACTAATTTTGAACATCACTTCATTGTAACTATTCCAGACAGTTTATCTCTTCTGTGGCAGATGTCAGACATTCTGAAAATAATGAACTCCAACTGCAAGAGCTCTTGTAAAGTGAAATAACGTGCACACAGCATGCTCGTATTTACCAACATACACAGAAACATACAGAAGAGTGAAGATTAATCTGGGTTAGTTCAACAATAAACGGTGCTTGGTTGCTGCTGTTTTGTGTTGTTCTGTCTTTTTCTCTTAGGTGTTAATGTTTTACTTCCTATAGGTCAAGAAGTATCTACACTAGGGATGCACCGATATGGAAATTCTTGGCCGATACCGATATTTGTTTATTACTTGAATAATATGAAAAACAGAAAAAGTGACAAGTGTAACTTTAGATGCCATGTTGAAATCCTTGGTGGTATTACCCCCTCTTGAAATGTCGGCTGAACATGTCTTGCAAATTGCTAAACGGCGATCTTTCTCTGAGACAGTGAAGAAATCCCACACAGCCGACGCTGCCGACATTGTCTCTGCTGTTTGTATGTAGTACCTGTTGCGCATGTGCACACCGGACCCGCATTTCTCCGCGCCGGTCAGCCCACGATTCTCCGCTTGTTGTTGTATGTAACCCGTTCAATGTCGGGTGTCGGGGGTAAATGACGTATTCTCCAAGCAAGCCTTTAGCCCCCCCCTCTCTCTCTTTTTATCTATATGACTGCTTGTGTGGCTGTAGTGGATGGGCAGAGGGGGACATTTAATTATGTGATTGGGAAAATTGGGAAAATTAAAACTCCAGGACAACAGAAGGGGAACACAAAGTATGGGATGCATATTTGATCATTTATATCATCTAAAATATGTAATTTATATCGTTTTAAAATCATTTTTCAGTCTGTTTCCTGGCGCGATACGCTCGCTCGCACGCCGAAACCATCGGTGAAGGGCGCTGGCGCGGCGCAGCCCATGTGAACCACACAAAGGTTTAACAGGGGGGGGGGGGATGGGAGGCGCCTGGCTTTCCTTGGCGCTGCGCTGCGCGGCGCTTCAGAGCCCGGTGTAAACCCGGCGTCAGTGTACCATAATTTCGATGCCAGATTGGCAGGCTGCAGAAAACATACCAATGAACATCGGCCAATGTTATCGGTGAAAGTCAAGTTTATTACCGATACGCCGATGGCAGTAAACCAGGCGAATATCGGCCGCTACCGATATACGGCCGATACATCGGTGCACCACTAATCTACACACACAACCCATTGATGCAAATAGGATGTGTGTATATTTTACGTCTGTTGTGAGTCACATCAGACTCGTCCATTCAATGTGAATACCTGAAGATTTGTATATTTATAGACTATCAAGCAATGCTTTATTAATTTACTAGGTATTTGAATGGTGTCCAGCAGGTATAGGGAAGGTTCACATAATATATTAAACAAGCCAAAGTATCCCTCCAAGCAACTGCATGGTAACTATGCTTACTATGTATTAGGTTGCTGTGAACTCTAAATTCACTCCTTCTAAGCAGATCATGCTAGTATATTGCAGTCTGAATGGGCCTCCGCCCTCCTCAGACTCAAACTGGGTCCAGGTCTGCAGCTACATGTTCCTGTCGCAGACATTTTTACAAACAGAGAGGACGACTTGACGTAGTGGAAGGATTTTACCCCAGAGAGCAGCGTGGAAGTACTCCCTCTGCAGCCACTTCTGGGGACTGTAATGTCAAATGACAAAAACAAAAAAAGCTCAAGTTGAAGAATCTCGGTCGACTGAGGAGCTCCAACTGATGATCTGAATCATCGACTTGCAGGGAGCAGCCCTAGTATAACGTTGTAATGGGGATGGAGTACTCTTTTCTGCTGCAGCTCCACTTCATGATTTAGGCTAATAAGACAGGGGTATTTTTCCATAAAAATCTTGCCAAGTGGAGCCGTGTGATCTTCTAATTTCTCTGTGCAAAGACTGTTGCTTCGCACACAAACACACACGCACAAACGCTCATGTGTTGCAATTAGCTGGTGTGTCACTTCCCCTAATTTGGGCATTGGGCCGCTGAGGAGGCCAGTGGGTCAGAACACACAGACAGATGGCAGTGCCACCATCCTCTCATCCCTCCCCCTATCTACCAGCCTTCTCTCTGCCTCTCCCTCCCTCAGGGCGCTGACTTCCCGCCGTCTCGTATTGATGATGCAGTGGCCCCTCGCGCTATAGCCAAGGTCACAAATGGATGCCGCCAATTACACTCTTCTGAGTGCTCTTCATCAGCCCACCAAAGTGACATAATGAAAGCTGTGTACTGGCGCAAGTGGATTTAATAATTCTTCAACACACCCAGGGAATTTTGCTCTGCTATCCTGTTATTATTAAAGGATGAAAAAAAAAGGACAAATATATCTCCTCCCTGAAACTGAAGACATGTGAGGTGGTGTGTTCTCGCCAACGTACACCATGTGACGATGCACCAGCCATTCCCAGTGGTATTAATTTAATCTCCACTCTAATGAGAAACCCCTGTCTTTGAAGGTGGCGGAAATTATCAAATTTGCTCTAGTTGTCTAAATTATGACTTGTATACAAGCGATAGTGGAATGCCTGGGGATTTGCATTATTGTCACAGGACCTGTGAATAAAACAGAGGACAGGGAGTAATTAGCTCTTTAGCCACCTCCTTTTCCCACTTTCCACTGCTTCTCTCCTTACATGCAGGAACACAAAAGGAGGAGCAATTCTCCCTCTCTCGGTTCACCTGCATGACAAGGCCTTTGTGTTAGTATCTGACCTCTCCAGCCTCATTTTCAGGTTTGGTCATGACGGAGGGCTAAAAAAGTGTTTGGCAATGACCTCACAAGACAGATGGACTGAAACAAGGCCTGGTTTTTCTCTGTTCTTACTGACCTTCACGACACCTTGAAAACACGAGGCTCTGGAGTGACAGGGAGCGGCAACAGGGATGCAACGAAAATAGCGTGCAGCAGTGAAGAGGTTAAGGGTCTTCATTTGGCAGTGGAGGTGGAGGGACCATGTGCTTCTCCTCGAGGACACTGGGCTTGAAATTGAGTTTGTTCCCGATCCGCAGCGTTCTGTTCATAACAGGAGCACAAACCACCAACACCAGCCCTCCCCGTGTCCCCAGCACCTCCACCAATTTCTCTCTCACCCTCTCTGCCCCACACTCCTCCACATCTTGGAGAGTGCCAAATGAAAAAGCTGTCCGCCAACTTGAGGGCTTGTTTTCGCTCGCTCAGAGACTCGCTACATATTTCCCAGGGCGGTGGTCAACTTTCCTTCACCATTACTTCTAACACCCCCCCCCCCCTCTCACCCTGCGACTCAATCTGGCCAGTAGGTGAGCAGGTGTGTGAACGCCTGCGGCCTGGCATCAACGTATCAAATCAGCCAATTCTTTTGAAAAGCAGTGACGCGCGCACATACACACTCTCTCTCTTTCTCCAGCGGTGGTCTGGGCTGGCTGACAGAGGGAGTGGGTGAGTGCATGTGTCTGAAGTCAACATTGAAGAATTATGGGCTGTCTTGGAGGAAGTGGAGTTTGTCTGCAGCAGCTGCAGTGACTCCATACAGCCGACAACAACATCGCTTTTAAAAAATAAAACACACCCCCAGACGGAGAGAAGTATATGGAAATGGCAGAGCGGAGCAGATGCTCTAAACCTCATTTCCACACGAACAGACGCGGCCATACATTTGAGAGGAACAAAGTGCAGCCATTATTCTACACCAAGGGTCTATACACACACCCAGGAACACACACATACATAGTATATATGCATACATACACACATGTCAAGGCAATCACAATGTGCATTGTAGCATTTTCTGGAAGAGCATGTTACATGGACAAAGATGCACCTGACAGACGCACACCCTCACATGCATTCTGATAAAGCTGACATATCTGTACACTCACATACAAACACACAGACACACTAATGGCACAGTTCTTGGGCGAGACAGGGACTCTGACAGTGGTGTAATTATCTCATCAACACCTCCCGTCTCTAACAAGCTTCTTCTTCTCGTCTCTCTGCTCGCGCCGCCTGTAAAGCTCCTCATCAGTGCTGCGACCAGAGGAGACGATAAAAGCCTTCACACAGATGAGAGGAGCTCCGCCGAAACACCAAAGCCTCTCACTCTCTCTGTCACACACACACAGCCATCTTCTATCCTTTCTGGTTTTGTTTTGCATTTGCTTTACAGTTCTAACGGCCAATTCCCTGCTCCCCACTTACTAGAGCAAATCCACATACTACCCCTTACAAAAAAGAAATAAGGAAAATGTTCCTTTGATCATTTAAGGTGGAAACAGACTAATGACTAAGACAAAATGACAAGAAATAATTGTTTTCATCACCAGTGGTACCGCACCCCCCACAACTCCTCGTTCTCCTTTTAAACAGTGACGCTGATGGTGACCAGTGACAGGTTGAAGGGAGGTGAACTCATTCGAGCATGTGAAATGAAAGGTGGAGTAGAGTAGAATTAAAGATGTTCAACTACTCCTTTGATTCTCAAATTGTTAATTTGGCGGCTGTGAGCAAACAGCAGAGAAAGGGGGGCAGAGTTAGTGGATTGTGTTGTTGCAGCAACACAAGGACACTCAAGTGCACAAGCGCGGCGGGGCTTAAAGCAAGTCTCTCCGAGCACTTTCAGATCGAACCATCAAGTCAGACAGGCGGGATCACGCTTCCTCAGGCATGACTGCGCTGTATGACGATGTTTGAAAAGTATGATTTTTATTTTGTGATAATAAGGACGTCACTTCCTAGAAGATACCATCACTCTGGAAATAAGAAAATAAATTTGTTCCGACTCTTATATCCAGATCTGTTGGCTATGATTTTAGAATCACGTAAATCCAATTCCAAATTTCCCAGTAGAACCTGACGAGCCAAAGGAATTTTCGACGAAGCACCAACACAACTCATTTTAATTTCTTTTGAATTATACCGTTGATTTTTAAATCATGGTACACATTATGTTTTCTGCTTAAGTTGCCCTGAGGGGTTAGTGAGCCATTGTAGTGCAATGGAGCCGCTATTATCGACAGTCAGGCAGAGGTCTATGCAAGACAATTGGAGGCGGTGAAGTGCCAACAACTATAGCAATGCACACAAAAAGGCACTGAAGAGGACGTCTGCCAGAAAGCAAAGATAAATGTAAGTCGGATCCAAAATGAACAAATTTGGCAAATGTTTCGTGATTAATTTGTGATTAATATGTTTGCTAGGTACTATAAATTGTATTATTTAAAAATAAAACACATGGCAACTTTGAATTAATGTGTATCATTATGGAACTTAAAAATCAATGCAAATGTGTACGTAATTATTAAATGTGATTTTGTGATTTTGCTGTTTTTTTATTCACCAACCTGATGAAGATCAGCAAACGCCAGCGCCATATCTCTGTTAAAGGAAATTTGATTGCCATTGCAGCTGCACACAGTTAAAAGCCTGGTTTGTCTTTATAAAGATGTAAACAGTGCGTGAGTGAAAACAGACGCTGAACGGATTTTTTGCAAAGTTTACTCAGCCAGTAATCCCTTTCATTTCACAGGCTGGTGAACAGAGTTATGTGTCTTTCTGGACGGGTTGTAAATAAACCACAACACATGAGAGCAACACTAGGAGCTGGGATGAAACCCAATACATAACATATTATTAACATATGTCACTATGCCAGCTACTTACACTTCATAGCGAACACTTTTACTGTAAACCAGGTTAATTAATTAAAAAAAATCTGTATGCCTAATTTAACCCCAGTTCAACATTTGTTAATAGTTTATATATTACACATTATAATGTTATAGCAGATACAGTGTTTAGTAATGTATCTAAAAAAACGTATTCTGTGAAGTACTTATAACCAGTGTATGTAGCATGTACAAAAAATTAAAGAAGTGTGTTTGATTAAAATAGCTGCACAAGATTAAGATTGTTCCTTTCTTACACGTAAAGTTAGGTTCACTGCTGCTCCCCTTTGTCGCAGATTTCCTCTTCAGTGATTATCATTCAGAGTCACATTAAGTGTGTGTGTGTGTTTGTGAAAGAGAGAGAGAGAGCTCTGGTACATTTATTCACAAACTACTCAACTCTACTCATCACTAATCTCAGTACAACAAAACACCATCAACTTTCTGTATTTTCCTACCTCTGCCAAGAAGGTTAGTTTTGTCTGTCTGTTAGTTAACAAGATGTCCAACAGAATACTGGACAGATTATCACGAAACCTGGTGGAAGGATGCGGTATGGGTCCGGAAACAATCCATTAAATTGGGTATCCGGATTCGGGGTCTGATCCAGAATTTTTTTGTCACTATCTTTAAGTTTGTGACGGCATTTTGAAACATTTTCGTGAATAATTTATGGATCTTAATGAACAAAAACAGGCATATTTAGGGGACTGACATGAGTGCTTAGAATTTGATGCACATCCAAATATAGATCCGGATCTCAGCCGTGTCAAGAGTCTATGTCTCCTGGCAGCCGAAAAATAATGTTTAAAAAAAAGGCTGATCATTGTACAATGTGGTGGATGCACACAAGCAAATTGTCTTGTTTGTAATGATTCTGATAATTCTGAATGTTATTAATGATCCACAAACAGCTCATGTAAATAATACATCTGTCACATTTTTTAATCAACTTTATCAGTCTGCTGTTCGTGGTCCAGCAAGATAGAGGTCACCAGTGTCACGTATGAGCAGCTAAACACATTCACACTCACACCTACAGCCAATCAAAAGTCTCCATTTCAGCACATCTTTGCACTATCACAGGCAACAAGCAACATCCTCTTCAAGTTAAAATGACAAAATACATTAGTTTGGTGGCAGCTGTGGCTCAGGAGATAGAGAGGGTTGTCCACTAACCAGAAGGTTGGGGCAGGGTTCGATCCCCATCACCTCAAAACTGCATGTCCTTGGGCAAGATAGTGATCCCCAAATTTGCCTTGTGGTTGTAGCGGCAGTATATGAATAGTGTGTGTGTGACAGAAAAAGCGCTGTGTATAAATGGACTGTCTGAATGTGTGTGAATGGTTGTGAACTTGACTTATAAGAGCTTTATAAAAAAGTCAATTTTAATTATATAGTTTGTCTGTGCCCTTGATATAGGATTAGGGGACTTTTGTCATCTTAGCTAATATATATATATATATATATATACGCCACCAGTAACCGTTCATGAGTGGGAATCCCGAAAGTCGTGCTCATTTTTAAATCTATGCTGAAACTTAAACCCTGAACCACCACATCGTCTACGCACCTCTGCTGTCTCACACACACAGACACACACCGCTCCTCAGATACGGTTTAGCCGCGGCTGGGCCAGCAGTTGAAATATCTCGGGACGACCATGGTATTGGCAGCCAGGAAGGAGTTGTCACTCATTGCCAGACAAACAAGATAAATTAGCTTTAGCAAGTAAATTGGTATGTTGTATGTGTGTGTGTTGGGAAGGGGCATTTCTTTTAAATTTCAGCCATCACTTAGGATTGACGTTACACTTTAAAATGTCAAGCTAAAATTGTGGTGGTATGTCAGTGATGATGCACACGTGTGGTAACATCTTTCTTTCTTTCTTTTTGTCTCGCGGTATCCTCCAAGTATTTGTTGCAGCAGTGGCCTATTTTCCCCGTAGGGATCATTAAAGCTTCATCTCATTACCGCTACACCTACACTCACCTTCTTCCCTCCTCCTTCTCCTCCTCCTCTCATCTTTCTCCAAACTCCCTAAAGTTTTTCTCCCCAGAGGCCCTTCTTCTCTCTCCGCACCTCCATTGTGGTGTAAGCATTTTGTCCTTGGTGCAGAGAAAAGCAGCGCAGACGGATGGAGGGAGAAGACTGCTGAGACTTATTATGACACAGTGACGCAGACACTTTCCCCGAAAAAGCACTTTGTTTTCAACTTTTCATCTTCTCCTTCTGAACTGGGCTCTGTTTGTATGGTGAGTGCAGGGAATGAGATTTGGGAGGTTTCAAGTGGTAAACAGAGCCAACAACTGAAAACAGCAGTAACCAGCCAGAAGCACATACACACAAAGAGACACATGAACATACACACATTTTAGCATATCAAGTAAATCAAAGTATCTATGTTTTCCCGTATTCATTTGTCTAACATCACAGTGATGATATGATTCACAGTCAAAGGGTAACAGTCGATACAAGAATGAGCTGAATATGAAAATGTGACCAAAAAAAAGTAAGAGAGCAGAACATAACCGATGGCATACTATTATTTTTTGGAATCTTCTACTTCACTACATTTCAGATTGGAAACATTATACATTTATCTGGCAGTTATTGTTACAGTAATTATTATTTATTATTACTTATTTAAGAGAGAAGGCTATTGAACCAAACACATTTTGTACACTTCTAATTTTCAGTTGACATAAAACCTGGTGTTTTGCTTCGTTGCTACGTTGTGTGCAGCGTTATTTGCAGCGCTATTTCCCCCGTGCTCATGCATGTGCAACCCGCTACCGCCATAGATTGAATTAATCCTATGTGAAACAACAATTGCTGGATCCGACCCCTTATCGAGATCCACAGCAAAATGTAATGGCTTCTTTCCTGACCCATATCACATCCAAGTTTCATCGTAATCCACCCAGTAGCTTTTGCATAATCCTGCTAAATAACAATAGTAGTTTAAAAATACACAACCTTGTCTCCTAGAAATTCCATTCACGTTTTGATTATACATTTAGTATCAACATGTTTGTGCCACGACCAATATGTAAAATATAACAACATCTTCAGTAGTTTCAAAACTCAGCAGAGAGCATACCTCGGCCAAGGCTCACTGGTCCCCTTATGAAACCACATTTGAATTCATTTGATCTAGATTTTGATTTTGATTTCCACCTAATTGCGCACGCTCATAAATATCAGTCCCCCAAACGTGCCAAAATTGTTTTCATCAAGACCCATGAATAATTCTCTGAAAAATCTATAAAAACTTTGAAAAACACCCGATCTCACAATGCTAAAGTAGGTGGGAAAAAAAACCTGGATCCACCCCTTGATCTGAGGCCGCACCAACATTTATTTCTTTATTTCTTCCCTGACCTATACAGCATCATTCCACCAAGTTTCATTGTAACCCATCCAGTAGTTTTGGTGTAATCCTGCTCACTAACAGACAGACAAACAAATGCAAAAAAAAGATAATCTCCTTGGCGGAGGTAGTAAACATATTCCGCAGGTACGTATCTGGGATTTGCAGGATAGAAAAAAATATTTATAGGAGGCAGGTTTGAAATACACAAGCATTGTTAAAGGAATAGTTACATAAATCTATTTATTTTCTTTCCGGCAGAGTTAGATGAGAAGGTTGAAAGCACTTTCATATTTGTCCATTAAATAAGATGTTAGCATAAGAAAAAGAAACAGGGTAAACAGCGAGCCTGGTTTTAGGTAAAAGTAAAAAAATTCACTCCCCGACATCTTAAGAGCTATTTAAATTAACACATTAATGCACAATCCCTAAAACAGTTTTATTCGCTTTTCTACATATACAAAAATAGGAGAAAATACAAACTTTGTAGAGGGAGAGGCTCGTATCATGATTCAAAAAATAAATTAAGAAACATTTTCCTTCTAAACTGCTCAAATGGTTTTAAGTAGTTTTTTAAAGCCTAAAAAGGTAAAGAATTATCCCGGAGAGCCGAAAATATGAAAGCAAATTTTTTCTCTGCTTCTGTTCTCTACCATTAATCATCTCCGGTCACTCCAGCTTTGACCTGACTGAAGAGCCGGGTTAGGAACCACCTGTTTAAAAGCTCTCACCCCAAACATGGGACAAATATTGAGGACACGACTGGACAAATTTGCACCTCGGCTGTTTCATTACCAGGCAAATGTGAAAATATGAACACACACATCCGTACACACAATCAGCGAAAAACACATTCAGTAATGAAAGACTGTGATTAACCTTGGCAAAGTCTCAAAATAAACTAATGAAAATCCTTGAGCGGCTGCTTTGTCATAGAATGACACATGTTACAGTGTCCAGTTGCTTTGGGAAAATTCTTGAAAAAAACAAAAAACAAAAACAAAGTTCAACATGTCTAAAATCTTTGATATTTATCGAGAAAATCAAAGACCACAGACAAACCCCACAGGCAGGAACAGGGGACCATGCTGCACAGCGGGGCCCCTGAGGACCAGCAGCAGACTGAGAGCTGGAATTCAAGACTTTTTATGTGAGGTGTACTAAACTGTTTCTATCATCATCCCAGAGTGCTTTTTTTTAAACGTGGGAGACCACAGATAAAATGACAGATTTAACTGTACGATTTGGCCAGAACGTCACACAACACACTTGCCGTTTGTAGGAAACAATTTCACATTCGCAATTCCAGAGACTTGGAATCTCACAGAAACACAGGATATATTCTTCATCATTTAAATTTTGTTTTTTTTATGGTGGTTGGCAAACGACCTTTAGGTGCATTACCGCCACCTTCTGAACTGGACAGTGGAGCACTTGCAGGATTAACCGGGACTTCCGAAGAAAAACAAACCAACTCCCCGTGTTCTGTTTAACAGCGAAAATAAATAAAATAAAAACTATTGATGAAGTCATGGCTGAGAAGGCGTATACATTTTGCAGAAATGTATTGTTGTTTTTAGTCGCAGCTGTACGAGTACCCTACACAGAATCCGGTAGGTGAAGCTTCCCGGTCAGCTCACTCTCTCTCTCTCGCTCTCCCTCGCTATTGCAGGTTTCTGTCGGAGATCGGGGCGGCTCAGACTCAATTGGTAGCAATAATATTATTTTGTAAACCCCCCAAACTTCAGGAATATTTGGGCAGATAATCAGCACTGAGTGACCTCCAGTCGGGAACGCCTCCGTGATTTACTACAGTGGCAAATCGGGTTTAAAATCCTTTATCCTCTAGTGTGCAGCAGCCTTAAGTGATATATCATCATATTTTTTATCATAATTTTTTCCTTGTACAAAGTACATCAATTATCTAATTAGGAAGCTTTTTGGCAAATGGAAAGTATTTTGGGTTACACACATATATACACATATACCGTATATAGACAATTTATCGCCTGATCAGCTACAATGACATGAAAACCTTTTCAATGAGGGATTTAAACTTAGAAGGATATTTCACGAAGGGTGTTAACAGCAAATCCAAAATATGGGGCAATCCATTGCATTCAAACATCTATCTGCTGCGTCTGTAACCTACAAGTATTTTTACACCGGAGACACAGCAGCACACATCATCATCAGCGGCAGAGCATCCCAAAAATTCTTATGGAAATGAAGCACGGAACTGTGCACTGCGCAACTTTTTCTATAATATCAGCACAAAATGCACTGGAGACAGCACTTTTGCTCCAAAAATGTTACAGATAAATAAAAAATAGATAAAAACGCTCCCCAGTTTACACCTTTCCAAAATCCCAAGATTAGGTCAGAGAGTGAGGGCAGTGGAGTGATTGCTCCTGGGTGACGGGGTGATTCGGTTAATAGTGGCCACTGCAGCCGGAGCGCAGCCCCTCTGTATCTTATTTTAGCAGGTGCTCCCGAGCTGGGGCACGGGACCCCTCCGCACATCCCTGCAACGCAGCGTGTTGGTGCTGCATGATGGAGGGGGGAAGATGCTCAGGGCCAGCGAGGCTCATCATTTCCCAAGGGGAAGAGGAGTGAATCGCAGGCTATACTGCTGCCCAGGCTTCCCCAGGGACGACATTCAGAGGGGTATAGACAGTGGAGGAGAGGTATGCAGAGCTATTTATAGAGCAGGTAAAGAGACGTGAGGAAAGAAAGAGAGGGGGGTGTTGAAAACAAGATGAGGAGAGACAGAAGAGTCTAAAGGCGGATGACAGTGTGATACCTGCACACGGTAGCGTCTACAGAGATGTGGGTTGACGTCGTCCGCAGCACCTGCTGAACAGAGCGGTGCCCGACTCTGTCCGTGGCCTGCTGGTGTGAAAGCCAACAGAATATGCCTCGACCTATTGATTAATGTTTGAGAGTTCACACAGAGGTTAGCCGAGCTGAACCGAGCTCGAGCAGAGAGAATAGTTGAGTCGAGATGACAGCGATATTTTATCAATACAGACTCGACTTGCAGCCCAGACATTTTTTGGGGCGATGTTTCCGTACCAGCCCAGTTCTCACTCTGCCTTCCTCTTTAATAAATAAAAGGACTTTTATTCTTTATTTCCCAACTCCACCCGCAGGGGGCCCCCGCCCGCGCTGTCAGCTCCCTTCAGCCCTCGTGCGGCATCTATGTCTCTATTTCACACTGATGCCCTTTAATCATTTTCATCGTTTCAGTGAGCTGACATTTTACATAAAGAGCTCTTATCATCCCAGGCTTATGGTTAATGATGAATGGTGATAATTACTGTCAGTCAGTGAGTCTAACGTGCCATGGTCACATCACTATCTCCGCCCTGGAGTGTGCGAATCCTTTATCCTATAATATCTATAATATATAATGTAATATAACAGAGGGTACTGCTCTGTACGTGCTCATGACTCCATTCTATGGAAAAACTTTGAGTTGCACATGAATTCTTATTTTTGCTACATTGGTTAAAGCAGTAGATCACAAACTCAAGGCAGTGACTTTTTGGCCGTGAAAAATTTAAACACAATTAAATGAGCATATATTATAATATATAATATATTTGTGCAGTTGCTCACTTTTAAATGAGTTGTCTTTTCTATCAATCCCATATAATATGAAACAGGATGCTAATTCTGTGCTACTTTAGGTCGATCCTTACCTCAGGTAATCCGTCAATCATTACCGCAATTTATTTATATTATAACTCTCTGTAAAATGGCAAAACATGTTTGCATGTAGCACAGAGCCAGCTCTCCTCAGGGGATAACAGATGATAATTGTGATCGATGACTACATTCTCTTATTAACAGCAGTTTTCATGCATTCCTTTTTCAGTATTAACACATGCAGGATCTTTTTGCCTACATGTTCCTATGAATGTGTGTGTGTGTGTGCGGAGGGTAAAATCCTGAGTGCCGTTACGCAGCCGGCAGCTGTCCGCGCAGTGACACCATGAGATCACACTCTGAATATCAGCGTTTTTAGCAACATTTAAAATAGGTCGAAGATAGACACATCGACGAGACAACGTGAGGTGTGGGACTCCGTGGCAAAGCATCAATTCTAACACTTAACATGACGAACACACTGCCATGTTTATTTTTTCCCCCCCACAAATTTGTGCGTCGCAGTGTGCAGAGTTTACGCTGTTGAGCTAACTCGAGCTTTTTCTCTCCCATCGTCACCACCAAGAGGAGAAGCCTCTCGGGGAGACACAAGCTTTGTTGTTAAATCTAGTTCAAGTGCGAGTAGATGAATGAATTAAGCTTCATGCATTTAAAAGGGCCGGGTATGAACAGAAGACAGACGATGAGAGAGAACACAGTGAAGAGTGAAAGAGCTTTTGGACTCCCTGCTTTGGCTCTGTTAGCGGGTAAGCCGCCGCCACTGAATCGTTCCATTAAACATCACTGGAACAGATGCCTGTAAGATCTTCATCTTCTAGTCCTCTTCCTCTTTCTGAGCCTAACTCTCACAGTTTGGACGATATTCATCTCATCCCATATTAGTTTTTTTTTCATCTGTAAATTATTTTTGGGAATTAAACATTTTAAAATTTGCTCTTTATATTTTGAAGACAACCTAACATACTGATTATTCATTCACACGGTGAAAAAACATACAGCAAGTGGATAGATAAAGGAACAATTAAACACATTTTTACCATTAGCAATAAATAAAATAAAATACTTGCAGCTGGCACAGACTGCAGTCTGGGAGCAAAATTACTGCCAACTTTCACTTGAACCTTTCTTTCTAGAAATATGTTTTGGCCTGTGCTCTGAATGTGTCTTTAGGGCGATGATGAATTTGCAGTAAAATGGTGATAGTATGCTGTAAAAGTCAGGAGGTGAGGACGAGCAAAGGTTCTTTTCAGGCTTCATTTAGCACACAACCAGTGCTGTCCTCCAAACAAGGAGAGGGTATCTCCCACACTACTGTGGCTTTTTTGTTCTTCTTTTTTTCTTTACGGTAAATGCTGCGGGTTACTTCAGCAGGGGGTAACTCACAGGCTGTGTGCTGATGCAAGACGCTGAAACAGACTTTTACAAACCTTTTTCCAAAACACTCTTCATTTGAGAAATATATTTTCTCCTCTTCTTTTTAAAGGTTATAAACACTTCAGTTTCCTTTTGACTCATGCTTCACATATACATCAATATCATCACCATATTAGAGTGTGTGCGTGACGTGCATTTGTGAGCGAGCACATGTATACATGCATGTTTGCAGACGTGCATCTGTATGGATTTGGTATGCATATGTTTTTTCATCAGATGAGAGATGAGTTATTTGCACCCCCTCCTCCGGACCCCTCCTTTGTCACATATTAATTACATCAGGACTGTGATATATGGACAGATTACCTCGTGTAAAACGCATTATTTCCTTATGGAAACTGGCTGTGGGACTGATCCATCAGCCCGCATCACGCTCGCTTTGGGGCTCACTACATCACACTGAGCAATCCAGAATACCGAGCGGGAATCTGAACTGCAAACTGCATGAAGTGTGGACAGTCCGCACCGGAAAAATGACGCCATTGGTTTCTGAAGTGTCAAAAACAGCCACTGTTTAGATTTAGGACCTCTTCTGACTCTTCACAGAGCAGAACAAAAAAACTCTTCACCTCTTTGTTGTGTGAGTTTGTTTGACGAACAACGCAAATGAGCGACGTAGCAGTGGCAGAACAAAACTCTGTTTTCATAGAGGTAGTCTAGACTGACCAGCCGCATTGACTGTTACACCTTGCGCCTACAAGTAATACAAGTGAACCATTGGAATCATATCCATGCTGCTTGTTTTTAATTATCAATTTAATGACACGGATATCTAAGGGACACTTTATAAGTTTTGAAATAAAAAAAAGGAAATGTTGCTAATTACAAAATAAACAGTGAGTTTGAATTTCCCTTCATTTCCTAAAATTGACTTGAGCCAGCATGATATACTGTATCAAACATGTTTAATGGCGAACGACTTTACTTCTATTTAATTTATATACTATTGAAATTTGTTTAGCGATATTCAGTGTGACCATACCACAAGTAGAGAGGAGGGGGAAAAAATCAGTTGTTGTTAAAAATTGTAAGAAATTAAAAAAATTATCATTTAAAACAACAAAAAAATGTGGCTTCAAAGTTATATGGGAACATTATCTAAATAATAGTGATGAATTTCAGTATTTATGAATTTCACGATGTCCAATAACACCAAGCAGAAATGCTGCTGTTTTTATTTTTATTAAAATGTACAATATTGGCATTGCAGACAAGCAAAAAAGTTCAACCTCCTCAAGTGCGCAGGTTTCATATAAGAAACACTGAATACAAGGTTTTAGTCTGCGACCGCAACTAGTCCTGATCTACGCCGCTGCGTGGAAACCGAAGGGTTACTTTTTAAATACCACCTTCTGACGATCTATATGTTTGTTTCATTTAACCATGAAGGGTATTTTCCTGAATCTCAACCAAGTACTTTAATCAACCAAATATTAGCCAAACCCACAACAACAAGAGAGCACACAAACAATGGGCTCCTCCTAACAAGAGTAGCAGCAGAGGAACTTCGTACGAGTCATTGTGGCAGCTAATGACAGACAACCTGTCATTTATTTCAGAGGAGTTGTTAATGAATTTACACACGTCGCTCTCAGCTTGTTGCTGCTCGAGCTGCTGTGCGACTCTGAGAAAACACATCTCACAACGTGAAATGAGCACAAACTTTGAGTTTGACCTTATTAGTTGGACGGAGCTTTGTTGCTGCAGCAATTGGAACAGGTTGGCAGGTTTGCCAGCGTTTATCAGAGCATATTAGACCTACGCTGGGCTTCTATTAAACTTAATGAACATTTAAATCCTTTAATGGATTGAATGGAATTGAGAGCGGCAAATTATCAGCTAGATGCTCTGCACCGGCGTTGATAAAGACACCCACCGACGGAACTTGAGGAGACGCATCAGAGACAGCAGCCTCCCCCTCTTTCCCTCTCTTCATCTCGCTTTTGTTCTCCTGCCGTGACCGTCTCACACTCTCCTTGTTTCACTCCTTTTTCTCTCTCTTTGCCCGACTATCCCTCTATCACACAGCCTCTCTTTTGTTTCTAACACACGCTGTGTTCCTCTGTCTGTCTATAACAGAGGAGAGGAGGCTGCTGCGGCAGAGCCAGATCTCCGTCATTCATCAGTCCCAACGAAGGGAACATCATAGCGATCTCTCTCCAGGAGGGATGTGCTAACACAACCACAACACCAGCCTATTACAGAGCTGTCAAGCGGCACCTACAACCTTCTCTCCCCATCTCCCGCTCTTTCCGTTCTCCTCGGCCCTCTCAGTGAGGGACCTCCTACCCTACACGCTAGCAGAGTATGGACACATAAATTACCAACTGATGTGGCTGCAATCACAGGGCGTAGCGGAGCCGGCCCAGGGGCTGCTGATCTCTGGCCAGCCCAGCATCAGGTCCTGCTAATGGGTGGAAAGGACTCAGGAGAGGCCCGTGCTTTGTGAGGCCTTGTGCGCCTCTGCCCGCCGCTCAGGAGGACTGGCAGACGCAGCTGTATTGATCAGGTAGCTCCTATATTCCCGTCGACAGCTGGCTAACAAGGCTGATGTCTCAATAAAGACCAGTGCCTTAGGGAGGAAGGGGGAGCAGCCGGTCAGCTGACAGCAACCTGTGTTAAGACAAACCAGCAGACAGAGGAAGAGAAAGGTTCGCGCCCTATCTAGTTTTTTAATTTGCTCCCACAACGCTGCACAGACGGACTTTTCCCCTTTACAAGAAACTTACTGCTGAGCAGAAAGAGAGAACGGGTCATGAGGCAGGGGGCGATACAATTTTAACAACCGCGGACATGACTGCTGAGGAGTGTTAAAGTGATACAGAGAAGTAGATCTCAGTCATTCTGTTTTATATAATTAATATAACTCAACATCTAAAAGATCGTCTCACAGATTCAAGGTGAAACCTTGAGTAATTATAACAGAGCTTTGCTAGTGCAGAGCTCAAACCCTTACAGACGTTTCCCATATCTCCAAACACGCTTCTGTCTATTATTGACTGCGATCTGACAGCTGTAAGTAATTGAGCAAAGCAAACAGAAGAAGCGAGGCTGTGTGTGAAGGAAACACACCGACAGACTGATTGATGAGGCTGGTGATCTATTTTTGATGCGTGAGACTTTGGGATATAGTTTGGCCGCTCTGTGCGGTGGGGTGGAAGGAAACCAGCAGCTTCCAGAGTCAATAAAAGAAAATATAAGACCAGACGGAGGAAATAATCTTTCCTTGTCAGCTGACCTGCCAAAGTGTCCTTGAGCAACTGTTTAGCAAAATACTGTAACTTAAATGTTTTCTTGTTCTTGTTATTTGTTGTAGAAATCTTTCCCCTCCGAGTTATTAATGATGACAAATTCTCGTGCATTTTCCTCATGTGATGTTACTAAACGTGCAGCAGATACTCTGTGGACTGTGGAGAGATCAATACAAACAGCAGCGTCTGAGCCCACTGTGGCACTGATCAAAATCAAAAGCCTTGCTTTCTCTTGGTTTGTTTTTCTATTTTTCAGACAGAGAAATGTGTGTTTGCCTTTTATTGCACAAGGAGAAAAACGGCAGCTCCCAGCAGCCTGGCTCTTGTCTTTGTTTCCTGTTTTCTCTGTGACTCGACAGCTTCAAAATTACATGTTCAAATGTTAGAAAAATCATTCAATAAAAAAAACGTGTTTTCTAATTCATTGTTCCCTGGCTCTGTCTCTCTCTGTCCCGTCGGTCCTCCTGCAGCAGAGATATGTGGTAATAATCATCCACCTACAGTTGGCTCATTAGCAGCGGGTCCTGCTCTGTGCATGGGTCTTTTCATGTTCCTCAGTACTAACAACAACCTGAAGGAGCGCTCTCTCTCCCTGCTGCAGACCAGGGACGGTGCCCACAGACAGGAGGAGCTGCTCAGGGAAACCACCACCTCCATACAGGCAAATGATTTAGTTCACGCACACACACACACACACACACACACACACACACTCTGCTGGAAATACAGCGAGAAAGGTCCTCATTTGTGATTTTTCTGACGATCGCTATTTCATGCCAATAACCTTGATGTGGCCACTTTCACTCTACAAAGTATCAGAGTCTCAATGTTTTATCCCAGAATTGTTTCCTTGAAAACATCATTTCTGTAGAAAATAGTTTCTGTTTGAAGGACTTTTACCGCTGTGAGTTTATAGCATCCCTACACTTAGCGAAAAGAAGGTTCCTGTTCCAAGGTGAGTGTGTCATGTTCCTTGATTCTTTATAGTCAGTGTGGAGAACTGTAGGTTTCTTAATTTTGCTGTTTTATTAGAAAAATAGCCTACTGCTCTATGGAGACCTAATGTGGTCAAAAACAATTAATTCATAGAAATATGACAATAACAATAACATTAATAATTAAAGAGATAAGCAACACAACCACATATTTGTCAAAAAATCTGGGTATTTTTATGGCTGTATTTGATAATAGAATAGACAGGAAACAGGGTGAAAGTGTAGGGGAGTAACACGCAGTAAAAGGTACGGCCGGTTGGGAGTCGCACTGTTGACCTGCCTCTCAATGTGGCTGTGTGGTGTGAGCCCTAACCATTACGCCATCGGGTCACCCAACAATAAAAAACACATTTTGCAGTTAATTTTACTGTTTTGCAGCAGTGTTCAGCTTCCACACAACTGGCTGTCATTGATTTTACTTTGTGTGTTTTCATGTGTGAAAGGGTGTGTAATCTTAGTGTGAACATATACTTACTCACAGGAAGAGATGTGTGTCTGTCTGTGTGTCAGTGGACACTGTGATATTGTGATACAGTAAGAAAACAGGTTAAGATCAAATTAAAGGCTGAGTTCAACCGTGGGTGTGGTGCGACCCATAAACACTGAACACTAAAGTAATAATATATTAAATTCCACTAACTACTCATATAATAATGCAGTAATATTCAGTATAAGTGTGTCAGATAGTCACCATGTTTACGAGCATTGGGTTAGTGTGATTTAAATCAAGACTCTACTTGAAAATATATTTTTTACTCAATGAGCGAACAGCCAATCACGTAACTGGCTCCAAACTGTTCGTTTTTACTGATTGACGAAAACTTGTGGAAATGCAGAAAATGTTGTCGTGAAATTAAGATAGCAAATGAACACACGAAACAAAAGTGACTTCCAATAACATTTCATCGTGAGCTGAGACACGTTTCTGGAAGAATTTCACAATTTCATGGTATACATGTATAGATAGATGTATATAAATAGTTTTGTAAATATCTTATTTATTAATAGCATTATGAACATTTCATCTTCATCATAAATTTACACAAATTGTCCAGCTCACATATTGGTAAATTAATAGTGTTACGTCGTCAAAAGTTTCCACATTAGCTTTTTGAAGAATTGTATAATTTGAAATCATGAAATCTGTTTTTGCTAAAACAATTTTTCAACAGTTTACCGTGAAGAGTAAGAAAACAAGTTTGTTTCATCAAAAATCATTAATCTGAATATTCTTTTGTAGTTTGAGAAAATTCCCATTTTACAAAATAAACTAATTAAAAAAACCTTTTGGATTAAAAAATACACTGTTACAAAGCCAAAAGCTTCTATTAATTCATGGTAGGTTGTGGAGATACATGACTTTCACAGGTCAGAATCGGCATGCTTCTTAAAGTCCTTTCACTATCTTTTATATCATAACAAAGTTCATTTGAATTCACCTAAATAAGTTTACACCTGGTACTGCAGTGCTCCCCGTGATTCTTAACATAAATTTGCATAAAGAAAGAAAAGCTTTACATCAGCTGATACGGCTCTAAAATACGCCCCCGCAAATACAATGTGTGTAAACTGAGCTGAGGCTTTTACCTTCCTCTGGTCTCTTACTGATCCCAGCTCCTGCATTTTTTCTCTCTTCCTGGATAGAAAAAGAGCAGCTATCTGATTCTGTAGTAATTACAGCGTCTCACAGGATTCACTGCGAGAGTCAATATCTCAAATCTCATATTGAAAAAATACACAAACATGTCAACGTATTAAGACTAGTTTCCTCTTTGTTCCTCCACCTCTGACCCTCCTTATTATACACTTACGCATATATATGCGCACACACACACACACACACACACTCACACACACTCACATTTGACAGGGGCTGAAGGACACTAGCGTTATGATGCGAAATAGGATTAAAGATTCACACATGTAGGAATGCGAAAGTGGTGGTAGTGGGGTGTATATCCGTCCATTTAGAAATATTCCTTGCTGTTTGTGTTTTTCTGCACAGGCTGAATATGACAGCAGACATGAACAATGAACAAAAACAAAATGGCTGGCCCTGGCTCCTGCTCGTACACCGAATATACATATAGAGCCCAGCCACAGTGTGTATGTCCTGTGTGAGTGGAGCTCTGCATGTTTACGCGAACAGTTACCTGTTCCTCCAACAATTTATTTTTCCAGCTCTTCATTCATTCTGAAGGTTATCTCATCCGTGAGCATGTAATATTTGTAATTGCCCTGTAGTCGGACTGCTGCCAAACCAAGGCAAAGAAGAGAAATGAGATTTTCACTACTCTCATTTCGGTAGTTAATCAGTTATCTTTTTGACATCAATTATTTTCTCTATCACTTAATCACACTTTTGCCCGTAATCATCAAACTAGACTGAAAACAATGACTTTTTTTGCAGGATCTTGCAATATTGATTTGTTTTTTGTCGTTTTGACGTGCGTGTGTGTGGGATTACATCATAATCTAATTTCGGAGAACAAAACACTCACAACTCTCTGTCAGACATTTTTTATGGAGCGAGAACGTCTTCATGGGCTGAACTGTATACAAGCAGAATGATGTTGAAATAGAACTAGCTGTAGTATGAGTTTTTTACTGTTTTATTTCATGACAGAACAAATAAGAAGTTAGAGGAAACCTAGAAAGCCATTTCACATTTCTACTCACAACTTCCCAACACTGTTTAACATCCACAAAAACATTTTGTGAAAGCGCTCTTCTTTTACGCATTCATTATTTTGTTATTAATGTTAGAAAAAATATTTTTAAAATATATTTGATTTAGTGTTACATGTCTTTTAATGGGATTTCTAATTCAATTTCTTTTTTTTAGAAAAACATCTTCGGCCATAAAATGAAAACGTTTAAAAATACGAAGAGGGGGGGGGGGGGGTCCTTGCTACCTGGTGGTTAAGGAGCTTAAGATATGATCACAACGTCCTGGTTTGACACCAGCCAGGGACCTTTATTGTTCTCT
Source organism: Hippoglossus hippoglossus (assembly GCF_009819705.1). Taxonomy (NCBI): domain Eukaryota; kingdom Metazoa; phylum Chordata; class Actinopteri; order Pleuronectiformes; family Pleuronectidae; genus Hippoglossus; species Hippoglossus hippoglossus. Next base: position 26,834,609 of record NC_047155.1, on the reverse strand, counting down.
CTTTCCGCACATTTTCCTCTTTATCTCTATTCTGTCATATGACGGCACATTACGGCCGTTGTAGGTACAGAAATAATACGTATAGTGCGCAACTGTTCTCTAATACGTAGGTAATAGTCTGAGAATAACCAAGATTTAAGTTTTAAATTTACAAGAAAAAAACTTTTCTCTGTTATTCTCTAAGATTGAAGTAGTACATTTATGAGAATGTTTTATGAATTATGAATTAGTCTGAGTGTGTATTACAATATAATTCATTCTAATTTATATATCATATAGTGAATGTGGGCTCAAATTGCAAGTGCTTCCTAATTGTTTGCAAATTATCATTTGACTCGGTCATCCATCCGCTGCAGACTTACACACGGCGAGCAGCGGCGCCTGAAGTTGGATGAAGTTGATCCAGCCTTGCAAAGTGAAGCGATATGGCTCCATGTCAAGCGAAAAGAGACACACTATTTTTTCTGAGTTTGAGTTTTCTTTCTTGTAAATGTACCATTTGAATCTCAGAAAATACCTGAGTGTTCTCTCAAAAATGTACAAATTAAATCTCAGAAACTCAATGTTTTTACCTACAATGGGCTTTACACACTCAAACTGTCAACTATTAAAACAAATAAAAAGCTGAGTCCGTGCCTCTAAGTGCACTTTTGCCATGTCATCTTTTTTGCAATATGATCAGATGTATTTAAGACACATTACATTGATTGAAATAGCACAATAGTAGTTTTGTCTTTGATAGTACTTTTTTGTTGTGACCTAGTTTTAGTCGTAGTTTGTGTGTAATATGTTTCAAGCGACAGATTTTTTTCTCCACCTCCACTTTGTGAAAACACATTCAGACAAATGATGGACAGAAAAACAGACTTGTGAAAAAAACTATTTTTCAAAAGGGAATCCTGTCTTCTCGGAAATGCCTACACACCTGATTCAGCTTGTGCTTTTTCAATGGCGACTGGGATTAGAGACCTGAACTAATTTCTTCAAATTCAGACGACGACAACTAGACTCATCACACTGAAGTGTTGGCGGAGACGAAAAAGAGGGAATGATGAGGTCAGTGGAAACCGCGACAAAATAAAGTCGCACGTCTAAATAACACAGGCCTCTAATGGTTGTCGATTTTGGGGTTGCCGAGACAACACACATGAGAACGGCCTGTCTCTCTGTCTGTCTCTCTGTCTGTATGGCGTTCCGTGCCTCCTGCTCTGTCTGACCTGAGGCTGCCCGACTCCCCTATCCCGACTTGACAGAGCTTAATACAGGATAAATGTTTGCCCTCATCTCTCCACTGCTGAGGTGATCCCAACTCAACCAAAGTACTGATCTCTCTCTTTTTTCCCTCACTATCTTTCCCTCTCCTTTTCCTTCTTCTTCTCCTGCTGCTCTTTTCCCTGCAGTAGTAAGCTGAATGTTGCCGTCAGGGGTGAAGAAGGCCCTTACAGTCGAATTGCTGCTGTCACTCGGCCTCCTGAGACAAGACCTATGTCAAGGACCCTGTCACACACACAAAAAGACACACACAAACACATATTCCCACACAGGCAGACATACACACATGTAGAAAGGTGCCAGGGGACTTTGTAGCGTGTGTGCGGCATTAGCTGAACAAGTGACAACAACAGTTTTTCCGTTTGGTGGTGGAAAGATGAAGGACAGGAGGATGGAAGTAAACAAACTCAGACTGTGGGCTGATGGGAGCAAAGTGTGCAGTGTGCGTACGTGTATAGACACACACGCAAACAAAGAGACACACACACACACACACATGCAAACACATACACACACATCTTCCACGAAGCTCAACAAATGTATACACAAGTGAAATCATTTTAGATGTTCACCTCGGATCACACACACACACTCACACTCACACACACTTTCACGTCACTGCCTGACCCCACAGCAGACACATGCGCTGTTACTGCAGCCGACATGCAAAAGGGGCAAATATGAGCAATGTCAAGACAAGTTCACACGCACACACTCTCTCTCACACACACACCTACACAATCCAACAAAACTTTGATGTCATGCTCAGGGTTAAGACACACAAACACACTGCTCTCTGTGAGTGTGTTGTCATTTTTTATTCGTGTGTGTGTGTGCGTGTGTGTGTGTGTGTTTTTCCAAGAGCTCTCCATGAATGAAGTTAATTCCTGCAGAGAAGATGCATTATTTAACTCAGTCTATTCAATTGAGCACACACTCACACACTTACCTTCGTTGCTGTTCGTTCCCCCTGTGCCCAGAGCCTGTAGTGATATAGTCCATAGCAGCATCGCAGCCAGCCCTGGATCTGAAGCCATGGTGTTCTCCCCTACACCCCGCCAGTCTCCCTCTGCCTCTCTCTCCCTCTCTCCTCTCTTACTCCCTCGCCCTCACTCTCCCTCTCTGCCACTCGCTGCCTTTCTCTCCCCTCTCCTGCTTCTTCTTCTGTGTCCCAGGGTTGAAGCCAGAGCCGGCGCTGAGGAGAGTGTGTGTGTGTGAGTGTGTGTGTGTGTGAGGAGTGTGTGTGAGTGTGAGGGCTGCAAGCTCATTGGGTTGTTGGAGCCTGCCTCTGTGGCTCACTTCAGTCTGCCGGCTCCCTTACACACACACACACATTTCATACATACACTTTCAGCAGGCAGTCGGAGGAAGGGGAGGGACGAGCACGTCTGTCAGAGTCTCTACAGCCAATGGCAGTGTGATGCTGCACACTAAACGCACACTCAGTTGTCACACCCTCTTATTCTACCTGCGTGGCCAACTTCTCACTCTCTGGGTCAGGGGCAGGCACAGTGGCCCAACCCTCCTGTTATTTACTCTCTCTTTTCATTGGCTTACTACCCTCTCTCTCTCTCACACACATACACACGCACACATACACACACACACTTACACAAACTCACCTACCCAGTGGCTAATATCTGACTGATGGGACAGCAGCATGTCTGCCAGGCTCAAGTACAATGATCGATTATCGATGTATCATATTGTATTTATGAAGCTATTATCTTCAGAATGTCCAGGTGCCATGCAATGTAACTTTACGTGTGTGTTTGTGTGTGTGTGTTATTCAAGGACTATGATTATATATTGATCGTGTGATGGTGGGGAACTCACAGTATCTCTGCTAATCAGTTGGTTTTTCAGTCTGGTCACACTGCAACACAACGCACACACACAACTTCCTTCACACATCACTGCAGTGACCTGAGCTGTGTTGAGGTAAAATCATTAAACACACACAGACACACACAGCACAAAGCTGATAGGAAATTAGATTTTTAGTCATGTGTCACCCCTCTAACACTGTTTAGCCACATTTGTATTCATGAGGTGAGATTTCATGTTAACTGATGTTAAGCTGATGTAAAACTAATAATAAACAGTTGATTAAACAAACTTCAGGAACAGACACTAAGTTTCCGCAGACGCTGCCTCCAATGTCTGCCATGAACTTTAAAGTTTAATAGTGACTGACAGTTATACTGATCCATTTAAATCAGACATATTTTATATTTATTATGCATATACACCAATGACTGCATCTGTAGGTGGGCAGTACGACAGCTCCCCGAAAATCTAAAAGTGAAGAAAAACATCACCTTCTGGTGGCTGGCTGCAGTTTTGTTCATTAACCCTGCGTTCTCCATGTAAGCCAACGGGACACGGACCAAACTAAAAAAACTAAACGTCAAATAATTTTTGCTGAAAGATGGTGACTCTAACTCCAGAGGGCGTCAAAAGCGTACGATTTTAGCGACCGTTGGAGGAAGTGAAGACACGCATCTTCATTTCCCGTCATTGTGCAAGTATTCACATCCTTTACTTTGTAAAAGTGAAAAATTTTATTTAATTAAGTTTTAAAGTGAAAGTACTGTTATTCATCATTAGATTAATACTCAAGCATCAGTGTGTAAATAGCATGCAGCTGTTGTAGCTGCTGCAGGTGGAGCACGTTTAATTATAGTTTTCTATACAATGAAAAGATTGATGCATACACACATTTCTGGTACACAAATGGGTTTTCACTGTCCGGACTTTTCCTCCAATCTTTGTTTGTTGGAGCTGTTAACGGCTCTTTTCGTCTGAGATGTGACCCTGACGACACACAGCAGATTTTGAAATAACGGAAGTCCCTGGTTGCATGTTGAACACACTTACAGTTTAAAAGCAAAAGTGTAAAATCTTTACCTGAAATGTAAATTGCACCTAAAGCTATAAACCTTAAGCATACATCTAAATGTAGTGGAGTGGTAGTATAGCATGCAATGGAAAAACTTCATTAGAAGTACTTCAAATCTGTGCTTCAGCACATTACCTGAGTAAATGTACGTAGCAACTGTCCACCACTGCTACTACTGCTGATACTAGCAATAATATTGCTGCTTTTGAACCACTACAACAACTACTAATTTTACAATAATAATAAAAAAAAATTATGTTTCCCACTATTGCCTCTTCGACTGCTACTACAAGCAAAATATCAACTAAAGAAAAACACTATTACTGAATAACAAAAACATCAACAACAATAATAAATAACAATTACAATAATTATAATACTTCCTAAAGCTACAACTACTACAACAAATAATAATATTTGTTCTTATCATAATAATCTAAATTTAAAGTTCTTCTACTACTGACAGTAGTAGTGCAATTTGTATTTTTTGTTGGTATCACAACCACGACTAATACTACTACCACTACTACTAATAATAACTATATTAAATATGAGTAATAATTTATAACTGATAAAGATATTAAATAATATTTTAAAGGCTACACAAATTAGTATTGGTAGGCTACTAATGTGTTTCGTCACCTCCCTGGCATGTGGGTAAATTGTGGCAGTGGGCTAAAGTGTACAGGATGAGTGTGTCACGGCCGTGCTCCGGGGTCTGCCAGCACTGCCGCTGTGCTGAGTTTCCAAACTGGACTGTACGCCCTGTAAGCCCCAGGACACAGAAACACAACACCGTGGCCACTGGACGAGGATGATGCTGCTGCTGCCGCCAAAGCTCCACTGCTGGGGCCACTTGATTTACCTGACACGCACACACACACACACACACACACACAACAAAAGGGGCTCTTACCATCACACTAAATTTTGTCCATGCAAATTAAGTGTGAACATATATGCAGCTGTCCGGCTAAGTAAAGGAGATGGAGGGTTCGTCGAGATGAGGGTCCAGGCCAAATTCAAGCAGCGTTGCGCCTGCCAAACTCCTTCCTCCTCTCCCTCCTCCTCCTCCTCAGGCCTAGAGACACAGGGCTGTCTGTGTGCGTTTGTAATGCTTCCACCACAGCATGTATAGGGGAGCCTTGTGCCTACGTGCAGTGTCCCGATAAAGAGTGAAGCAAAGCAATACGCACATTTTAAAGCACAAACACAGACATGCAGAGGGATAAGCATCATATATTCATGGTAATTCTATAGCTGTTTTGTCTGTGTGTGTGTTCATGTGTGAGACTCCGTTGCTTTACCACTAGGCTGCACTGTCAGTCTGCCTGTCTAATAGGCTGCGCGCCTGTGAGGACAACGGCGCTGTCATCTTCACCCCTGACGCTCCGATCTTTTAAGACCAGAGGATGGAGCCTTCTCTGAACCCTTTAAACACAACCATCTTCCCCAGAAAAAAAATCACTGATTTCTGTCAGCGTCTGATGTCGATGCATGACCAGAGGGATTTGTATAGGAGAAAAGGAAGCTTTGCAAAGGAGCAGGCTGACAAGATGACATGGAGAAATTAAATCTACAATTTTCTACTAGAAGCATAACATGAAGAATATTAGAGCAACAAACGTCTGTCGAGGAAGGATTTTCCATTAAAATGTAGAGCCTGCAGCTACTCGCCAGACAAAAAAATGTTTGTTCTTCATTTATACAGCCGAACATGATCTCTTTCATTGTTTTGAGTTGAACCAGAAAAATAGATGTGCACACCCTGAAAACTCACTCTGGCTGCTGCCTCAGCCACCGCTCGCATCTTTGGTAATTGATGTTTCCAAGCAGATACACATCAGTGTAACGTCTCACTATGGGCAGCAGTCCACTCTATTTTTTTGCTGGCTACTGGGGTTGGTAAAAAATGTCCAGATTCAAAATAAAAAAACTCAGTGAGTGTGAACAATTGAACTCCGAGGCTGAGGTATTAAAAGAATAATGTGTGTGGCTCAGAATACGAATGGGCTATGAGTGTGAACACAAAAAGAAGTAATACCAATATCGTGGGGTCATTTTGTCCTTTTGCCATAATTGAAGTTGTGTGATGGAGGGAAATGCGTAATAGATGTGATATTACACACACACACACACACACACACACACACTCACACACTAGCAAGCTCATTAAAATGGCTCCCCATAGCTCTGTGAGTCTTCCAGAAGCTGTGTTATTGTATACACATACATTGTGTGTGTGTGTGTGTGTGTGTGTGTGTGTGTACAGTATCTGCATCTGTATGTGTTGGTATGATGAAAGTGTACAGGAACATATGTGAAAAATTCACTGATGTATATATCGCCGCGGCAACAATGTAGGGAGTCCCCTGCATTTGTGTGTTAGAGTGAGACCACCTCGTGACTCTTCATGAGTCCATCTGGGTTCAACTCTGTGCGTGTGTGTGTGTGTTTATGGGGGGCAGTTGGCATCAAAACCTCATGGTGTGTGTCTGTATATACTGAATATGTGCATATGATTTTGTGTGTGTGTGTGTGTGTGTGTGTGGGTGTGTGTGTGTGAGCGAGCAGATGGTGGGGGTCAGTTCGTGCCTACTGTTGTGGGGCTGTTGTTGCTGTGCATTGGCTAAATATAGCACAGTAGTGACAGAGCGGCTCAGAGCACAGTCACAGACTCTGTCACCGGTCTCACTTTAATTCTTTGATCAGTTCGGCTCAGTTCATTTCACCTTAATATAAGCGAGTCACTTCAAAGCAAGTCAATTAATTTCAGGTAAATTAATTTCAACTATAAACCAGCTACCCGCAGAATGATGGTGAAAGCCATAATTTTACCCGACAACGCTGATCAACAGCAATTATCGTAATGAATGACAGAAAAGTATTGTTCCCTAATTTTTTTTCCTTGAACATATTTTGTAGGATTTACTAGTATTGTACATGCTCAAACAGAGACAAAGGGTTTAAGCCTATATTTCTAATTCACCCTGGATTATAAGTATATTTTATCATATTTTCCACCGTGCTCCTGTTTTTGTGTTGATTTCTACAGTAATGGTATACATGATTGTCAGGTCTTACCACACAAAGTTTCCCTCTTTTAAAAGAAATACTGCTTTTCTTCACTTTATTATTAATAATTCATAATAACTCTAGATGGTTCTACTTTGCAGTTTTTTCCCCCCAGTTGTTGTTAAGCTACAGAATAAAGTATATTGTGTGTGCTCTTTGTCGAATTTGTAATGGTTAATTGTTGATTTGAAAAGATGGTCAGTTACAGTAACATTGATTAGAATCAATGGCAAAGTGAGATCAGTGTTTCTACTATAAAGAGAAACTCAGAGCAGCAGGTTGGTGGGTAAATTAAAACATTACTGAATTTATCAAGTCAAAAGGTAAAGATATTTTGTGTGATAAGTAGTGCTGGACATTATACTGTATATTCCATGGCAACTCATATTTGAGACTTTACAGCAAACAGCGTGTGGCAGATACAGCTTTAAAGGAGGTATACCCTGATTCTCCAAAAGGGTGTGATGGCAACCCAGCTGAGATGGTGTTACTCTCTTCTACTTGTTTGCTGTTTCTTTCTCCAGTTCTTGTAAATTTATCATCGATTAAACTCTAAAAAATTTTTGCAGAAGTGTCACAACAAAAGTGTTACTACAACTAAAAGGACATAATGTATCTTTTTGAGATAGGCTTTAACATTTAGTGTTGAGTTTCATTGATGGTATATAAAACAATGATCAAAACATCAAATCATAATTAATTGGAATAAATTAGTAAATGATAACATTCCTTTATCTGTTCATGCTTACTGAATCCTATGCCATAATGTGAATACCAGCTTTTGGAACAGAACTTGTTTTATGCAGGACTGAAGGAGACGTACCTGTTTTCTCCTTAAGAATGGGTGAGTCAAGCTTTACTATATCTTATGACAAAGGGCCATGTCAGGTGACCTGAGGGATCTGGAGGTTGTGTACAGTTTTTAGAGGTATGTGATACGGTTTGTGTGGGGGGATTCAGTCAGGGCTTTGAAAACCAAAAGCAAAGTTTAAAAAACAATTCTTAATTGAATTGGAAGCCAATGACGAGAGGCTAGTAGAGGACTATTGTAGTAGCTTCCTCGTCCGAGGTCTCGACGAAGGAAAAAGCCTTTCTGAAAAAAGGTTCTTGTCCTGACAAATTTGGCCTCTTTGATAAAACTTGTGCAATGCCTGTTGCAAACCTGCCTGTTTAGAATGATCTGTTCTCTTGTCCTGTGTTGATGCTCCGGAGCTACTTCAGAATTATCCATTGTCATTAGTGAGTCCTCCTCAAACAGTTCTACAATATACCAACACTTTTTGTAGTTTCTGTGCTGGATGTTGTGTGCAGAGCTATTTGTATACAGTTAAAAACTTTGCATTCATCCTTATCTGCAATGAAGATTTTGTAGTCAATGTCTTTGATTGCATAAAGTTTTATTAAGTATTATTTTGTCATTTGACCTATTTCAGAGGTCTGTTAAGCAACCGGCACAATCTTCAGACCCAAGTTCACAACTTTCCAAAATTCGTAGTCCACTGCTGTAGTTTATCAGAGGACGTAGAAGAGGACAAGTTCAACTGGACATGTCCGCAGACTGAAGGCACACTGCCCCGCCCCCACCGACTGCTATTGAGTCTGTCATGTGTCCAAATTGCACTGCACTTCCCTGTGCAATTTAGGATACACTTACTAATAGTGAAGCCGATTAGATGAAAGGTTTGTGAGATATGTGTTCCACAAACACACAGACAGACAGACAGACAGACAGACAGACAGACAGACAGACAGACAGACAGACAGACGTTTGAGGAATTAGTAGGTAGATAAAAACCTCCCGCCACCCTCCTTGTCCCCCTCCATGGCAATAGCAGCAGAGAAACAATGAGGATCTAAAACCATTTAGATCTCCTGCAAAGCTTTTTGCATCACCTCATCTGTTATTTCTGTCATCCCCAATTCTGTACTCCCCCCTCAAACACGCAGGTCAGTGAACTCTTATCAGGGAGCTCCAGCTTACACAGCTCCAGGTCAGAGGTGCTGTACTTAACAGGTAGCCTTACAGAGATGAGCTTTTTGAGTGAGGTAGAGTCAAAACAGGCTGACAAAAATGAGGCGGCGCATATTGAGCAATTGATGGCACGTCATGCACAATGCCCTTTATCAAACAGCAGATGGTAGATGATAATAAAGTATTATACACATACAGTATTTGATGCTGCAGACTTTAAAATACAAAAACAGCATCCAGCAATGAAGACAAGGACAAAGTTCTATAGAAATCCAAAGGGGACCAATGTACCAGTCTGTGTGCAGGTCATCACGTTTTAAGTCCCCTGACATCTCAGGAAGACTCATCTGTGAAATAGTGGGACTATTCCCATCATAGCCATGATGCGATCCAGTGCTTGCAATAAAGTAAATGCTGCACCTAATTAGAAAAGACGGATTATGACACCCTGGCGCCCGTCATCACAGACACCTGAGAGGTCTACCGAGCCATACCTCCATGTACACACATTTGCAAATGCATGTAATGCTGTGTCCTGTAAAACATATGCACACACATCTTTAACCCTCAATTTACGATACTATAAACCTACTGGCTAATATTTGCCACGGGATGCCAGGAACACACAGCATACCATCGCACAATGCTGACATACAGTACATCAATCACTGTATATCAAATGTGCACTGACAGCAAAGTGTAGCCACATCCACCAGCACAGACATTCAAATTAGATGCATCTTCGGCGATTTTCTGTATTGCCCATCCCTCGGACCAGAATTGGTGAAACACCAACTGCGAGGTTCAAATGCAGCTACATTATCCACACTACTTTGGCCACTACAACAAATACATATAACACTTTTGTAGGTATTTTAAAATGATGTCTCTGAGCAGAAGAATCTTGAATCAGTAGGTCAGATAGAGGGATAATATCAATAGATGGTCAGTATTTTAACTCGCCCTGGCTTCTTAAAGCCTACAGTCTTTAAGTCAGATTTAAAGTCTACAGTCAATGTACAGTAGACAGAATACAAAAGTAGACAGAATACCAAAGTACGGGTGAAAGAAGACAAATCCTGGAAGTAGATCTGATTATTTGGACACCGTTAGTATGACCCAGGTATTATCATCCATCCTGGGGGATCCAATAACAAGTGGTCAGTGGTACAGGACTGTACACACCCAGATGCGTCCTCATTGCATTTCGATCTGTCAGACCACATTCAGGGGTGGTCTGGCCAGGACTCATGTGGCCACATTGAAGGACCACCAACTCAGCTGACATCCTCTGACCCACTAGAGTTTCACAATGAATCAAAAGTATATGTATGCCTCTCAATGTCCATATGTTGATTTTCTGGACACTGGTGTCGGCCCTTATCAGCAAAAGCTCTCTTGACATCTTCTTCTGTGTCTTCTATGAATGTGGGTACGCTTTCTAATCCTGAGATATTTGTATTCTTTTAGTTTTTTTCAGTTTTGTGTCAGTCACGTGTTTGAAACGTCATCAACACACCCACTTGCTCGCGGTTAATCCTGCAGAGGATCTCCTGCTGTTACCCTTTTATCTGGAGAAAGCCTGAAGCCTCTCCCTTGGACACTTGCGTTCTCACATACAGGCCCTCCGGAGAATGTTAGGAGATTATCCAGAGTTCAGTGCATCTCTGAAAGCAGCTAGATATGGCAGCGAGGTGAGATCTGATCCCAAGAGGTCACAGAAGACACATTCAGGACACATTTTAATGTCAGGTGTGAACAGATGAACTTAGAGTTGTCCACTTGTGATCAGATCTCTCAGGACAGATGTTAATACCAGGTCTAAACAGGGCTTTTATGGGACCTTACATAGAAACTTGTTTTGATGTGCCTCACCAACATATGCCGGTTGTCACAACCTGGCTGAAAGGATGGACAAAACTGGGCACCACACGTGACACTTTAAAGTAAAAATTCTAATCATTTAATGAAATTAAATTGTTAAGGACTCCAGTTAATCAGTAATGTTTGTAGTGTGTGGATGCTTGAATATATTGAGATGTAACTAAACCAAATACCCAAACAACCCAAATCCAACCAAACCAACCAACCAAGAGGAGAGAGAGAGAGTGAATGCTAATGCACACCAAGAGTAAAGCATTCACATCAACTCAGATGTCCAACATCACTTCAAACAGTCACTCCCAGCTCCCAAACACTAAACACAAAAAGTAGGAGCTACTGTACGGTCCGACTGCTCACTCCCGCAAGCAACTGCACGGATGTTTTAAGGTCCCGTGACCTGGTGTCATTTTGCAGCGCTTGATAAAGTTGGACAATAATTCTAACCAGCATGCATTGTGTTAAGACCAGCATGCATCACGTTAAGTCAGTGCTGCACAGTGCCCCATCAAGTTGAACAATCCTCTTGACAATAAAATTGTATGTTTTTGCAAAACTCTGGATTACATTCAGCAACTTTTTATATTTGATGAATGTGTTCTTGAAATGTTTGCTTTCGACACCTTTTGCACAACGTCAGACATTGAAGACCCCACCATAATGTAATATTACCATGATTATTTATATAAATAAAGGATAAATGGCAGTTTCGACCACAGAACACAGAACCACCAGGAACATAAACTGCACTCACAGCACACTTCAGAAACATCGGTATGGAAACAGTCAGCTCTCTGGGCCTTTTTATGTATTTTCTGCAATCCTTTCACCAGCTTTCATGAATGTTAATGCTAAGCATCATAATCATTGTGGGATTTAAATCATTTCTTCAAAGGTTCTTCCCTTGAGCAAATCTTTTCATGGGCCACGACTTCAACCTGACCATGTAACCCCACGACATCACTGAGAGCATTCAGGTCAACTGGATTTAATGAGCCTTCGTTTCATCTGAAAGTTTTCTGCCGTCGCCTGCTGCTGATCTGCCATGCTTCCTCTGAGCAGCCAGGACTGAACAGTAATCTGTCAGCGCTCCTTGTCTCACCATGTTTGACACACAGCTCAAGTATATTTATACAAAGTTATGTAATCTGCTGTGAAATCTGTTCCCTTAGACACGACTCACAGCCTGATTAGTATGTTATGCTTTGAGCAAAGAGCGTTGATTATTCAGTCTCATTTACCTGCATATGTTCACTGATATCACTGATGTTTTTTGTCTCCTACAACACACAAATGCATCAGCTTGTGCCTTTGCTGCTGCTTCTGGCTGATATTTGTGTAGACCATAGATGGAATCAAACCGCGGACATTCTGGTTAGTAGTTGACCCTCTTGTACCTCCTGAGCCGACCCACCTTGCGCTAAAGACATAATTTGGAGCAAGAGTCTGCACAGTAGCGATCAGGGGATGGAGCTATGGTATTGAGGTCCCACAAGCTCCAGAAAGGTTGACCAATCGCAAGTCCGTCTCAGTTGTCAATCATGATGAATCACCCTTTTTTTTAATGCAGAAAATAAGTAATTAAAAAAGAACACTTATACGTACCTAAAATGACAAATGAGATAAATTTATTTGATGTGTATTTCGAATTTTTAGTTTGGTCCCTGTCCCATCCTCTAACATGGAGGATTAAGGTTTATTACATATACTGCAGCCAGCCACTAGGGGTTGATCAAGATGCTTTGGCTTTACTTTTGGGGAGATATTTTGTGCATCTTTCTATACAATCTATGATGTGTCTAGAAAGACATTTTATCAAAACAGGTGATCTATAACCGTGTAGATAAAACTAAAGGTTCTAAAAAGCAGGCTCATTGTTAATAAGTGGCACAGTGACATCTCATGTTTTAAGGTGTTGACCTTTGTTGCTTCAGTACATGGGTGGAGCTAGAATTCAGATCGTTTGTGGCTCAGAAAACAGGTAAAGAAAATCTGACAACAGCAACACCAGTAAATCCTATGGTTAATTTGAACAACATAGACTTAAGACCACACATGTGAATTCATGAATAAATCTTTGACTCATCTATCTACTATCCTTGCACGTGTAGAATGGAGTGCGAGCTAAGATTTTATCTTCATGGTGTAATCAAATAAAAGCCTGTAATCAGAATGTGTGAAGTCCTAATTAATAACCAGCGCAATAATACCAGCATGACCGAATTAAAGGCTGTTGGCTAACACAGACTGTGGTTTAATGCTCCTATATAATGCTATTCAAATACATCAAAAAGCTTTTATTTGTATTTGCTAAGCTGAATGAACATTTGTAATTGAGGTAAGTCCTCAAAGTGCAAGGTAACAGTAGAGACAGACACAACGTCTGGTTTTTCAGGTCCAACTTCAACATCTTTTTCAGCGACTTTGTCAGAATTTTGTCTTTGCAGTTTGTAAAACTACACTCTCTGTGACTTCAACCTCTAACATCACTCAAATTCACAAACTAAATCCTGATTTATGAAATCTATCGAGCTGTGGATCTCGATCCTACTGCGTGACCTGCTGCCAATGTCAATTCATGGGAGGCAGCGTCTGCCCCGTGTTGTGGCGCGGCATGAGTGGTAGAGTGTCATGGTGTAATGGTTGCAGAAACAGCTTCCACCAAAAGAGAAAAAAAGAAACATGTAAACGTTGTGTAATGTTAAATGAGCAAAAAATGGATAAGGATGCCAGGGCAAGAAATATGTGACTAATTACAAAATAATTTTAAGTATAATAAATAAATTAAAATATAAGTTTTAATCAATGGATTTAATTCCACTTCTTTCTACTTTTCCGTTCTTTTGTGCCTTGTTATTATACAGTCTGTGAAACTCAACACTTCCTGCTGAAAATTCCCATTAGAATCCTACCAGGAAGCAGGAGGATTTTCCTTTTAGCTTGTGGAAGGTGTTAAATGGGATCTGTGCTAAGTGTTGGGTTCATCCAGTATCCACCTCATGGAAGACATTTACAGTTGTGCTGCTTTTTACGAAGACAAGAAAGGCACAGAATTACAATAAAATAAAATAAAAACATACACTGCCATCTTGCTCTGAGTTATTTAATTCTGCATGGGCTTTACAATGTTGGGAAATGGTCCTCCTCAGGTAAAGGTGAGGGTGTCAACAACCTTTAATATACTATAGACACCTGTGATGACACATCTTATGCAAACTTAGTAATAAACATGTGGAAACAAAGTGCTTATTTCTAAAACAAGTGATATACACAGCCAATGGTAATCTCAAATCCACAGCATATTACCATTACATAACTGGATGTAAAAACAGAGGGAGTTGCAACAGACCATTCCACATTAATGAAGTTTCACAAAGGTGAGGTTCACACTAGGGGGCGATTTCATGTATATGACAAAGGCATCCAGGATAAAAAATAATGAGAAAGGAGCTATGAGTGGAATAGTTTCCCTGAGCTTTTGTAGAAAGTCCCACACAAGGTTACTCTGTGAGTAGGATATGACTGTTAATAATGCTGTCGAATGTTCTGTACATTACCCTTATCAAGACAAAAAGTGAGCAGGGTGGAAGTGTTGAGTTTGTACAAACAACAAACAGCATCAATGTTACATCCAGCCCTGCGTACTAGTTAAGTTGGCCTGATGTTTATCGTTTATTCTTCTGTTCTGGGTTGTGATTGGTTACTCATCTCTCCTCTCGTTTCAGACTCCTCACTCCCTGCCTTGTGTGTGTGCTCCACCTTGTTGATTGTCTGCTCCTCCCCGATTGTTTGCACCTGTTCCTCATCACCTAGTGTATTTAGTCTGTGTGTTCCTGTGTCGTGTTGCCAGTTCGTCTTTGTTTCCCCGTGTTTCAAGCGTCCCAGCGATTTCCATGTTAATTAAGTCTCTAGTGCTTCCGACCCCGGTCTGTGTAATCGACTCCGCTTTTGCTTCCTCCCTGTCGGTACCTCTGCCTGGTCAACTTTTGTCTACCCGTGTACCGAACCTGGACTGGATCTTTACCGAACCCTGCTACCGCCTGACCCTCTTCGAAATTGTGTGTTTGTTATTGGACTGCCTCACCTGTGTATCGAACCTGGACTGGATCTCCTTCGACTTCTGCTGCTGCCCGACACGTATTGGAATATTGTGTTTGTTACTGGACTGCCACTCCGTGTACCGTAACCATACAGTAAAAGTTATTCTTGATCATCTCTGTCTCCGAGTCGAGCATTTGAGTCCTACACCTCTCAGTACATTACAATCAACAGAAAACTAAAATATTAGAAGATCAAAAAATAGGGTGAAAAGTAAAACATGGTGGGAGCAGATAAAGGATCTGGTCCTTTGTGCAGCTTAAGTAAATAATTTGACCTTTTACTATCGGAAAAAATTCCGAATTTCTGACAGAATCTGTCATAAATGCTTTATATATCAGATTTTTAGAGAATTTAATGTTTCAAATCAGTGGAAGGTATCAATAAATAAAAATCAGGGGAAAATCAGTCCATGATTACCCAGGTCCTCAATAAAATAAAAAGAATATGGTGTTGAATGGTTCACAGTGAGTCAGTTTTTTCCCCTCCCCGGTGGAGCCAAGAGCAGCAGGGACCGTGAGAGGGTCTTAACCAAGAACAATATCAATAATGAGGTCACACTTTAGAGTGTGCATGAGGAAACTGTATGAATGCAT
Organism: Hippoglossus hippoglossus; assembly: GCF_009819705.1. Classification (NCBI taxonomy): domain Eukaryota; kingdom Metazoa; phylum Chordata; class Actinopteri; order Pleuronectiformes; family Pleuronectidae; genus Hippoglossus; species Hippoglossus hippoglossus. Next base: position 26,818,813 of record NC_047155.1, on the reverse strand, counting down.
GTGTGTGTGTATCTGAGAAAACAGAGTGTGCGTCTGTGTGTGTGAGAGAGAGCTTTGAGCTTTGCAGGGTCAGTGTTGTTGTCGTATTATTACAGTTTAGTCCTAATTAGCAGGCTGCCTCTAAGCCTCAAGTGTCCTCTCACAACACACAACACTTCCTACCAATCAATTTCCACGAAAACAAGAATAAGCCCTGGAACTACAACACGATGACCCATAAGCTTTGCTGCTGCTTTTTTCCCCCACTGTTTTATGTTTTTCATGAACATGATATTTCAGCACAAGACTGACATCCCAAAAGACAAACAGCCAAAAGTGATGAGTTGTCTTGTATCTTCTCTCCAAGAAAGCTTGTCTTGACTTGTTTGAAAACCCAGAGAGTTGACAAAGTGACAGGGACTGCTCCACTGAGACCCTGTCGGACACTGTGTGTGTGTGTGTGTGTGTGTGTGTGTGCGTGTGTGTGTGTGCGTGCGTGCGTGTGTGTGTGTGTGTGTGTGTGTGTGCGTGCGTGCGTGCGTGCGTGTGTGTGTGTCTTTCTTGCCTTCTGTATGTGCGCTAGTTAGGGCTAGAAAGAGCCTGACGTGTGACATGTGGTGTGTTGCATCTTAAATCAATAATAAAAAAGATAAAGAGACAGAAATGATTGAAGACCATTGGCTCAAATTAATAACCGTTGGAATTTGTCCAGTGAGTTTAATTAGGACAAAGTATGATGGGGAAAGTTATGAAATCTCTCCAATGGGAATCCAAATTCACATGGTATTTATAGACCTTGATGTTTTCTTTACTCAGATATTTCTAACTATTAAAGGAAAACATTCATTTGCTTTCTTTCCCAAGTGGTATAGGAAGATCAATGCCAATCTTGTGTGTGTGTGTGTGTGTCTGTGTGTGTGTGTGTGTGTGTGTGTGTGTGTACTCTAAGTATACAGAGCAGGGATCTGGATGAGACTGAGGGGAAAAAAGCAGAAATCACTCACAAGGGCACGATACAGCATCTGGACGGTGTTCAGTTACTTTTGCAGTTTTCTGCAAGTTCATTTTCAAGGCAAGAGTTTGGATGCGTTTTTAGCAACTGAATAATTACCTTTACCAAACAGAAGTGAAGATTTTGATTAACATGCCATCACCCTAGTTCTCTAACATTTGAAAAGAAAAGTTTTCTAAACATCAAGCCGACTCAGACTGAATAAAATATGTATAGCTTTGAGAATAATTATGGTTTTGATTTGTATTTTTTACTGGTACAAGTGAAAAGAGTCCATAAAAGTTGTGCATGATTCAAGTATCTTGTCAAAAAGTGGGGAATCAGTGTGACAGTGTGGTGTTCGGATGAGTGAAGCATGGGTGCATGCATGTAGATAAAAGGTGTGGGTGCCTGCCATGTGGAGAGTCAGAGAGAAAGGGACTTTTTTGTACCTATCTAGCTGAATACTCCCACTACCAGCAAAGTCTGGATTTCTGCTGAGGCTGCAGATGGTAGAGTCACAATCTGGAGTCAACAGCATGAATCCATGGAGCCAACCTGCCCTGTGTCAACCGTCCAGGCTGCTGGTGGTGGTGTGATGCTGTGGGGAGTGTTTCCTTGTCTCACTTTTTGACCTTAATACCAATCAATGAGTGTTGTTGCTGACCATGGTCATCCCTTCAGGAACAGTTTACCATTTTCTAATGGTGACCTCCAGCAGGATAATGCTGGTTTTATGAAAATGACAATGAGTTTAGTGAACTTCAGTTTGGGATGTAGTGGTGGCATACAAATCTTCGTCCACTGCTCCACTGATTTAGTATTCAGGGGTGGACTAGAGGCAGCAGTAATGATAATGTGTGTGTTGCTTATAAAATAAGAGCGGCACCTGCTTTACTGTTAAACCAACCAGATGAAAGCTTTCTATCATATCATAATAAACCACTTCATGAGTTATATACGGGTGCAGGAAACTGTCTGCTGTCTCATACCCATCTACATCCTCACGGATAGACTCAATTGGATTTAATAGCTAAAAATACAAAACATCTCAGAAGTCTTATCTGGTGGGTATTAGAAAAGCCAGAATCCCCAGTGTTTTTAATTTAGAAAAAAACAACTAACAAGCCTGATTTTCAAGTTCTTGATAATAACTTTTTAATGTGATATTTTCCGCATTACTTCAGTTGTACTGCTGCTTATCTACCTGCAAACACACATTTTCTTTGCATACATATATAAACACACAACACAAACAAAAAAAAAATATTAACAATGATTATAATAAATGGGTTTTTGAAGACTTACATGAGTGCTTAAATGCCTATGTATGTGTGAGGAATATGATAAAAAAGGGGAAGGGCAGAAGATTGTAAATGTAGCAGTAATAAAACTGATCCTGTTTGTCAGATGGTCTACCATCAGTATCCTGATTCACATCACAGTTGTAATGATCACAGTAATGATGGTGGGAGTTAATAGCTGATGCCCTGATCACGTTTGTGTCAATGAATCGAATCCAATAGATTTGTCCTGTGTGCATTATATGTAATTTGATCTTTAGTTCTTCATATTCAGTCTTTTATTTATTTGTTTTCATATTCTTTGAAGCTGCAGGACATGAGTGAGTGCTTTGAATGCAGTGAGTTAGTTTTTCATTTCATTTTAGGACAGCTTCAGACTTTCAGCAGACAGATGCTGTGGATTTACTTAGAGTGTTATTTTGACCCCAGAAGAAGTTTGTTCTTAGGCAGTGTTGTTCAGTGTTTATTCAGCAGCTCCTGAATTTCCAATGTAGAGCTGAATTATTCTCTCCTGTTGTGATTTACTGAGTTTCCTTTTCTGCCATTCACAATGATTGTTAATTATTGCTCAATTCAAACTTTAACAAATAAATTCTGCATGCAACTTAAGGTAAAGTCCAGATGTAAATATGCATTAAACCATTCATGTCATTTCCTGTCCCTGTGGCGTCCTTTGGGAGAGGTGGGCAGCCTGGAGGAGTTCAATCTGGTGCAGTGTGGCTGTGCAGAGCTGAGTGCTGAAGAGCAGGAGCTGCTCAAACTGTACCAGCACCGCTTTGATGATGAGTGGGTGGACCTGGACCTCAACATGGATCTGCCGCACAACATCTGCTCCACCACCTGTGATGGTGAGCCTCAGCGCTCTACTGGATTTTAACAACATGCATATTGAGCAATGTATTTCATTGCTAAAAGAGAAGATCCACTCTAAAGTCAATCCATTAATTAACATTTCTATTTACGTCGATCAAGGTGAAAGCAAGCAAGATCAGAGAGTACAGGCTGGTACAGGATCCAGTGAGTCTAACACTAACCCTTAACCCCAACACACACGAACAAGCAGGCATTCAAGCTGACCTAGAACTATGTAGAAGTTCATAATCCCAATAAATTATGTATAATATTTGATGTGAACAGTGGAATAAATGAATGAAAGGGGAATGTGTGCTGCTTGAGGTTTAAATAAAATTTGGTGTACCAATTCAAGCCAAATTAGCCAGTAGGTGTCAGGATCCCTTTCCTCTCCCTTTTTTTCTATTGTTTCTTCTCTGCCGTTGCCCCTCCCCTCTGTGTTTGTGAGTCCCCTGTGTGTGTGTGCGTGTGTGTGTGTGTGTGTGTGTGTGTGTGTGTGTGTGTCTGGGCATGGCCTCTGGAGCTCAGCTGATTGCCTACACACCCGTGGCTCATTCTCCTCATCAACTTTAGCTGCATTTACTCTTGCTCTTCTCTCTACACTGAAAAAAAGAATACATTGGATTTACCCAAGTCAATGGTGGACATTGGTTGCACACAGACAATTTGCTTTGATTTTAATTTACAAAATTGTGTTAAATCAATACAAATTACTTATGTTGAATAAAAACAAGTATTTTGTGTTAATACAAAGTAATTCAAATTTAGTTTAATAAAGTAAATTAAACACATTAGTTACTTTACTCCATTGCAATTTGATTACCTTATTTCAACATAATTCAATCTTTTATTTCAATTCAAACTATTATATAATTTTAGTCCAACACTATTAGATTTCTTTACTCTAACTTAAATTTCAGTGAATGAATTATTGTCTAATACTTATAACCAAAATAATAATATAGTCATATTTATAATCATGACATAACCCACTTATTTACTTCTTATCAAACAGAGACAGTTTTGTTTCAACATTTAATTTAATCAACATTGTGAATATTATCACATCTTGCAAAAACTGCACAACAGCAAATGCAAAGAACTGCATCGTAATTATGAATGCACAACAGAAAAAAATATATTTACAATAAAATACACATGGAACAAAACCTGGACTAGTGGTTAGAGGACCAGCCTGCTCAGTCCAAATCTTATTTCGGTCAGCTCTCCTCACTGATGGAGTTTATTCATTAAGGTTTGAACCTTTCTTGAGGGCTCGGCTGCATCAAACTCCATCAGGATCTTTGGAATACCTCAAAAGTGCTGCAGAGCTTTGAGGGGTACCTCATATTGACAGTGTACAAAAGTCCAAATAGGACTGCAGATTCAAGGGCCACATTCTCCAGACCTTGCACCACCACCACACCCTCAAGGATTATTCCCACATCACTGTTCTTGAGTTGTTCAGTTCCTCTGGCAACATAGATGCCCACCATGGTTCCCTTTATAGCGCTCAGAGTGATTGCCTGTGTTATGTCCTGGTGAAAGGAAAAAAAAATATTTTTTAATTAATAGGTTTATTTTTGTATTACTCAGACCTCATTTATACATAGGGTTTTTAATCCACATATTATTTAAACTATTATCAACCATTAGCATTGGTAAGCCAACCTTGATACTAAGATGATACAGAATGATTGTGTCTTCAATGTATTCATAAATAGCGGTTATAGTGGCACAAGTTAACTTCGTAGGTGTGTTGGTTACCTGTTGAATTGGCAAACACACAAATCATTAATATACTGTTCATTTTATCATGAATACAACTGGGTGAAGACATATTATGTTGTTGAGAAAAGATGCATACTCACCAAAGAACTTGAGGCACAGCAGAGGCTCTATGTACACCGGACAGCAGTCTGCAGAAGCAACAAGAGCAATGAGATTAAATACAAAGATTCCCTTTTTTTTTACAACGATACTGTTGACCAAATCCGCTTTTAATTTTAATTACAAACGTAAGCCGAGATCTACCATCCTGATATCTTCTAAAAAAACAACTTAGAGTCCATTCAATGCACAATATTCACATTCATATCAGTTCATATTTACAGCATCTGTTCAATGCACACTATTTAGCTTCTCAGTTCAACAATATGTTCTGCAGGTGAGCAGCTACTGCAGGACTCAAATGTATTCAAGCAATCCATACTTACCGAGTTCAGCCGAAAGATGGCGAGATAGTTCGTCTTCTCCCTCAATTGCGCGCGATTTCCCGCTCAAAGTGACATCACGCCATATCGAGAATTTATTTTACTGATACATTATTGACTCACTTTATCCCAACACGAGCTGAACAAGTTCATGTAGTCTCTTTGCATAAGATGTAGTTTCTACACAATACAATAACATTTTGCTTCAGAGTATGAAACAATTGTGTAAAATGCACAAAAGATGCTTAGATAAATCTAACAGATTGTCAGTCTCCTTTTTTCAGTGTACTCAGTGCCAGATCGTTCCGTTACTACAAGTGGTATCAGCCTGTGTCTGCTCTCTGGGTCCAGTTTACCATGGTATAAATATAATGATCTGGCCTGCATGGACACCAGCACGGAAACATCCACAGGCCAAGCCATCTCCGGTCAATGAGCTCTACTGTGACAGCACGATCAGCCCGTCGCCTGAAAAGGCAGGGGGCGCTCCTCTCAGTCTGTCCCCTCACACTCTCCACCTACCACGCCTGCGGGGGCTAGTACCACCTCTCCATCAAGTTTTTACACCAGAACTGCCCTCTCCGAGTTCTGAAGAGGAACCCATGCAGCTTGGCTGCTCCAGAGGAGCCCAGAGGAGCCCAGAGGAGCCCAGAGGAGCGAGCACGCAGGATCAGGGCGAGTGAGTGCATTTACTGTTGTCAATCTGGACAATTTTTGGCTTTGTGTCCTGTCCTGCCAAAAGACAGGGCTCACCACCATCTTCTCAAAGCTTGACCTACATAATGCCTACCATTTGATATGGATCAAGAAAGGAGAAGAGTGAAAGACAGCCTTCAACACCCCTCTAGGTCACTTTGAGTACCTCGTCATGCCTTTCGCCCTCATTAACGCTCCAGCTGTATTCCAAGCCATGGTCAACAACGTTTTGAGGGATTTCCTGAACCACTTTGTCTTCATTTACCTGGACGACATCCTCATCTTTTCTAAATCCAAAGCAGAACATGTCTTTCACGTCCGGCAGGTGCTCTAATGCCTACTTGAGAACAAGCTCTTCGTCAAAGGAGGAAAAATGTGAGTTTAATTAAAGTTCAGACGGCTTCTTGGATTATATAATCGAGAGCGGGCAGGTGAAGACAGACCCTGAGGAGATTTACACAGTTGCCAGTTGGCCCCAACCCATATCCTGGAAGGAGCTTCTGAGGTTCCTTGGTTATTCCAACTTTTACAGACACTTTATAAGGAACTTCAGTCGAGTTTTCGCCCCTTTCGCCAGACTGACCTCCATCCCATTCTCCTGGTCCCTCGAGTCTGAGGAGGCATTTAAGAGGGTTAAAGCCTTCTTCACCTCAGCCCCCATCCTTGTCTTACCCGGAGACTCCTGGCAGTAAAACTAGCTTTGGAAGAGCGGAGACCATGGCTGGAAGGACCTGAACACCCTTTTGTGGTTTGGACAGACCACAAAAACCTTTCCTACATCCAGTCCGCCAAGAGGTTGAACCCCTGCCAGGCTCACTGGTCCTTATACATTAACTGCTTCAACTTTACCCTCACTTATCTTCATGGCTCTCGCAATCCCGACCGTTCTCTACCGAAGAGTCCACTACCGGTCCCAATCCTATCAAAACTTCATCCTCCATTGTGGCAGCACTCACTTGGGAAACTGAGCAAGCAGTCCGTACAGACTCTGTCTGCTCTTGGGTTCAGTTAACCGTTCATTATAGCAGTAGGTGGGTATGCTGACGTAAAAAAAAGCCAGGAATGCAAATAAGGCATTTCAGCCACTTCAGGTGAAGTGTTTTCTGTGGGAGAAATGACTCCCTTTGTTGAGCACTATAACACACCACCAATAACGAAAAACATGACATGCATGATATGGGCACCTTAATACCGCTAATCACTTAATGGGCGTCTGTGAGGATTCTCAGTGAACCAGATCATGGTTACCCAAAACAAAAGAATTTATAAGCAGCTACTTTATTGTTCTATTCTGAAGTTTTCAATGACCTCCTCTCACCAACTGTGACATTTAAGAGCAATTTGATAAATAGTTTTCATTTTTTATTTTTGTAGAAGTAATGGTAAATTCTTATTACATATTTTAGTTTTAGCAGTTTTTCTCTGAACACTATAAAGAGGACTCTCCACCACCATCATCAAAACATCAGATGAAGGAATGATGATGAAGTTCATCCCACCAGTGGAGTTCTATGAAAAGAACATTGAGGCTTCTCTGGAGGATTAATGTGTCACCCATATACCTGTGTAGAGACTGCCCTAGAGCGCACTTATACATTACTTTTTGTAATCAACAAGGAGAAAAGACGACACACTGTCTATACGGAAATAGCTTACTATAATCAAAGTGCAATTTATATATTAAATGTATGCCATGTGTGATGTTAGAGTGCATGCTTGTCACTGAGGAGGTACAGAAAAGCTTTGACTCCAACAAAGGTAAAAGCATTGGATTTGACTTCAGGCACCTCCTCCTGTCATCTCCAAACACATATCCTCAGTCATTTACACTTCTGAAGGAAGCCTACCTGCCTGTCATAAGGAAGTACTTTTTGTGTGTGTCGGTGAATTCAATGTGTGGATAATTAGAAGAAGCTATCTGTCTTTGCACCCTTGGGGTTTATTATACAAGCTGGAAACGGTGATGTCAATTAATTCTGCAGCTTTTTTATGACCCTCCCAGCACCTCTTTTCATTTCAGGTGTAAAATCGATATGGGACAAATTTTGCAGCTGATAAACTGTGGCCCTGCTGTGTGTGTGACCTATTACTGCAGAGGCATGAAGGAAACACACTCACACAAACAGACACACACTCACTCACACACACCATAAAGAAGTAAAGAAATAGATCTTCATGTATTGTGGCACTAGCTGAAGAGACAACAGGGTCATCCTCTCTCAATCCTTGACTGAGGATCTCTTTATCTATGACCAACTCTTTGAGGGGCAGTTTATAGAAAAATGAGTAAGGAATCTGGAGATGAACAGGAGGAGGAGGAGAGTGAGTGAGTAAAGGGAGGTAAACAAGGACTGTCACGAAACAGCCAAGTGCTCTTTGTCACAGCAAACAGCTCTGGCAGAGCGAGGACGAAGGTGTGGGTTTGTGTCAGGATCTCTGCACTAAGTGTGTGTGTGTGTGTGTGAGTGAATAAAAGGGATGGTAGGAATTATGGGAAGCCGTGGGCTGTTACTAGGAGGGGTGCAACATGGGAGGTAAGGTCAAATAAAGTTCAATGCTAAGCGAGTGGACCCAGACTCACTGTCACACACTCATGCACTTGTGTGCGCACATGCACACACAGCATAGTGGAGTCCAGAATTTAGCATTTTGGGGGATAATGCCCATGGTGCCCTTTTTGCTTAGAAAGACACACACTCACACACATACACACATAACCAGCATACAGTTGATGAGCTTATCTTGCCTGAATGTCGCCTATTCAGTTGTTTGGCAACAGTGCAGACAAAGCCGAGGGACAAAGAACAGAAGACACTGTAAATCCATTTATGTGTGAGAGAATGTGTGTGTGCATGTGGATGTGTGGATAATGTCCATATGCATCTACTGATTCAGCTGATGCGTATATTCATTTGTCACTGTTAAATGTCGATCCTTTAGTTACATGACACATATGAAGCTAGCATATGTTTGTACTAAATGTCCTTCTTACTTCGGTGATTTGAGAATCATGAAGCAGCCTTTTGATTCTCCTCAAGAGGGACCCGGACCCTCAGTAAATGTTCAGCAAAGTTAGCTTTGATAAGGTCTGTTCCACAAGTGAGGCAGTGTCCTCAAGAGGCACCTGGAGGACAGTCCAGTACAAGGGAGGAGACGCCATGGAAGAGGCAGTACATTCTGTTGGGATTATGCTGCATGTTCCATCTGACCAAGGCATACATTATGATCCCAAAGCTGTAGGACATTGCCTGAGAAAAGGACAAGTGGAGAACCTGGCTCAACCCATGTAAATTATGCAATAAAAGCCCAATTGGTATGAGGAAGAAACTTTTGCAAATTGAGGGAACACAGAATTGCCAATTTATGTCCTCAGTAAATGTTCCTTTTCAAAATCCAATTTACTGCAGCAGAAACCCAGTACAACAGACAGTTTGTCATCATTCCCCAACAGAGAGCATACAATGCAATAACATTGAGAACAGCGCCACCTTTCAATTGGCATGCCCAAATTGGTTATTGCAGCAGTACTTGTAAGCATAGTGGCAAGTATCTTCCCCTGTCACGTGGAAGACCGGGGTTCTTCACTACACTGGTTTTGCTCTCAGAGGTAGACAATGCTCCCTTCCCCTGTAACAACAGAGTCTTCTGCCATGAGTGTAATCACAGTGGTTCCTGGATAACAACAATTTCATAACACCCACATACAATCAGCCTGCTCTCTCTGAGAATGGGTCAAATCCTCACACATTTGGATTAAACCTCAACTGATTTCAACTTGCACAAAAGGCATGTACTTCAACGGTGATTGAGCCACTGGGTCACAGTGAACTTTGAGCTTTTACTCTATTTGCGACTTTATCCACTTTTGAATCTCTCTTCTGACATCTCAAAGGACTCTATAGTAAGTTTGTCCTTTGGATTTAGCTCCTCCATTAAAAATGCTTATTGGACTTGGTTTGCATTGGTGTATATTTCAGTGTTGGGACCTGATAGTCCATAGTAGGGTAGTTTCTGTAGTGTAGTGGTTTACATGTTTAACAAGCGAAAGGTCCCCAGCTCAAAACTGGGCAGAATCAGTTTCCTTTGTCATAATTTTTTTTCCAACACAGTGAGGTCAGATTGTGCTGGCAGACAATTGTTGTGACTCATAACTTCTGCATCTCTATTCCATAAATTGTGTTTCATAGATCCTCTTTCCAAGTCTGGATGAGAAAAGCTCACACTTGATCTCGGTGAAAGTGGGTGTGCGATTATGCACAAGCAAGTTACTGCTCTCTTTTAGAAAAGTTTGGGACAGTAAGCGGTACTTCAACTATCACCAAGAACTCAAATGCCACACATTTGGATTTGGCTCCTCTGATGAGAAGAGATGAATGGGACTTTGGGTTACAGGGAGCACCTGCCACCTTTCAAAGACTCATGGACCAAGTCTTGGCAGGGGCAGTCTTTTTCGGCGGCTCACCTTGATGATATCGTCATCTTTAGTCTCACATGGGAGGATCATGTGCAGCATCTCAAAGAGCTTCTTCAGCGCCTTCATCAAGTTGGTTTGACAGTGCAGCCCAAGAAGTGCTCCATTGCTCAACAGGAGACTGGGCTAAGAGACAAGACAAAGTGCAGGCGCTGAATAACTGTCCTCATCCCAAAAATAAGTCAGAGCTTAAGTCCTTTCTGGGGTTGGAAGGGTGGTACTGGCAATTTGTGTCCAGCTTTGCTACATTGGCAGCTCCTTTAACCGTTCTGACCCCCAAGTCCAGCCCCAACCAGTTGCCCTGAGAGGAGAAGCATGAAGAAGCGTTTGTGAGTTTGAAAGACTCTCTGTAATGATCCAGTATTGTAGAGGCCAGACTTCAACCAGCCCTTTGTGGTGCAGACCGACGCTTCTGGAGTGGGCCTTGGAGCCGTCCTGCTTCAGGGTGAAGGAGATGAACAGAAACCAGTGGCTTATGTCAGCTGTAAGCTTTGGACTTGTGAGACCCAGTATTCGGCCATCAAGCTGGACTTCCTGGCCATCAACTGGGCCTTAGAAACTTTTAAATACTATCTTCTTGAAAGAGACTTAATTCTCCAGACTGAGCACAGGGGTCTGAAATGGCTCCATCAGATGAAAGATTCAAACAACCGCATCTCTAGATGGGTGTGAGATATGTAGCCATACTGGTTTTAGGTTCAGTACAGGCCAGGGCGATCCAATGTTGTGGCTGACTTCCTGTCCAGGGGAGCTTCCAGGGGAGGGGGAAAAGTGAAAAGGGTGCTTTCTCCCCCTTTTCACTAGGCCCTGTCTCCCTACATTAAACATTTGGTCATTTGATAATTATTTGAATTTTGATTATAAATTAGATTATGTAGATAACATTTTTTGAGTTGTGTGTTAATTCTCTTATGTTTGTGATGTTGCTAGATTACATTTTGGCCAGGACGTTGCATTTTTCTTCTGTATTTTTGAAGATGGATTGATCTGTGATGTCAGCAGTAGCCCAGAGTCCTAACTTGGTCTTGTGTTTGTCGTGTTGAACGTGGTTTCTACTTTTCTTTCTGTTAAGCTCACCCCATACTTACCAGCGCAGGTGGGAGGTTCCAGTGCGGCATAACATCCCCCAACCCAATCTGGGGTTGCGGCACTACACCATGTTACATGTTCATTATTCACAGTTTTTCACTCGCCAATGAGAGCGCTGAAAATCCCCCAAAATTTGGAATTTGAAAATTGAAAAAATGTAATTGAAGTAGTGTTGTGTAAGGGTGTACACAATCTGTGGCATATACCCACTTATTTTTAAATCAGCATAGCATATATCCACTTGTAAATCGCATGCTGTGCGCATCATTCATTCATGTCCTACAAGCCAATTTTTTCCTAGGACATCACGTGCCTTACTCTGCCTTTGATTGGTTAGTTAGGACAAGAATTTTAGATCAAGGCAATCAGAGGCCCGAGTTAGGGTCTGTATATATATACTGTATATATATATGGCGGGTTTCTGACAAATGTTTAATTAAATTCTGCTGTTGTTGTTGCTCTGATATTCAGTTGTAAGAGACAGTTGCAGACACAGAAGTAGTGCAGCAGAATTACAATCATCTTTGTAGGTTCAATCCTTGCCAACATCAGCACCTATATGGTCCCATATGTACATGCAACTCTGTTTGTGTGTGTGTGTGTGTGTATAATCCCAAACAGTAGAGTAATGTTTCCCGGCACACAGCTGCTAAGTGACAACAAAAGGCCTGTCACCATGATTAATGACAGGGGAAGTTTCCCTGCGTGCTTCCTGTGTGCAGTAGGACTGTAGGAGCAGCTTCGAATGGAGCCGTGCATGTCTGTTGGTCTCTTTCTGTCTCATTCCACGAGTTAATACCTTCACTTATCTCCGACCTTGCACACTCGTAGCAGCTTTCCTTCTCTCCTGCAGGGCTTGCCCACCAAACCTGATGTTTTTTGGCACAGGAGAGGAAAGGACTGGAGGAGTAAAAGGAGGCGGACATGGTGCTATGACTAGAGAAAAGACAAAGGTGGAGCCACAACACAACATGACACATTCACCAAGGTTGCTTCAGAGACTACAGGCCTCTTGACTTTTTGCCACGAAGTTGTTTTCACGCCTGACTCTTTGTAAACGAGGGCGGGCTGCTCTTTTTCTTTGCTTGCTTTTAAGGTGAAAGAGACGGGGGGAGTCAGAAGAGAGGGAGAGAGTCTATTGATTAACGTTTCTGATTCTCCCATCTGGAAGCAAGCACCAAACCAAGCTGGGGTCAATCACATCAGCCATGGGTAGGAAATTGACGGCTCAACTCTATGGAAAAAAATCCATACTTTAAGGTTTATTCCAGCGATTGGGATGCACAGCACAGCAGCGCACCACATGGGGCCGCGAAGAATAGAAAAGAAAAGAAAAAAAAGAGCGTTGCATGAACCCAGAATAACTCTTTGTTTAACTTCATCTGAAAGTTCACAAGCACTCGTTCACACAAGTTTTGTTTAAAGGAGGAAGTTTCTAGTTTGTTTCACATTCTCTCACTAACCTACAGAAAAGAACCAAGCTCTGTAGACCAAGAATAAACTATATCCTTTAATGTTATTCTCAACTGTGAAGAAGCCTATGTGTGCGATAAATTAACAATTGATCATCAGTCAGATCTTTGTAATACTAATACTGATAACACACAGATACACACACACTCACACAAATGTGTTACTGCTGTGCTTAAATAGATTTACCATGTGTCTATTTACTTTCAGGTACTTTTCACTTTTGCTCTACATATCTCAGCACATGTCTGTACTTGCTACTCCACTACATTTTTACAATGCATTGCATTATTAAGAGCGTAATCAATAACGAGAGGAAAATTGATCTACTGATCAAATGAGAGTGGGCAGGTATTTTAGACCCCACCTCCTGCAGCAGCATCACTGGTGAAGAAAAACACTCAACCTTTAGATATACACCATCCATGGCTGTTTTTAAAAGAGATATGAGTCTGTAGTATCTTGTACTGATCAAAACATTCAGAGGGTAAATTAATGGTGTAGTAAACGGTTGCATTATTGAATACACATAAGTATATAAGTTAATGTGGTACTTTTACATGAGTACATTTTTGGCTATTTATTGAAGGAAAATATTTGAGTATGCCTTCACCACTGACGCAAACACACACACACACACAGTCTCTCTCCCCCCCCCCCCCCCCCCCCCCCCCCCCCCCCCCCCCCCCCCCCCCCCCCCCCCCCCCCCCCACCCCCCCCCCCCCCCCCCCCCCCCCCCCCCCCCCCCCCCCCCCCCCCCCCCCCCCCCCCCCCCCCCCCCCCCCCCCCCCCCCTCTCTCTCTCTCTATCTTTGTCCAATAAACTAATCTGATATCAATATCTAATACTACTAAGGGATTATTATTATTACTAAGTGTCTATTGCAATTAAACATTATAATCTTTCACTTGTTACGGAAAAGTCGGATTGCTGTAATGAAGGGGTGGAGAACCTTTTTTCTATCAAGGGCCATTTTCATTTTGATAACATCTTTCAAGGTCCATACTAAATCATTATAACATGAATCTCACCAGGGCTCCAGAATAACTTTTTGGTTGCACTGATGCGCAAACTTTGTCATTTAGATGCACCATTACATAATTTAGGTGCAACGAAAAACTCTTGACACTTCCCATATACATATAATTTCCGACTCACAAGGTCTCAATTCGATTCACTTTTGATTCAGTTCAGGATATTTCATTGTGGAATACCAATTTTGCTTGGATATGTGCAAGGAAACCTAATGTGGTGCATTATTAAAAATATTAAGGTATACAGGCCTTTCACAATAACACATTTTGTTGCATGTTATATTGTCCCAGAAAATAGTGTGATGAATGATATTATTGTTCTTCATTTTGAAACCATTGAACTGATAATGCAATAGCATAATCATGCAAGCAGGCTCTTTCAAAGAGCAATTAACTAAATTATTTTCTAAATTAGAATTAAAAATATAAAAAATATTCTAAATACATAAAATGAACTCTCTGGCTCTGTTAACAAAATAGTTCTTGAATAAATATGAAATTTGGCACAGAAAATGTTACCAGCTCAGTAAACAGGATGGGATGGTTATGATTTAGTTGAGCTTTTAGGTTTCTATTGTACTAGGTTAGTATTCCAGGGTTTTACCTTGGATTGTGTGTGTGTGTGTGTGTGCGTGTGTGTCAGTGTGTGTGTGTGTACTCTAGAACGAATCAAACAAACACAAAGTAAAGATCAGTACCGCTCAGGTCCTAATACTGTAGCTTGTGATGAGTGTTGGTGTTTATTGTTAAAGTGTAAAGTGAGCGCAGGTCAGCAGGAGTGTTGAGGGAGGACACTCAGACAGAGACTCTGACACGGTACAAACCAACTGCTCGTTCATGTTAACAAGATTTCCTCCATCATCTCCATCTTCTGTGTGAGGGAGTGGGGGCGGGGCCAGTCCGAGGACTTTGTGTGTGTGAGTGTACACCATAAACTCTGCCTCGCTCCCAGAGGAGATGAGAGAGAGGGACCAGTTAAATGAGGCGCAGAGAAAGGAAAAACATTTTCGCACTTCACAGATTTTTTGTTGCATGTGCGTAAGTGTTTTTATGTATTTACGAATTGCCTCGCAGGCCGGATCAAACAATCTTGCGGGCCGTATATGGCTCGGAGGCCAGATGTTCCCCACCCCTGCTGTAATGCAACTGTGAACATAAAGAGAACTACTATTTTTTTTAAATACAATGAAATTATCCCTGAACCACTCTGACTGACAGAACCCACAAAAATCTGTCTGGTGATATAAAATAACTTGATAATGTGGCTGTTTTCATGCTCCACACTAAACTATAGGAAAGGGGAACTTTTTGTCACGCTGCCATTTTGGAGATGCACGGGTTTTACTGAAAAGCAGGATTTGTCACTTCCTGTTTTCACCCTGGCCACGCTGACAATAGAACCCTGAGAATTCTCTGAGCATGCTTTAACCAGAGGACAAAAGCAACACAGCCCCGCAGATAAAGAGAAACCCCCGAAGAGACACACTGGATGATGCTCTTGAACGAAACTCACTCTGGGCGGAGCCGGCGTTCGTCGGCAGGCATGTTAACGAGGCCGCGGCGCAGCTCGCTGTCCTCTGGCTTCAAGCTGGAAAAGTGTCCTCTCCCTGAATGCTAGAGACGACCACAGGGGAAGTGAACTGTCTCATACTGTCCCAGATGGACTCATTATCCAAGTAATGAATCTCTCC
The DNA here is from genome assembly GCF_009819705.1 of Hippoglossus hippoglossus. Lineage (NCBI taxonomy): Eukaryota > Metazoa > Chordata > Actinopteri > Pleuronectiformes > Pleuronectidae > Hippoglossus > Hippoglossus hippoglossus. The sequence goes on along the minus strand of NC_047155.1, from coordinate 26,803,023 downwards.
CTCACACACACACACACACACTCACATACACACACAAACACACTCACACCCACTGTCTTTCTCTCCTCTTACACACTCACTGTCTTGTCTCTCGTGAGCACATCAAACAAAAGACGAGTGAGAAGAACAGCGAGACAGACGAGAAAAAAGTTTTTCTTTGACATGCTTCTTTCCTCCTGATTAAAGAGTGTGGGAGTTTTTTCTCTGCCAGGTAGATTGCAGTGTGAGCACCTTTGAACATCACAACCTTGGTCAACTTCACAGCTGTCAAAGGCAGCGACTAGTAAAAGGCGACCTCAGACTTAAAATTCAGCGAGAGACAGGTTCCCCTTCTTAATGCAAATCAACGAAATCAAATAGATTTTCTTTTTTTTCCCAGATTTTTGTTGAATGCGTTGCTGTCACTCTGCAGTCAGTGTTTGGCCCATGAATTCCTGCTGGCCGTTGGCTTTCACTTGGCAGAGGTGCCTTTGGACAGAGTGTTCTGAAGATTCAAAGAACACACACTTACAAACATCCTGTACACAAACTCACACACACACTATGAGCCACACGGGGGGCAGCTGTATGCCTGCACACAATGACCGCTCTTGTTGTGAATGTTGACAGCTTGGCTGCCGTCAAATAACACAGTGAGTGTGTGAGTCATTGTGGCTAAATGTTTATGTGTGTTATTGTGCGGAGCAGAAAAGAGCATGCTGATGAACACAACAGTGCCTCGGTGCCTCTATTGGCCCCTGCAAACACCAGGGACTCTGGGCACAATTAAAACAAGCCAGCTGCAATTATTAGCCGCCTCTCCCCCTCCTCAGCGTCCCTCCTCTTCCCTCTGCTTCTCCTTTTAAAACAGAGAGATAAAACCAGACCTCCTATGACTATAATCTAGGGCTTTGCTGCTTTCCCAAATGGAAAGACTGCAGACAGAAGAGAGGGAAGGAGGGACTGAGGATGTTAGACATTAAATTTGGAGCAAACTAAAATATCCTTTATGTGTATCTGCAAGCCTCTGTAGTGAAACAGAAATTTGGCATGAGAGTATGAGAGTGTGTGGGTACGTAAGAGCTTCATGTGCAGTGGTAGTGGGTAAACACAGAAATACAACATAATAACTTTTACTACAACTACTTTATAAATACTTCATTACAGCACATATATAGTTTTCACAATGCAAAACATTATCTTGATAAGTAAATGTGCTTCCCAAAGCAGATAAAGATGCCATGGTTGAGTTTGCTTAACACACCAATTACTACTATTTTCAGCATTAACTCTGCTAATACCACAAATTAAATTTCTCATCTGAAGCACCTCCGTCCAAGAAAACAAGTGAAGATCAAACCCTTTCAAAACAGCTACAAACAGTGAAAGACAAGGGTGGGAAAACTTTTTCCCATCAAGCCCATTTCAGTTTTTATCACATCCTTCGCGGGCCATACCAAATTAATACAACAATTATATTGTATTGCTGTTGCTGCAACTGCTTCTCTTAAGCAAGGGCTGCCATCAGCTGGCAGGGATGATGACATGATGATGAAGCTCACAGCTGGTTTTAGCCAAAAGTTTGTTATAGCTGTCATTTTATCGCAGGCCTTTTCTGATCCCACAAACAAAATACCTGGGTTGTACACAATGTTGCCTAAGGGAAAACTATCTAAAGCAAATGCTAGTGGTCCAGACACAGAACCTTGTGGAACTCCGTGTCAATATTTTGCATTAATGGAGGATTCATCGTTAACGCGTGAAAACTGAAATTTATATGATAAATAGGACTTAAAGCAGCTTAGCACAATTCCTGACAAATAAATATTTCAGTCTCTGTTATAGGATGCGATGGTGTTAGATGCAGCACCAATAACTAACAAGAGCAGAACAAACACAGAAACTAGTGTAAGTTTGAATGTTCAGCATGTTCCAGTAACACCAAAACAAACAGCAGCCGACATTGACGGTATGCTTCAAGGTGCATGTCAGCACCAAAGCACAAGTGACTTCAGGAAGACAGCTGTATACGTTTCGTAGTTTAATCTAGTTTATGTTTGCCCAAATCTTTTATTTTTCAATAAAAATAAAAATAGAAACTTCTCAGGAATGTACTTAAATTGTTTTGTTTTTCCACCACAGCTTAAAGCTCTCTCTCTCTCTCTCTCTCTCTCTCTCTCTCTCTCTCTCTCTCTCTCTCTCTCTCTCTGTCTCTCTCTCGCTCTCTCTCTCTCACTCTCTTTCTGTGTGTGTGTCTTGTTTCCAGAGGGTCTGCCCAGAGGGTGGGTGCTCCTAATCTGAGCCGACAGCCTTCAGCTCTGTCGATCTCACACTGGTTAGGAGAGAGTTATCTAGAACTCCAGCTAAGACACCAATACACTCCGACAAACACACGGACAGATACACACCTACACCTACAGTTCTCACCACGACTCTGCAAAGACAGCAGAAGAAGCAGACAGTGGAAGGAGGGCAGGGCACCGATGCATGGACAACTCCAGGAGAAGATGTCATGACAGAAATGAAGTGAGGTTCCAGACATAAAGCTTTAAAAATCAGCAAAAGAAACCACAGGGGTGGACTCAAGCCCCCATGGAGGAGCCCCGACTCTCTGCTCTCCCCTATTGACCCGCCCCGCCTTTCGTCCTCCTCTCCCTCTGTTCTCCTCTCCTCACTTTGACATGCTGTTTCTCTGCCCCAGCCTCACCCAGCTTAACCCTGTCTTCTTCTTGAGCCTCCTCCTCATGCCCGGTCCTCCTCCTTCATCCGCTCCTCGACCCGTCCCTCACCCTCTCCACTTTTTTTTCTCTTTTCCTCCCCTCCTATACTGTCACCCTGGAAAGCATTCAGGATGGCTTATGCTACGCTGCCTCGCTGTCTTTGCTCACTAATACAAGTATTCAGCGGATTAAAGGGAGAATGTGTTGACTGCGCCATAAACCATTTCCATGGCTTTTGATCACAAAGTGGAGCTGAGTCCTGACAACACAGGCTGACAAAAGACAAAAAAGAACATGACAACCTCATTACTAATTCAGACAGTATTGATGAAACACTTATGCACATACACAAAGGTCCAAAAATGTGGTCTCAGACATTCGGACCCCGCTGTAAACACCCTAACCACACAATGCTTCTCATCCTGGTTCAGGGCGTGAGCCTAGTTCATTAGTTCAGCTTACATAAGTATGCTAATGAGGCACTGATTTTATTGGCCTCATTACACCGCAGGGAATTGGCCCGATAAAACAGGACTTATGTAAGAGTGGAGAGGACCAGAGTTTAACATCTGCCCCTTCATGGCACTGAGCCCACCAGGCACCAATCACCAGCACCAGGCTGTCTTTACACTGATAGAGAACGCGACTTAGGGAGACAGATCCCTGGCCAAATCCAAATTTGGCAGGCCTGCGTATGTGGGAGGGTATATGAGTGTCTGCATGTGTTTGTGCGATTTGTTTTTGTCTCTCCTTTTTGTGCCTGCCTCTTTGCCAAAGCAGGAATTTCATGGCTGGGGACTATCAGAGGTGATTCTGAGTGCAAAGCTGAATTATTTCCTTTTGTGTCTGATATAAGCGCCTTGGGTGATATGAGTGTGTGCGCATGTGTGAGTGTGTGTTTCATGTGTTTCTGCACCCCGCAGTTGTCTGCTAAAAAAAAGAAAATGTCAGATGTGTGTGTTCTTATTCCAGCGTATCAATCAACATGTGGGAGTGCACACTGTGAAACAGAGCTATCCATTTCTTTGCATGTGGGTCTAAAAGCTGTCTGCTCCGATCCCACGCCTCAACCTGCGATTCAGCGAGCCGCTACTTTTGTACTGTGACAGTGATTATGACCAGATATTATCCCAGGCCCTTTGAATAACTCTGGATAATGGAGAGATTGGTTTAAATAATGGTAAATGACTTTGACTCCAGCATTACAGCGAGCTGGATTTCATCTGAAACTTACCCCGCAGCTGAGAAAGTAATTACCTGCTAAGATGAAGCCGTGGCAAGTTTGTCTCTACATTGCAGAAAAGCTCTCCACGCATTTCCAGTCAAGCACAGAGCTAAGCTGAGAGGTCATTTAGACCTCTGTGGGGTTTATTCAACTGAAATAGCACAGAGTTCCAGGACAACCTTCCAGCTAAAAAACCTGATGACATGGACATGATTTCAAGTTCCTATATGTTACACTTGATCCAAAAGAAAATACGTTTGTGGTTTTAAAACGTCTTTTACATCTCCTCTCTCATGCTTCTCTGGCAAGAACAGAGCATTTTGTGTCTCATTCTGATTGGCTGAGTGTTGCTCCGTGATGCACGGCCAGGCCAACCACAGGTGACGGATTGTACTGCCTACCCTCATGTAAGGTCAGTGGTGTCATGTACAAAATTATATTTCAGCATGGTTTATGTTTACACTTTTTATCCTACTATCCTCCAATTATTTTTATCCTACTATTGTAAAAGGGAAATATAAAAGAGTAATTTACGATTTGTCTGTTAACTAACTCTGACTTCTTTATTTTTTTTAAATTGTAATTTTAGTCTCTATACATTTATTTGAAGTATTACAATTGCTTTAACCCTGACTCAATTTCAGTAAGTCTACAGAACTAGCACATTTATTAGCGTTGCCAGAACTTGGTGATAAAGTGTCATTTACATGCTGTTATTGACTAATGTTAGTTTTTCCTCAAAAAGGTGTCCCTGTGGTAAGGGTGCGAGGATGCCCCCTGAACATATTAATAATAATGTTAATTACAAAAAAATATTTTCACCATCAAGATCATAGCATTCACCAGGCTGACTTAGGGCCTTTGAGGCTGAGATTAAAATGGTACATTTTGCATGAATTAAAAAATAGGACACGTACTGTTACATTGTGGCTACGCAGAGTCAAACTGAAGAGACCTGAAATCACTGTGCAGACTAAGTTTTATAAAAAGAGACAGTGTGGTGGTCCGTGCTGGGGATATGACCGAGTGAGTCCATAGTTGTGACATCACAATCTCACAGAAGTCATGACGACTCATTTTAAGGCACAGTTTCTGAATACAGGCTGTTGATTGAGTTTTTTTATAGTTTCAAAAAGTTGATACAAATATTGATTTTGCACCTAGACCCACTTTCTAATAACAAAACAAAATCTCAGTTTCTACATATGGGACCTTTAGATAATATTTCACATCTGTTCCAATATCAAAAAGGTTGTTTCATTATTTTGTGTGATCATCATAATTAACAGATGGTACAGTAGCTCACCCATAGACCACTTACTGGCAAAATAACTCCAGAATAAGTTCAATAAAACACATCTCAGATGTGTAAGATCATGAAGATTATTTATCAAATAAGCTTATCCAGTAAACCTGGTGCATTTTTATCCAGACGCCCTGTTCTTGTGTACAGCCACTTGCAATTGGTTCTGCTTATTTTTTATTTTTTATAACTCACACATAGTTTTCACCAGGGACCAGCTGATCATACAGAAGTCATGCAGCCGGCATGGTCACCAGAACAATGGACACCCCCACACAAATCAGGACACACAGAGGAGTTAATTCATTCGGTTTGTGTCTGCTATTTCACACAGGATCTGTGAAGGTGGTGGACAGTCTGCCTCTCTGGTCTTAAGATTAATACCAAACATCCAAACATGTACAAACTACCACTGGCTACACACCAGGCTCTTCATATTAAACGTTGGGGTTGGGAGGTAGGTTTAGGAAGTTAAAGCTGTCTCACTGACTCCCCCTGCCTCGTCTGTCAGGCTATGGTTTAAACAAAGTGCTTGTTAAATTATATTATCAATCAATTATCAATCAATTTCAAAGCTAACTTTTTTTTAAGATTAATACATTTTTGCTGTTTATAAATATCTCTTGACTGTCAGGCTGAACACACACTATACCATGTAGAGGGAATCATATTGTGATTCATTGTCATATCATCTTTTGCATACTAATTAAAAAGAGTTGAAATGTTATTACTCTGCAGCTCATTTTCTACTGTCGCGGGGGGAGTGACAGTAAATGTGAAAGGTTGTGCAGTTTTTGTCTGTAAAATTATTGATAAGGATCTTTTTCATTTCACCCTACTCGGAAATGTTCTGTTTGTTTAAAAAATGTTTTTCAAATATTAAATTAAATTGAAATTATATCTTTTTTATTGCAGCATAAACTGATCTGATTTATGAGCAACTAACATGGGTACTGCTTTCTGCTTAATGTAAAAGAATTCCCTCTGAGCTGTTTAACATTTTCTGTTCACTGCTCTTCTCACACTCTTTTGTCACAAACCAGCTCCAGCCCTCGACACAGTCAAAGTGGTAACAGCTGCCTGGCGGATGACATATGCTGTAAAACTGACAGTTACAACAACTGCACACATGATGGAAAGACAAAGTGTCCCACAGAAATCAACACACACGGTGTTGGAGCACGGCGGAGCAGCATCCGTCTCTTAGTCAAATAACAAGGTCATTATCGGTTTGGAGCCGCCACTGCAGCACTTCAATGTTCATAAAGAAAAACATCACACTCCCCAAAAAAAGGTTTGAAAAATGTAAAATTATAATTGAATCGGTTAAATAATTTCCTGAATTGTTTCACAAATTATTGTTTCATCTATAAGCGAAACACATTTTATGTTAATGATTATTTCAGAATTAGTTTAAAGGTATTATAGTTTATTACTGGATACTTTAGGGGTCCATAAGGGTTCACAGTTGATATGCACAGATATATAATATGTTTCCTGGCAGCCGAGAGGTGTAACAATCAATAGTTTATATTGGATATTACTTTTAGAAAAAACCCTACCTCAAAATGTGTTCTCTTCTATTATAGAAGATAGAATAGTATGATTATATACTGTTCAATAGTAAATATGGTTTAGTGTAGAGTAACCAAACCACACACATACTCTGACTTTGAGCTGCTGAAGGAGAGTTCTGCTTCCAGTGTATTTTTCCTGCAGTATAAGACTTAATTACACTGCTGTTTTAAGCTTTTTTTTATATATACATGTACTACCTTGCTTTTGTTCAGCAGATAAACGCCCCAGGTCTGGTATGTGCTGACAGGCACAGTATGGCAGAGCTCTGGGGAACTGCCTCTTATTACAGAATAACAGTGACCTTTAAAACATCCCATCAGGCACCCTGGGTGTTCTTGGTAAAACATCTGTTACTGTTGCTCAGAGCCACACACCGCCACCAACAGCACAACTCAGTGTCCCGCTCTGCTCAGTTCAGTTCTGCTCTACAAACCTCACACATCTTTTTCAGGAGACTGCAGGATTTTGCATAATACATAGCAAGACGGGGGCCACGCTCATCTTCCCTGTCTGCTGGACTTGGATGGCTTGTTTCTCCTGGAGACGGGGTGCACCAGTCTGTCTGCCATAGAGACATACACAGATGTAGTTTTTGCCCGCGGCTGATAAGCTTGATATTTCTGCACCGGGTATACATCTCAACTGAATGCAGCCAGTTTGTTTACAGTGTAAAATCAGGATTACGGACGGTGAGACTTTTGGCTCACTGGCCGCGCTGTGACTCTGTCCACGTACAGGGCTGAACAAAACAGGTTTTGTCCCAGAAACGCAATTTGAAACGGTGCTGTCGGGCTCCCCCCCCCCCTTGCATTTGGCCAGTGTGAGAAACATCAGAACAACTGCAATGAGGCTGATGCCTCATACGATGCAGGAGGTTTCTACTCATATGTTAAAGTGCAGAAAGGTGTTTAACTGTTAGTTCACAGATTTTTGATGTTTGAGGAAAAGGGACATCAAGTAACATTTAATAATATTTGGAATTTAAAGGATCATTTTGCTTTATTACAGCTTGGTATTTGTCATATATAACATTGTAGTCTCAGTGGTTATTGGTAAACTCACTGAGGCCACCTTTACTGCTGTATTTATACTAGAGCGTTTAAAAAAAAAGTGTTTGTTTTTAAGAACAGACCATTTAAGTTACTATTTATCCCTTTGTGGTTGCTTTGTTTCAATCAAATTTCTATAACATACTGCAAAAACACTATTCAAATTATTTTTCTCTCTGATGTATCAGGAAAATTCCCCCCACTCGCATGCAACCACGGTAACCAATTAATCAAATATACAGTATTGTTAAATGTAAATGTGACTATCCTGGGTGATGAACACTATTTAATGACATTCTCAGTTCTCAGTAATAAACTCGGTGACTAAATAGAGCCCATTGTCAAAGTTTCACAGATAAAAACTCAGGTTGGACAAAACTATGTAATTAAACCTGTTTCGTAATAATCCAAAGTTTTTTATTCTTCAACCCTTTGAACCTGTGACTCTGAGTTTTGTCGGCTTTCCTTCCTTTTGTTTACAGGAAAATGCTATTTGATAAATGTCTTCTCTAGACAAGCATGGTCTCATTGCGTTGAGAGTGTTGAATGAAAAGAATCAAAGATGAATTCATTATTATTAATTATATCATTTATGACTGAGATTTTTGCCCCAGGGTTCCCAACAAGCTTTGGGTGATGTAAATCGAAAGTAAACAGCTGCCATCAGCGCAGGTTTCTGTATTCCATATATTTTGGCAACTTTGCAGCATTAAAATCTCATCGTGTCTTCGCTGCTTCCTGTTTGACCTGTAACCACTAATGTACAGGGACCAATTAACCAGAATCATTCTAATACTGAATAAAGCATCTAAATGTCATGATTAAGAGGCAACCTCTTTAGTTATTACTCTCTTTGTACTATATAATTTCTAAGCGTTTCTAAACTCATGTTTATTCAACATCCAAGATACCAGCAGCACTTTGAAGACTGAATGTGTTCATAACTGACTGAGTTTGAGAGGAAGGTGAGAAGTGTGGTTGTAAATTGTCTCACCCAGCAGTTGTTCACAGTATAGAAAAAAACACCACTTATGAGAAATGGAAGTAATAGTATCTGCAGCTTCTGTACAGTGACTTATTTCTAAATGTAATGGGACACTGGGGCTGGGTTTAGTTACAAGATCAAATACTACCATCAAATCCTGGGAAGAAGGTGAGAAATATGGAGCTGTATGATAGTTTCAGCTTATTGTGTTCATACACACTGCTCAATTATGGTGAATGGGCTGTGGTCTGGTGCTAGAGCAGAGCAGAGGTGCAGATTTAGTTGGGGCTGGAGCTTCACCTCTGCTGGCCACTGCTCCAACTGAAAGGAAATATAAGTTTGGTAAAATGTCAGCCTGCACCACCAGCGTTTTCCAGTGTTACTGTCCGGTTTGTCCGGTTTGTCTGTATCCGGAAGATTTCAGAGCATGTGCACAGTTATGGATGCAGAGTACAGACAGGTGGCTCAGTTTATTTCCGAATAAATATCCAACGTTGAGCATAAATGAGCCTTTGATGTAAAATGTTACCACTTCGCCAATCTGTGGTCTGTGTAAGACCTTTTCCTCTGTAGACTGTTCACCTCCTCCCACACCTCCCCTCTCTTTATTAGTAAATGCAGTTACTGGTAACTGAAATCAAAACGCACATCTCCTGCCACGATTTAACTCTGCCAGCTATCAACAGTAGCTCACAACCAAGTGTGATCAAAACATTTTAACAGGACAACTAAAAGAATGTGATATTTGATATAAAAATACTCAAATACTGTTGATCACATAACTCCACCAAGGCCCAACAATGCAAATTACACAAATTCATATTCTGATTTTTTCATCAAGATTATTCAGTGGAAAATTGGTGAAGATGTGAAGATGCTCAAAAGATTCCTGTCCCTTTGTGCGGATCTGTGCCACAATTTAATTAGTTTTTTCTTGGCCCATCTCCCATCTTTTCACCAAGTTTCATGGAAACAATTTGTTTTGCATAATCCTGCAGAAAAACAAACAAATAAACTAAAAAATAGACTTGAATGATGAAAACCCCAAAATGTATTTTTCATTTCACATATGCATCTTCAAAGGCCAACACAATCGTGCCTTCAGCATCAGTGCCGGCCGCAGTGGGCAGCAGTTTGGCAAGTGATTAATGGTCGACTCAACATGGAGGCCTGTGTGTCAGAAGCAGCAACATCAGTCAATGAGATGAAAGAAAATATATATATTTCTCTTTGGTTAATATTATATTATTATTATTATTATATATTATATTATATTATATACTTTTTGTTCAAACTCCTAGGTTTTTCATCTTTGCCTTGAAGTGAACATTTCCCCTAAATAAATAAATATTTCCGCGTGTTATTTTCCTTTCTTTTCATACTAATTCTTGAGGGGTAAACCACCAACGCTGGCCGTCCTGCTGATCATTTTTGGCACTTGAACAATCACTATTCTGCTCCTTCTGTAGCCTGAAGGTTTTACTTCTAAAACAGACAGAGCTGTTTTTCTCCCCTGTGTTCTCCGGGACTCGCAATTATCGATCAAATCAAAAAAGCCTAAATGCCAGCAGGGAATGCACACTTCAGCAGGCGGATTTATCAAAGGTTGGCTGTTAATGAAGTCACACCGGGCAGACAGAGTGTAAAGATGTCAAAGTGACATGCAGGGATTCCAACTGAATCTGGTAAATTAATTGATGCCCTTGTGATTTGCTTTGATAATCGTTTTAATGTCGCCATCATCCAACATTGGGGACATGCTTTCGGAGCATTTACACCGTCGACTTTTTTTTTTTCTTGTCAAATTTTATTGTTGTAGAAATTTCCGTGCAGACAGAAGGCAAGTGTTCGTGATTCAGTGGGTTTGATGAAAAGACCAAAATACCTTGTCAGATCAGGGCAGCCTCTGGCAGAGTTTCCTGTCTAGCGCTGGTAGACTGGTAAAAGTGTTTTCAGCCTCCCAGTCACGGAATTTGGAGGACTTTTTCTTTGCACTGCGATCCTGTGATGGAGCACGGCCCCTGCATTAAACAGCGGCATGCACGTGTGCCTTACTTCACTGGGATTCTGAGTGGTATTTCTGTGCTATTGTATGTGCTTGCATGTATCCATATACTGCATGTGTAAGCATGTGTGTGTGTGTGTGCTTCTATGTGTGTATGGTGGTAGCGTGAGCAGCAGTGTATGTTTTCAGTGCTTCCGTGACTTGCCAGGAAGCCCCCCTGCTGTGCTGCTGAGTGCCTCCCCTTCAGACGCATTAAAATAAGATGAGTGTGTGTCTATGTGTGAGTGTGCAGCTGTGTGTGTGTGTGGGTAGATAGAGATAGTAGGCCGAAAAGAACAGCAAGAGTTAAAGGAGAGATTAAAGCACTGCAAACACACACATCATGAGGCGGATCTCTGTGTACGCTTTCACACTGCACACATGCCAAAACGCCTGTATGTTTGTGTGTGTGCACGCAGGAATGTGTGTGCTCGAGTCCCCATGGGCCATTAAACTAAGATGAGTGCCATGTTGGATGGAAGAGAGGGAGAGATAGTGGAGGAAGAGCGGGGAGGAGGAGGAGATGTGTACATGGCGGGTAATTGGCTCTTAAGTGCAGCACGCGTCTTTACCCAAGAGCCTCTCCTCTCCGCTCCTCTCATGGCTGCTGTTTGTTGGGCTGCAAACTCCGTCCACTTATCTGCGCAGCCAGCAATCACTACAACCTTAAACACACACACACACACTCTTTATCACTGACTTACATGTTTTCTTCCACTCCTCTATTCTGTCAGTCTCTCTATTCTTTACTCCTACCTCCTTACTCCCTCTTACCACACCATCTCTCTCTCTCTCTCTCTCTCTCTCTCTCTCTCTCTCTCTCTCTCTCTCTCTCTCTCTCTCTCTCAGTCTGTCCCTCTCTCTCTCTCACACACACACACACTCAGACATACACATGAGAGCAAGAGTACAAGAAAACAGATTGTTGTATACATGATATCTTATTGTTATTACTGATCAAATCCAAACCCTCCAATTGATTTGTTCATTTAAGGGTTACACAAGGAGGGAGCGCACGTCAGCCATGACGCACGTGCATGATGTCATCTGTGGCATTGAGGGAGCTTTCCAAGAAAATAACCCCGATGATGTCATCATTACCTCATCTTGGGATTGTTCATTTATTCAGTAACAGAGAGCCTGCAAACTGGGAAGGAGTGGATTTTGATTGCCTTGGTGCAATCAGGTAGGGTCCAAAAAAGAGACGCAATCAAGTTGCATTATGGGCATTGTGGCAATTCTGAGTATTTGGAAACTAGGAAATAAATGTCAGGATATCTCAGAATCAGCTGCATCAACTTCAAAAATTCATTTCCAACTTTATCTTTTGTGATTCCCCTGACTTTATGGAAAGGTAATGTAAAATTACTTAAACACCCCTTTAAGGACCCGCACCCAGTCTTTCAGAATTGTTTTCCACTTACTGTAGAGTGAAGATCAACCTGAACTTTGCTATGAACTAGATGATCAATCTGAATGGCCAGTTATTTAATGAGAAAGTTATCATAGCCCACCCCTGTATAGCAATGTAGTTATGGACTTAAAGAAAGTTGCACACACCACACTTAGCTTACTGTTGAGTCTTGGATTGATCTAATGACCTGATATCACATGAATACACAGTGCCTCTGTCTCAAACAGTAGAGATTACACAAACAACAAGGAAGAGTTCTGATTGGTTACTGTGTCAATCAAGGTTCAAGTTCGTCGAGTTGATCTTTGAATGATGAATTAAAACTTTTACTGGCAAAATGGCAGTAAGGTTCATTTGATCAGCAATTTATCCACAGATGTGTGAAACTTTAAAAATAATATATAAAAATGTACTTTGTATGAATATACAGTACATGTGTTATACATCAAATGTCATAATCACAGTCAAGAACATTTTAAAGGCTTTTCCAATGCACCAACCTGTATCACTCATTCATTGTGCAAGTTTTTTTTAGCTATAGATTATTTGCAACAGCAAGTCCATAATACCTTCTCATTGTCACACGTGTCTAAGTACAGTTTGTAAATGCACACAAACCATTTAAGCGTAAAGAAAAGCTATTTATTGAACTGTATTTTTAACAGCTTTGTTTGCACACCGCACCGTACAACCTCCAGAGGTTTGAGAATTTCATCACTTACCAGATTTAATAAACCGTCTGTGAGAATATGAGCTAAACACGAGTGAGCAAGATGCTTATACATAACTTTCATTAGATGCAACTTCAGCAGTGTAGGTCACCTGACAACCTAAAGATGACCTATCTGCCCACCGGCGGCTGATTACAGGAGGCGTAGGTGGCGCCCAGCGACCTGGACACGTTCTGTCTTGCTCTAACCTACACCTGGCCGTCCTGGAGCCTTATGGATTTGAATCTGGTCCATGACCTTTTTCACATGCCGTCCCCTTGCTTTCCTGCCTCTCTCCGTCTAATGAAGCACACATGAAATAAAACTGCTGCTAGGAGAGGTGTTTAAAGATAATTTAGTGCACCTCCGCTCTACTCCCCATTGCTTAGGATTCATAACAGGTATATCAGGTGCACACACACACACACACACCAAAGACAGTACAAAGTCATTCATTTATACTGCAGCAAATCTGTTTCCAAATCTGTAGCTCACCTGAGTACACTATGTTACAGAGTTTGCTTGAAATACCAAACTTAATTTAGTTATATTTCTTCAGCAGACACAATGTGGTGGCAAACACTTTAAAGTTTGTCCCCTAGGTGCCCTTAAATAACATCTGGTTAGCGCTGTTAACATTTTTTCCAAAAAGCAGGGGACCCGGCACGCTGTACACCCACTTCAACGCTTTCCTCCTCTCGTGAAAAGCATCTGGTGAATAAGACTAACCAATTAAAATCCAACATATCAGCGTGCTCTCTTTCAGTATCACGCGCCGTTGTGTGGCATCATCCTTCAAAGTGTGCGGCGATGGATGTAGCGGGACAAAACGAGTGCGTGTTTATGTGCGGCTTCCGTGTTCAACATCATGACACATCAGAGGCATGAATGATTGAAGAGAAAAGCAAGTGGCACATGCGAGGCTAATTCCACCCATCTGAAAGGCCCATCATCCCTCGGCCCTTCCCAGTTTCCCTGCTGGTAAGAAGAGCACCAGACTCCTGACTGGAGGAGAGACAAGCCCCTCTGCTCTGGGAGAAAAAAAAGCTCACAGTGATAAACAGCTGCTAGAGAAAAAAATTATATTCTTCAACGACGTGCGAGAAAAGGCTTATGTTTATGATTTCTCAAAACAACTTTATTTCTGACCTCTCCATAATCCCCAGAAAGTCTTTCAATTAGAGAATGGCTGAGACTCCCCCTATTACTGAGCGCCCGGCTCCCAGACAGAATGGGGAGAAGGGGGAGATAATTGGCCAATAAAAATGTAAAATAGGTGGTGGAGCAAACCAGGATGGGCTGCTGCAGAGAGGGTGGTGTCGGTGGGCGATGGAGGGGAGGGTTGCGATAATCCACAGTGACAGGTTGTGTTGGTTTTGTTGGCTGCTAATTGGATGCTCGCGGAGTTCTTTGCTACACAAACACCGTAACACCACACGGGCACGATTATTGATGGGAGCAAGGAGAGGTGAAGGAGGTCCGAAGAAGAGGGGCTTGACTGGGACCTCCCTTTCTCCTTCTCCCCCACCCGACCTCCAGGATGAGGACTTTGGGTAACGGGGTAAACTCCGTGCAATTAAATGATTTGATTTGTTTGGATAAAAGTTCAAAGTAGGGTGAGATCTGTAATTGGCTTTGACAGCGGGCAATATAGGCCTTTAATTAAAAATGTGATATGATCTGGTGAAGCCTGGCTCCAGTAAGATGGATGTGAATTCATACAGTGTGTACAATTACATATTAATTGTGGAGTTTATAATTACAAAGGTCACGCTGGTTGTCTGCCAGCCAGCTTTGGAAATATTTCTGATCAGATTTAATTAAGTTGTGTTAATATGTTTCATTCTACTTCCCCATTGAAAGGAACAGGAACTTGTCTGGTTTTACAGCACACAGCTGCAAAGTTTGATTCATCAACAGCATTGATTCATTTTGCAGAAACACTGTTCACGAGCATCTAATAGCAGACAACCAGTTGGCAAAAAGATGGGGTCAAAGGTGAAGCATTTAGCAGCTAAATACCCACGAGGAGCAAAGCTGGAGCAGAGCTAAAATGAGAGTGAGTATTGGAATCATATTTGTTGTATGTCACGAAACACCACTCCAAATAAATGCTAAATTGTGCTGTGTGTGATTGATTAATATTAAATACATTAGATACATGTACAGAAACAGACAGAGCCTTCTGTCCGTACTGTGCGTCCACTTCTTCTGTTTTTGTGCATGTCTTCTAAAAACATACGGATACGAACAAAACGGACAAAACGGAGTAGTACCACTGGAAATCTCGGGGGGCAGTGTAGCCAACAGTTCAAGCAACCATTGGACACAAGGAAGAAGTTTCAACAAAGGAGCCTTTACACAACAACACTGCCACTTTTTCCTCTTTTTTGAGAAGTACATTATCACAATTCCCTCCATCATCGCCATGTGTGTTGTTGTCTGAAACTATCGACTGTGCGCTGCCCTGTGTATTAGTTGTGTGCGTTTAAGCTTGCAGGAAGATTAAGGTTTAAAATTAAAAAAGTGAACAAATTGTTATATAAAATATAAAACAAATTGTCAAAAATATATTGTGTAAAGTATTGAGGTTTAGCGGTGAGTGTTTGTTTATTTAGTTTTTTACTTTGGACGGAGTCAGGTTAGCCTTTTTCCTTGTGGTCTTTCTGCTAACCTGAACTAATTCTCAGCAAAAGTATCTCAGCAATAGAACAAACTTTGGAGATATCAGTACTTTTAAAATGCGTTGCTTCCATGTTACACAGCCAGCAGACACCACATTATTGGCATTCATTTTGGACTAATTAATGTAAGTCCTTTTGTATACCTGCCATTTGGTGCTGGATGTGAACGGTGGGTTTATCTTTTTTTGTTGAAAACAGCTGCCATTTGGAAACAAGGTAAGCTCACTGAGGCCGGACCAAACAGGAACTAATGTTCGTGCCAGAAAACCAAAATAATGAGAATGAAATATGTTTCAGCCTGAGAGGGCCTGCAGTCCCATGTGTGTAGCAATATTAGTGTTTATGTGGACCACAAATTTAATAATGACTCTCCTCTTAGCTCTGTTTTTGTTTTCACAGCTCTGAAAGTATCTGTCTTCAGTCATGATCACCTGTATTTAACCTTCTGTCTGCTGGTTGGTTCTGAGCAGATAGTGTAGAGTGGATTTACTAGAGCTTATCCAGAAACCTGTTGGTGATACATCTCTGTTCTCCACTACAAGCAACACCGTTCATACTTTATTTTAAAACATATTAAAGACGCAGGTGACATCCACATGGTTAGTGCAGCTCTGAATCCTGTTTCAGGGGCTTTTCCTCTTTAATAGTAAATATCTAGATTTGTGCTTTCAGTGGTCAGAAACAGACGTCCAATGTTACTTTTCTCTTAAAGAGAAAGATGGACCCAAACTAAGATAAAACAAATAAGAACAGAGGAAAATCAGTAAAATAAAAAAACAGCTGGCAAACAAATTTATTACAAATTCATTGAATATTTTCAAAAATGCACAACAGAATATTTCATTGCATGAAAACAGAGCTAAAAGATATGAAATGGAAAAACCTTTCTTAAAGACTGGAGCAACTTATTTGTATGCCCCTCCCCCCTCCCCCCGTGTGTGAAGTGACATCTCTGGTTCACCAGGCTGCAGATTTTGTTTTGTGCATGCGTACGTGTCTGCATATGTACAAGTGTGCCAACGTGTGTGTGTTGGAGGCCTCTGACAGATGGGAAGAGCTCTTCATTATAGTGGTGGTGCTGAGGGAGAGCCTGTCCTTTCCAGTTCCAGGTCCCCTTTGTTTGTGCAGATGACAATTCACTCACAGAATCACTCACGAGAGGTAGAATATGTCGCTGAACTGGCTTTAATCACTGATTGTGTCATCATATTTATGCAAACCTTCACGTCTCCCAGATCTCCCAGTGCCACTTTGATATGTTTCATCACTATGGGGAGACGGAGAAGTTGGCACACTTTGAAACAACAGACAAAGGCAGCACATTAGACAGTTCTTCTTTGAAAAATGAAGAAACGAGGTAAGGGATGGAGAGACAAACAGCTGGTGAAGCGAGTCCCGCTCCTTCACATGCAGCATTTCCTAACAAAGGCCTCGTAATTCTTTACAAAATTCTGACGAAATCCTCTGTGAATCGTGCGGTCTTTCTAAAACCATCAGCGTCTCGCTCATGCTACATTCATGTTTCTCTGGCGACTCACATGCTGTGTGCTAGATTTTCAAGTTGCAACCGCAGTATTAAAAACAAAGTAAAATCGTGTCATCAACTGATATGTTTTAAGGTCAAGAATAATCTGTTGAGCTCAACATATGGCTGACAACAGGAATCCTGGAGTGTTTCCCCACCTGTAGGGAGCTCTGGTTCATGTTCACTATGACCTTTAATAAACATCAGGAGGAGACACACTAAGTGAGTAAATGGGCCAAACAGCTCCTTACCTTTTTCCTCAGTTTGGCAGCTACAAATTTATTTTGGCAGGTTGTTGCAATTTGGGCAAATTTTAATACCATTAGGGTGATTTACAATTCCAGCAAGTTTAGCTTCCAGGGGGATAAAGATACTGTGAGAGTTGAGAGGTGAAAGGGAGAGGTACACTTTCAACACTGTAAAAGCTGTTTTATTTAGAAGATGATGAGGTGAGGTTTCAGGGAGCTGAGCCAGAGTTAAGGAGCAGGACAGGCTGAGGGGACAGAGCTGGACAGCAGACTGGCGAGGAGACAATGAGATCAGTGGAGGATGATGAAGCTGAAGCACAGAAATATAGGTTTAGGAAAACACAAGAAACTGGGCCTCAGTTTGTGCCATGTTGGCAAACTGAAGACTCGGGTGTAGACTGGCAGGTGGAGCCAGGGAACAGGTACTGCAGGAGCTTGATGAGGGGAGGTTTAAGAGGAGCGCAGGTGGATTGGCAGCAGGAGGTAAATGGAGCGCCACGCCCACACAAACACAGAGAGAGAATCAAACAAGCCGGGGAAAAACAACAGGAGGAAGAGGAAGTGGCACAGCCGGAGGTGTAGTTTGTAGTTTGGCGTGTTTATCAACATGAGCAACATACTAGATTACTTCTGAAGAGTTGCCTTGGGTTGAATTTATTTGTCAGCTAGATGAGAATCCTATTTAGCAGGTAAATCACATAATATCAACTATTCTACACCACAGCACTATATGTTATTTATGATAATAGACTATCTAATAACATGACCTAGGTTTAAGAATTGTGAAGGAAAAAATGTTTTAAAGCTGAGACAATGTATTTCGGATGTTACTTTGTAAGTTTTACAATACATCTGGTAATGATTATTGCTGTTAAACTTTAAGCAGAAGAAATAGTTTGCCAGAGGAATATATTGGTATCAGGCTGGTTTTGATTGGACACTGTGGTGATTTTGTCCCACAGACCTGGCAACCCTATGACACACAGCTCGTGAAGGCACTAAAGGTGGGCCACTCTAAAATCCTTACACTGATTTAAATACATTCACATAGAAATCATGGGCAAAGACCAGTTTTCCTGCAGAGCTTTTAAGTGTTCTTCAGTGTCAAAGTAATTCATTGATAGTTACAGTACATTATCTGATGGTACATAGCAATCTGGAACTGGTAATTGCTAATTCAGTTTAATTCTTTTTACTGTTTTTATACACTTTGTTCTAGTTTACGGTGTAACTCACTCATCCATGGCAATATTAATAATACTTCTGTTCATTTACAAAACAAAACAATGTTTAATGTTACATCATCCTAAAGAATTTGTAGTAGACAAATAATGTTAACATACTCAAATGTAAGGAAATATTGGATAAATTATGGACGACAAAAAAATACTTTTGTGATTTTACGGGCAGGTTCTAGGTTCTGACTTGTTTTATCAATCAATTCTGGACAACACTGCTCTCATTGATCATTCCACGTTTACTTGTGCATAGAACTGGTGACCAGAAGTGTCTTTGTAAACAAGAACAAGAACCTACAGCCAGGTCAACAAGATTAACTTCCCGCTTATATCTAATGATTCATTTTATTCACCAATTTAGCTACTTTTGCAATTGAAGCCATATACAAATAAGTAATGCATTGCTACTTTTAAATTAGCTGAGTAAATTGTATTAGTGTTAGAATCTGTAATACATTTTTATGAAACTGCTACTACATTTGCAGTCACTCTCCTCAGAGTTTGCTGTCTTATCTATAAACCAAATGTGGAGGAGATGAAGGTGGAGGAAGGCCGAGCGCCGTCTGCGGTGGCTCTGAGTGACGGACGTTGCCCTCAGGTCCTGGCCGGAGCGTGGGCCAGGACCCGAGGCTTCGTCAGCGGAAACACATGACTGACAGAATACAAACAGTACTCCATCAGGGAATGCTAAACTCCGACGGAGAGTAGTTGCCTCTGACCATGGATACAGTCAGAGGATGACCTTCCATATGAGTAACATGTCAGTGTTTGAAACCGTAAAGGGGAAAAAAATCCATCACATCGTACAAGAACAAAAGAAAACAGTCAACCATCTCTGAGATGATTCATGTGCATTCACATGTGTGTGTATTGTATAGTAAATTGGTCTTAATAATAATAGTTGAGGAGTTTAACGGGTACAGGTTTAAAGATTTTTTTTTTACTTTGATATAAAGGTTATTCAACAGTCATATGAACACAGACCAGGCTCCTGCATCAGTTGTTCTGAGATAAAAACCCTACTTGTGACAGGCTGCAAAAAGGACGTGATAACAATTGCTTTAAAGGAGGTCTTTTAGTTGTGGTCTTTCTTCCTATCATTTCTGTTAATGTTCTACTCATGAATAGACAGAACAAAGGCATCACATCCTCAGTTTGACCAAATCTATTCTTTCCAATTTGCACCTGCAGTAAAATGCCTTCTGGGTGATTTGATTGCAATAGACTGAGCTTGACCACATGAAATTACAAAATGCACCCAAGACACATGGAAGACGATCTAATTGGCCAAAGCACCTGGTGGTCAGGGATGCATGTGATGCCAATCCACATACAACATGGGCAGAAATAATAATTACATGCGACCTTTCCAAACCCGCTCTGTAGCGATGGCTAAATAGCTCATTAGCCAGTAAACACAGGAAGCAGTCCTTTTATTATTCAACAGAAGATGAGACAAATTAAAAAACAAGCAAACACAATAACAGCTTGAAAGATAACTACCATGTTCTTCTGCTTCTTTTTTTCCCATCCAAATTAGATGAGGACATGGTGTGAGCTTGACAGAGCAATTAGATCTCAGCCTGATCTCAATGTGGACACTGGAGACTCATTTAACAATAAGTGTAAAAGTAATCAGCTTAAAATCGTTTCTAGATCATATCTGGCTTTAATTCCAGGTCTATCCGTTCTTTGAAAAATATCCGTTTTATAAACCAACGTTCGTCTTTTAATGAGACACAACAGTAACTGTGTGCAGAGGTTTCCTGTGTAACAATAGGTAAAGACATCTGGGAAGCACTTAAATAAAGCAATTTTAGATAACGCTGCTAGACTGTTTACCAACTTACAGATCACATACTGTTGTGTTGAATCTCAGTCAAAGTGGTGAGTAAAACATTCTCATAACTTTTGAGAATGACGGCTAAAATTGGAGAAAAAAACCTAAACAATTAGCAATAATAAGAACTGAAGTGTTTCTTTAAGCCTGGACACAGTCAACTTGGACATGTATGAGGCCTGGACATACATGTGAATTCTGTCACACAAACAAACCAAGTTTTGTTCTCGTGCTCTCAACAATAGCAATTAAGAACATGAAACACTGGACATTTCAAGGACACAGGTCAAAGATGCCAGCACATTGTTTAACAGTCAGTCTAAGTTCAGAGTGTATCTACTGAATGTTCTAAACTGGCCTGTAATAACTCCAGACAGCTCATTCTTATCAGACCGTCAACAAGTGGAGCTGTTGTTGAAGTTCTCCTGCCGTTTACAGAGCTGACGTTCATCGGGATCTGAGATAAATGAGAATCTGCGCAGCGCTCGCTATTAAAGTCGACTCCTTTATTATTTTAAAGGTATAAGTGATCCATTTGTTTGCATAAAAGAGAAAAACCCTACAGCTCACTTAAAAGTTTGGCACGGCAGTCAGCTTACTGACATCCCTTCAAAGCCTTAGATGTAGCGTCTGCATCGTTCAATCCTCTCTGTCCTGCTCTTATTACCAACACGTCTGGACTACGGCCTGTTGACGTGTCGAAGGACTGACCTCATTTTGACAAACTGCAGGTGTTTAAGCTGTGATTGTCTGGGACTAAAGGGAAATGATGTTTCAGCAAGCATCTAAAAACAGAAATATTTGTTAAACAATGATATTAAAAGAGTGAACCACACTATAGTGTTGAGATAAGTGAAGACCCAAGGCTGTGAGTCATTTCAAAATGTCAGTTTGACTTTGAGTTACTACTGATACAGCAGCTGGCGCTGCTACAACAACAGCCAAGTGTATCAGAAGGTTTTTTTAGTAAACAAGGACAAACATGCATTCACTACTTGTAACTTCACTTCTCACTGCTACAGAAACAAGTCCGAGTGCTCACAGCTGTTTGGTTATTCAGGTGCCAACAGATACTGAATTCATTACTTAACCATCTCTTTGAAGCTGCCTTCAGACATGCACTGAAGTCCAGATAATCTCCTGACGTTCTCCGGTGGGGCTGTAGGTGAGAACGCAAATATACGAGTGAGAGGCACAGGACAGTTTTTCCTAACAGCTATCCAAGTGAAAAGTCGAAAATAATGTCCGAATGAGCAGATATGAGCAAAACAGCATGCATGGGATCCTCTGGAGGATTCACCGCGACTCAATGGGTGAGTTGATGACTGTTCTAACACAGGAGAGACGCAAAAAATAAAACAAAATAGAAAATAAATACCTCAGGATGAAAAAGTGGTGCTATACATAGAAAACACCAACAAAGATGTAAAGAGAGCTTTTGGTGATAAGGTGTGCTGTAAACTGTGATCCCACGCAGCAGAACATGTAACATCCTGCCCCTCTCTGCTGCACCTCCCCTCGCTGTGTTGTGAACGCATCTGAGCGGAGAATCTTGCATCGTACAGATGTGAAAGGCAAACTCCTGAGATAGTCCAGACCCAATTTTCTGGACATTCTGCTAAATTCATGTCTGAAAACGACGTTAATGATTCCGTGCATGAATCCAACTCTGACTGCGTGAAAGCACATGCACTCACACATATGAATGCAGCCCTACACAGGGAGGGTTAGGTGGTGCGATGCCAGTGAGTGGACACTGTTAATCTCTCCATCTCTGCCATCTCTCATTCAGCAGGTTCAGCAGACCCCTGAGAAAAGTCTAACCTCACCATGAACCCGCATCTCACCTCCAATATGACAGCTTACACTCCCCTCTCATCTCTCTGTTCTGCTCCCTGCTCTGACACACACACACACACACACACACACACACACACACACACACACACACACACACACACACACACACACAGAGGGAGACAGACACACACTCATCTCAATTTCCCTCTCATCTCAACACACACAAGAAAGTTTGCAACTTCTCTCTTCCTGTCTCACTCTTTCTCCATCTCACTCACTTTCACACGAGGGAGCTCGACTTTGAGAGGAGACAGAGAGAGAGGGAGGAGGAGATATCAGAGGGAAGAAAGAGCTGGAGAAATGTGAGATCTCTTGCTGTGACCTTTGATGGTGACAAGTGTGGGAGCGCTGCCATACAACCGCTGCCTTTACTTCTGTCGCTGCTCCGTCTCCCTCTCTCTGTTTCTCGCTGAATTATTTGGATGAAGAGCAAAACGCTTTTGTTTCGAGATGTGAGAGGAGTCATGTGTTGAAGTCTTTGCAACCAAAGAGATTCAGAGCTGGTTGCACCAGGTTGAGTGAGTTTCAGCAGCTACAGAAAATAATGGTTTGGATTAGTGACATTTGTCAGATCCCACAAGAAGAAAAACAAAATAAAAGTAGAATTACCCCCTCATATGGCTCGGCCTTATGCCTCCACCAATCAGTCAAGTTGTTGGAAATATACGGTCACAAGCTCCTCTTCTGTTCCTGAGTAATAGTGTTAAATACAGAGAAATTATTTCCAGAACATTATTATGTCACAGTGACATTTGACCCATAACCATCTAAATCGAATCAGTTGTTGTTTGAGTCCAAATGGACGTTTGTGACAAAATTTAAAGGAACTCCCTCAAGTATGTGACGTAAGATCACACAGACAACCAAAAGACATAAAGCCTTTAAAGCGTGTGTTCAAGCTGCTCTGAACATAAGGTTTGTTATACAACTTTTTCTATTCTAAGTTCTATGCACGTCTGTGCAGTGTTAACCATTAATGATCTAGTCGCTGCATTGTATAGCTTTGTGCTGCTCTATTTGCCCACCTATTTGCTGCATGCTTGCTCGGGCTATCGTCCATAAAGTTTTTACTGACAGTCAGACCTTATAGTTTGAACTGCAGTTGTGCAAACATTAACGAGTGGCATCTCATGTAATCTCTCTCACACGCGAACTTGTCTGTGTTCCTGTCACACGGGGTCTGTTACATGTGAGAGCGACCTTCATGCCTCTATTAGTTAGCTTTAACATCCCTATTAACAAAATATATCTCCACTTCTGAAATATCTCCCCAAACATGACTTTTATAGATTACAACTCATTGCCAGATTTAACAGGCAGCGTTTTGGACTCTGTCCTTGCTCTTTTTGGTTTTAAGAGGGCTTCTCCCTCTTGAATATGTTATGCATGGCTGTTTATACATCCATGCAGATGGAGAGCTGAAAATAATTCTAACACAGAGCAGCTAATGAGCGGCTTCCCTGGTCTTATCTCTTCTGAGGTCTTGTGCTATTTTAAGAATAAAGCCTTTTAGACACACACACAGATGTTGATGTTCAGTAACTGATGTTGCACCTTGTCGCCAATTAGTGTCTCTCCCGGTTATTTCTAATTCCAGCCTCTGTGTTTCCTCGTCTTCCTTTATCTCTTTCTCCTCTAATTCTTATCGATGTATTGCCGTCCTTTACACGAAGCAAGATGTATACACAGAAAGGTTTCAGATAAGACTGCTCCTTTTTGACGATGACAGTGAGGTGTGATATACAGCGAGGATGCTCATCAGATAAAACACCATTGGTTCTTTGTTCACACACTTGGACCAGCTGTCGTTAAAGCTCTCCTGACAACAGCCCTCTTGCAGTATTTCACTGTGTGTGATGTGATATCATTCTACATAACACAACTTCTTCAGAGGCAGAGGTGCTGATGCAGCAAAGTCGCACACTTTGCTGACCCAGGTCTGGATCAGCAAAGTGTGTGACTTCGTCCCACTATGGCTCGTCTCATACAGTCAATACTGATTTCTTTTAATATAGAATAAGAAGGGTTTGTGGTTTTTCAGGTTTATCTTAAAGGAGACAAATTATGCTTTTGCAGTTTTTATCGTTCCTCTAATGTTTTCTTTTGTGTATGTAAAAGGTCTGCAAACTGAAAAAGCCCCAAAGTGAGCTCCTCTGCTCCACAGAAAACACTTTTCATGAAGCTCCTGAAACACTAAATCAAGTACAAGCTCTGAGCAGTGTAAGAGGATATTTTCCAAAGATTGTCATTTTGTACAAAATTCAATATTCCTACAAACCCCAGCAGTAAGTCAGGCTGCTGAAGTTTAATGTTCACTTCACAAGAACTGAACATTGTGTTCCCAAACTCAGAGTGTAGACGTTCACAGTAAATGTATGAGGATGGTTGATTACTACTTTCAATGTGCATATAGCAAGTGAGTATCACTAGGCTTTTTTGGAAGATGCTGAAAACACACCAACTTTTTGAAAATTGTGATACACAACAGATGCAATACACAACTGGAGTGTAGTGCAGGCAGTATAGTTCCTCCCCTGAGGCCCAACAATCCCCTTATGAAACCACATTTAAATTCACTAGATCCAGATTTTTATTTGGTTCTGCATCAAATTGCACACACTCATGAATATCAGACTCTAAACATTTTTTTATCAAGATTCATGAATTATGGAAATGAATGAAAATGTTGAAAAACACCCTATGTGACAATGTTAAATAAAGTGGGGGGGGGAAATCCTGGATCTGCCCCCTAATCTGGACCAATGAATGATTCCTTCCCTTTTTCATACCACATCCTTCCACCAAATTTCACAGAAATATGTCCAGTTGTTTTTGTGTAATCCTGCTAACTAACAGACAGACAAACAAACCAACTCAGATGAAAACATAACTTGTTGGCGGGGAGGTAATGACTTTGACCACCTGTTGGTTGGCTGGGGCCTGTCTGTGAGTCCAAAGAAACGCATGTTGGGTTGATTAGAGACTATACATTGCCTGTAGGTGTTAACATGAGTGTGAATGATACTTTGCCTCTGTATATCGCCCCTGTAATGGATTACTGACTTGTCCAGGGTGCACCCCCCCATCACTCCAACATCAGCTGGGATTGGCTACAATCCCTCAAAATACAGACAATCTATATATCAGAAAACCAGTCAAACCACATGGCTGATATACAATCAGGTAATTATCTTTCGGAAAGGGACTATGATGAATTTGTATGGTGGTTTGCAAAATAAAAACTCCTTACACAAGATGAGCACTGGCTGACATGTTTATTTATTACTATGAATATGAGGTTTGTTTTGACTCAGTTGTAATACACTGTCAATGAGCATTAATCCAAGGTTGAAATCGGTCTCCAACAAATGTAACACAAAGAGAGAAAAAATGAAATGGATAGACCTGGCACTGAGTTGGACGCAGGTTTGGAAAGTATTGAATCAAGGACTAACACATGTTGGTTTTACAGAATAGTCCAGTCCTATCCTTTAACCACATTCAAGTCACCTCAGTGTTTCATTTTTCACTAAAACTGTTGGTATGTTTCTGATCAGTACAGCAGGACTCTTCCAGTGCTGTAGATTTTCTATTCTGGTTTCAAATGATGCCTCTTTGACTATTGTCCCTTTCTCCCCTTCACCCCCCCCCCCCCCCCCACACTCACATCTCCACCTGCACTGTCCCGTCACACCTGCAACCCACCTCCTCTGCCTCCAAAACGCAGACAGGTGAGCCCGGGCCTGGCCATAATGCCCCTGTTGTTGTCGGCTCCGGAGCCTGGGAATAGATCACATGCCTCCATTCCCACTCTGTGACACTCATCCAGGCATACCTGCATGCAAGACAATCTCTTAAGAATGTCCAAGCTTGTCTGAGGGGCTGCTGTTGTTTGCTGCTATGTCTTATGCCATTCCCAGACTGCTGCCAGGCCCCAGGGCCAGACCTATGGGAGTATTGGCTTGTCGTCCAGAGGAGCAGGAATACATTTTTCTTTGTATATGAGGGAATTCTCCTGCTCAGCTTACCTCCCTCCCTCTCCCTCTTTTTCCATCAACAAAGTAAAGCTATGTGTGAGCGGAAAGGGGAGCAGAAAGAGAGTAGGGGAAGCAAATATGACGGGACGTCGAGATCTACTGAGAGCAAGGAGAGGTGGAGGAGAAGAAGAAAGGAGCGTGGATGAAAAGAAGGAAGGGGGGACTGTGAGAAAAAGTGAACAGAGGTAGGGAAGTGTTTGGAGAGAGAGAGAGAGAGAGGGGGGTGAGGACTGGAGGAAAGATGGAGAGGGTAGATTTTGTCTTCCCATCAGGGTGCTGTCAGCTTTACAAATAACAGTAATCAATGGCTCAGCTGGCTCTGTCCTCTGCACTAATTGCTTTAAGAGCTTAAAACCCAGCTCAGGCACTTTTGTCATGGACGGCGTGGTTATAGAACTGCCACTGTGCTTTTGTCTCTTCCACTGCTGTCTCACATTTGGACCAATATGTCTTTGGACAAAAGTGGTCACACGATCACTTTTCATATACTGCACTCGGTGTTGTGGACTTGCACATATAGACCGTTTTCAGATATGAACTCCACAGAATGTCCACAGAATTGGGTCTGGACTTTCTCCAGAGTTCATCTTTCACACATGAACAACACAGCAGGAGATTCTCCCGTCAGACGTGCTCACAACAACAACAGAAGTGGTGCAGTAGGCAGGATGTAACGTATTCATTCTGCTTTGGAGATCACATGTTTTTGTTTACAGAACATCGACACTGGCATCAGCTCTGATCAGAGAAAGCTTTCTTGACATCTTCATCTGTGTCTTCTACATGTATGGCATTGCTTTTTCATCCTGAGATATTGGCAGTCTTTTTGTTCTTTTGATTTTTCCGTCTATTGTGCGGTAGGTAGGTCATCAAAACGCCCCCTCGCTTGTGGTAAATCGTGCGGAGGTTCTCCTGCTGTGTTCACACATGGCCTCATCAGGACATTATTCACAGTTTCTACTAGGGGGCCATCAGGAGAGCCTCTTACTCGGACATTTGCATTCTCACATACGGCCCCTCTGGAGAATGTCAGGAGATTATCCAGAGTTCACTGCATGTCTGAAAGCAGCTGTAGATCAGTGGTTAGAACATGATATTGTACACGTAGGAGAGTCAGGATGCGACAGAAAATCCCAAAACCCATTGAGAACCCATCCCAAATAGAGGCAGGGCACCAACACTCAAGGGTGAAATCCTCACTGAGAAATGAGAGACTGATTCTATAGCACATTTCAACAACAAGGCAATTCAAAGTACTTTACATGAAGTACAAAGTTTTGTTTATGAACATACAAGTCATAATCCATGTCTGCTGGAGATTAAGTAAACAGTTAGCAGCTATGCTACTTACAGCTAACAAAACCTGCCAGTGACATTCATCCAGGTCAATCAAGTCAAGGACACGTTTCAAAAAAGACAGTTGTTGTCAGCAACAGTAACAATGTTTGGAGAGGAGGTCAATCCACGAGTATCCACAAAAGAACAATGCCAGAAATCTATCATGCCTTTGACAGTATTGAGTGCAAGACTAATGTAAATACAATGACATGAAAACAGGCCAGCACATCTTATTTATAACATGACTTAAATATAATGGTAGAGTTTCCCCCTTCAACTGTGTATGGTTCAGTATCCTCTAACTATCAGCTGTTAATAATATATCAGCACCATTAGAGACCCACTTCCCATCAGGACTCCAGACCCCTTGTTTCTCACACTCTTCAAGTTGTTCTGGGCTAAATGTCTAAAATGTAAATGTGGGAAGCGTTTGCTCATTAGTGATATCTAACTCTGCAGCGGACTGGGCCACTGCATGACACAAAGATTTTTGGTCTAACACTTTCTTCACACGTTCCTTCCAACAGCATTTGGGACAGAAACTTGTCCCGTATTCCAGCTCTGCCGGGCAAGTATCCACTTTCACTTGGCTAACAGGCACAACTCTGCCCATGAACAGAATGGAAGAGCAAAGTTTGCAGCAGACCTGAAATCCTGATGGATGCAGTTGTTTAGACCTGTTGAAAAGAGCTAAAACACTCTGTATTAGCAGTGAATAGCAGTGAATGAAAGCATGTAGCAGGTTCAATAGTGATACTAGCATTGGCAAAAGCAGGAAGAGCAATGGCATTTGCAGCAGGAGGATAACTTATCACAAACACTAATACCAGTGATGTTTGTAGTAGCAGTGGATGCTGTGGCTAGTTTAACTTCTGGAAAGTCAAATTTGAGATTAATGACAGAAATTATGATGTGACATTGATATGTAAAAATGCACAAACTGCAACAGTACTCATGCAGCCATAAGACTGATGAGCCATTGCTATGGAGAGGAACAACCATAGGTGCAAGTCAGATTTCTGACGTATCTGTATTTAGGGAAAACATGCATTTAGACACAGTAACAAACTCAACAGACTAACACCAAAACAACAAAAATGCTTCAGGGCTGCTCCTCTGTCGGTCATTCTATCAAACCAACCCCATTTTAGATAAATGGTTGTGATTGACCTGATTGGTCTTGAGATGGATGGAAATCAGTCTGAATGGAAAGGCGCCAGACCCATCTGCCAAAGTGAAATAAGCATGAGCTAGTTGGTCTGGTTTCCAGGCCCTGCACTCATGGCAGCATGATATTGCTAGTACGCCTGTGGGTGTTTTTTTTTTATTGTTTTCTTTCTTTTTCTTTTCTCTATTTCCAGCTTGGAGACGATGAAATTAGGAGTTTGTTTTCATTCTATGTGTGACTGCTTCCCAGTGACAGCTACATGGAGTCACAACAGCCCTATAAACTGCTATGGTTGCACTTTGAGTGTAACTCTTCATGTCACAGTTTGCAACACTGTTCTGAATCAAGACAGTTCACGTGGCTGTCATCATGTACATTCATGTTTGACTGGTCTATGCAAAAACGAGAACTCTAAATACTTAATTTAATAATATGTCACAGCCTTAATTGGTCGTATTATAGGTAAGCATTGTACTATTGGCACAATTGCAGTTGTGAAAGTGGTAATACCAGCAGCAGCACCACCACATAGTCAGAATAAAACAGTTATACAGCATAGCAATGCAAGAGGTGCACTGGTGTGAGTTTATCTATCGCCAACACTTACACACATATGACAATGATGTTGTTTGTTTTAATTAGTGAAAATTGTCAAATGTATCAGGTCTTATGATAACATGTAAATCACAGTTTGCACGTTGCACATTTGGGGAAACAGGTTCCACAGATCCATGAGTGTGAGGACAAATCAAATTGCAAAGCACAGCACAGTGGTTTACAACAAAGTAATAATCATCAGTCCCCTTTTCTTACATAGCAACTGTCGCTATTTTTTGTTTTTGCTGGGCCCGTGCACAGGCCCCTTCCTGTGACAACGCAGTGATCTCATTTAAATGAATGGGGTTTGTGTGACAGTCCACAGTGTTCCTTTCAAACAGAGACATTTCTTGTTTGAAATACTCTCTGAACAGAACAACAGAGTTTTGATATTTCTCTGAGCTCAAAGACCTTCACAAAGCTACTGCAATAAAGTGCATGAGTGGCAATTGATTTTTCAGTTTTGTGGGCACTTACTTCCACTGTGAGCATCCAGCAGTGCAATGGCTTTTTTCTACAGTCCTGTCCTGCTGTCATGGATCAAATGAAAATAAAAAAAGAGATAAACCCATGGGACATCCCAGAGGCTTAAGAGGGTAAACAATAAATCATGTCTCCTTTTATTTTATTTTCCTGAAAGCTTTTTGGTTGCATTGTTGTTCCTCTTGTTCGCCCACCCTCTCCATATATCCCAACCCTCCTCTCCTCTCCTCTCTCAACCCATCGCTCTTTCTTTTCCTCTGCTCTCTCAAAGGGAAACTCCAGAGGAACCTTTTTTTTTTCTTTTCGGAGGTGTGTGTTGATGATACACTCGCAAACTGTCCAGGGTGTATGCCGCCTCCAGTCAGTTGGGATTGGCTCCAACCCCCCCTGTGACCCTCAAAGGATAAGCTAGTGGATGGACTTCTTTAAATGTCTGACCATTGCATCTGATCGAAGCAGGGCTTTATTATACAGCCTTGACAATGGCCTAATGAACACAAACAGACACCATTCAGACCTGGTATTAACATCCGTCCTGATTGATGAAATCATAAATGCACCGCTCTATACACACGTGTAAATGCACCCAAATGCGTCTTAAGATTCAATCGTATAGACCACATATGGCCACATTCTTTTCACTGTGTGGACACAACCGTGTCCTGGACCACATTGAAGGGCCGCCTACTCAGCTGAATCACTACAGTTTCACAATGAATCAAACATATTTTTACGTTTCTCTGGGTCAATATGTGAATTTGTGTGAATTTTGTGGTCACAATATCGACAGCCCTGTAAGGATTTGCATTTTTTTCAAATGGGTAAAATCTTTCGTAGTAGCACATTGATTCACTCAGCTCCTGCTCACTCCGCTCTCATTCTTGATCTCTCACTCTCACCATCTCTCTCTCTCTCTCACACACACACATTAACAACAGATGTGTCTGTGCACAAAATAATTTGGTCATGCACAAGTTTATTTGCATTTGGTCACAGGAGACACATTCAGGACAGATACCAGGTCTGAACAGGGCCTAAAACACATTCCTATTTTGCCTGTATTACATCTGTGGTGCAGTAATTGCCTGCAGAGCTGTTAGAGCACAGACGCTCACGGTAAATGTTGCCACACCAGGAAGGATAACAAAAATGACATCAATACAAAATATAATAGTAAGAGTATGATGATATTGTGTAATTACATTAAAATGAGGTTTCAGGCCAAGAAAGTGTCTCAACAAATATGTCACACAAAACGCATACACACACAGACACACTGTCCCAGAGACAACACTATTTAGTTCTTTTGTTTTATGATGGACCAAAATAAACATTTTTTAATGGAAGTAATTTTAACTTTTCTGTTGTTGTTTTTTTATAGGGAAATAATCTTTGACCCATAACACAACAGATGTAACAGTAATTGGTAATTTTAACGTAAAACAAAACAAACAAGTTATCCTGGGAATCAATTCTGGGAGGGTTAAAAGAAATGAGCATTTGCACTGAAATTGCTTTGAATTGCAAGTTGGGTTCCTGCTGTTCTTCTCTGCCATTTCCTTTTGTCATTTTTCGATGTTAGTTTGAGGTCAGACAAACACACACACGCACACACACACACACACACACACACACACACGCACACACACACACGCACACACGCACACACACACACACACTACTCAGTCTCCTGTGCTATGAGTAGTTTGACCAAATCACATACTGTAATGCTGCTAAGAAATAATGCTTTGGATTTGCTACAATGAGAGCCCAGTCATGCATAAGTGTTCTCCGTGCTTGTTTAACAACTGAAGTGCTGTCTATCTCCAATGAGGCTTGCCAGTTTGGCTTGTTCGATTGGGTGTTTCGTGTAGATGCGCGGGTGTTCCTGCTGGCATAGCACTAAAATGAAGTGAAACCAACTGTGAAGAGATGACTCGGCATGCCAGGTAGGTGTTTTTGAGATGGTGTGTGGCTGGCTGCTGGTTTGACAAGATGCATGTCCACCTAAAGCGCCGCTAAGCAATTTTGTATGTGTTCCGCACGTCTTACGTCTCATTGCTGATTAGATACTAACAGGTTCTGAGAAGATAAAACCAGGAGTCCTTGTGACAAACAGACTTATGAGGATGTTTGTCAGCACATAGGACACCAGTCACACTGGTTTATGCAGCCAAACTTGGCTTTCCTTTAAATGTATCCAGTGTATGCTGTGATGGAGGTTCCACATTGACCACAGCTATATGAAAAACAGCCTATAAACCTTGCAGTGATATTTTATCTTTGTTTTATCGTGTGCTGTCATCTTTAATACATAGCTCTTTATTTACTGGCAGCAATGGAGCCCAAAGATTCCAGATTTACTGCTGAGCACTTTGGAGAGTCAGCCACCACACAACACAGCGTTCCTGAGCTTTGTTGTGGGGGAAAATCAAAGCAAGACAATCCTAATGAAATATTTAAAGGATCTCAAGCAAGTATCTTGGTGGACTTTATAGTGATGGATGAAACTGGATGTGGTCGTGCTTGGTCATTCATTTTTGAGCTGCAGACTGTTCTTTTTTTCTTACAGATATCAGCAAAATAATCCTTGAATGCCAATGATGGGTTTTTTTACAGCCCCATCCGTGATACTTGCCTCCTCTGTTTGCCACTACTGGTCTGCTGAGTCCTCAAAGGTTGGCAGCTTTGTGTGCAATGCGGCACACCGGAAACCAATCAATCATGTTTCCAATCATTATTTGTTAAAATATCCAGACAAATTTAAATATTTCATGAAAAAAGTTAAGTATGTTCTTTTGGGTTGTGAGCCCCCTATTGTCCACAGTCAGATACCACGTTTGTGTTGATTGGTGTTGAAGGCTGTCCCCTCTATTGTTTTCATGGACCAGTGTGACTATAGTGCCCCTTTGTTCTCCCCCCTTTTCATTGTGAACTCATCACACCTTACCCTGGAGGCCCCTTCCTGCCTTCTGCTAAGTTGACTCCTGAAGCTCTTTGAATGTAAATCAGAATGTCTGTCCCCTTTGATCACAGCTATATTTGCATACAGTCACCCTCTCCCCGCTGTAGAACTGTCCCCCTGTCCTTCACTCTGGGTCAGACTATGGTTTCAGATCCCTTCTGTAAAGCAGGATTAAGGTACTCTGGAATTCCAACAAAACTTACAACACTACAGCAAACTACAGAGACAGAACTCTGGTTGATATTTCTTCAACCAACTGCTGGATTTGGGGTTTTGGACTAAAATGGAATAAAACCAGTAGTTGACTGGAAGGTCAAAGGCCCCTTTCACACCTGGTATCTGGTATCCATTGTGCGTGCTCTAATAACAAGTGGTCAGCTCTAAGTTCAGGTCTGAACGCAACCAAATGTATCCTCATTGCATCCTGGGATCCGATCGGTCTGGGGCACGTGTATTTTTCGTTCTGTTAATGCAAAGTGTCCTTGGCCACATGTAAAGGACAACTACTCAGCTGACAGTTCCACAATGAGTGGAAAGTATTTTCTCTCTTGTCATAGGTTGATTTGTTTGTGGCCATAGCCATACTGACTACCACATAATGATTTCTGTTGTTTATCAGAATAAAAAAAATATTTTTTCATAGGAGACCTGCGCGCAGCTCATTGATTAATTCAGTCGCTCCTGACTCCGCTTGCGCTCGTTCTCTCTCTCTCGTTCACGCTGACACACAGACACACACACAAACAAAGTCATTGGACGCATGGGTTAAATCAATATCATTTGATGTCGAGAAGTTGAATGAGATCTGATCACATGTGGTCAGAGGAGACACATTTGCCAGCTGTGAACAGACAAACTGTTCGAGCTGTTAAACTCGAGAGGGGATCTCTCAGGTCGGATGTTTTCTGAACAGGGCCAAAAAAGCTAATTCAAAAATGGGTTTACCATTGATTGTTTCCAAGCTGAACAGGACAGGATTTGGGGCAGACACTGAAAAAATAAAGATACTGACTATTAACTAAATACAATCACTCAGTTGGTATTCAGAATTCAAATACCGGAATTAAATTGTATGACGGAACAAAAAATTAACCTACGTTGAAAGAAATGCAGCTGGACTTTACTGAGAGGGATTTATTGCCTGCTGTTTGTGATCACCCAAAAGGAGTCTGAGCCATTGTGTTAATTAGAGCTTAGTGGGATCATGTACCAGAGAGAGACTCCTCGATGAATTATTATTGAACAATCTACATCCCCAGCCAAGTTGTGTCATATGGGCCAACTCAGCGGAGCGAGATTTGATTCAGAGGAATTCATATCAATACCAAACTGTGCCAAATAGCAGATGAACCGCGAGCCAAGACAGATTTTGTTGAGATAAAAACAATTATGTGAGAAGATGAGAGAGCACAATTAGCTATGAAATGCTGCTTTTATTCAGTGACATTAGCAACAACAAAGAAGTCTTGTGGCTCTTTATTTAGCATCATAAAGGCTGCGTAGAATGAGCCAAATGATGTGGGCTGGCCAGACAAAAGCAATCCTTCAAAACTCATTATTAGGACTTTATAATGCTACGGCTATGGGGCTGAATGAGAAAGCGCGGCGCTCTGAAAGTAAAGGATGCATTTATTGTTGCAGATTCAAATGTTTACTTTCAACAATATGGTGAGAAGGTGAAAGGAGCACTTTGTATTCTGCAGCGAGAGGCAAGGCAGCTGATCCCAAGTGTGATTATTTATGGCTTTCATCTCGACTATAAATGGCACGATCTGCATGGAGCTCGCTCAAAACGCTGGCCCGAAAAAAACAGTAATGCCACCACCTGTAGATGGATACAAGGGGTCAGGAGGCTAATGGCAGCTGGAGTTGTATAGTTTGACACAGTAAATCTTGTCACAGGGGATAAACACTATCTCTCAGTGCACTGACAAGCCCTCTTTGTCTTGGAGAATGTGAAGGTCTCATGAAAACTTTATTATTTATCTTCTTTTCTGCCGCCTGTGCCTAAAATGGAAAGAGGGAAAGATTGAGCAACACAGGAAAGGAAGAGGGTTAGGGCCAAACCACTGCAATAAAAGTGATGTATGAGACGTCACTCAGTGATTGGCTCAATACATCACCCTCAAAACACGAGCACGCCTGCACGCACGCACACACTCGCTCTGCAGTGCGGCGGAGTTGGTGGTTGAGTCCTGTCTGCCTGTCGGCTAATAGATGTGAGATGAAATAAGAACTTAAATATAGAATGGTGCAATCCTTTATTGGACTGTATTATCTCCACCAGAGTGTCCTCACACACTCACCTGCTCGTACACACACACACACACACACACACACACACACACACACGGATACACAAGCACAGGTTTTTGTTGTTGCTGTAGAATGAAACAGTTTTAAACGTGGAGGACGGGAGCATTAGTGTTGAGAATAAGCAGGTGGTACCTACATGGGGTAACAGAGATCTGAGTGATGTGTCTGTTGGGTGCTCGCTGATGCTTGATGAACCTCTCAAAGAAACAGAGGTTTGACACCACAGCTTCACTGCTGCAGAACAGACGATATCTTCCTTTGTGCCGGCTCCCTGTTCACAATGAAATCTCTCATCAGATCAGTCACTCAGAAACAAAGAGGCTGTTGATGCAAGTGATTTTGATGCTAGAAGTAAAAATATAGACATTAACGTTATTTTTATATTTGCGTTCTCCTTGTTTTCCACTTTATTTGCCTGAAAAAAAATGCAACATCATTTATAGCGTACAACATTTCAGAGAGAACAGACCAGATTCTAAAAGCACTAATGAATGCCAGTGTTGCCTTTAGCTCTTGCAGAATTAGCACAGGTCACACCAGCAAGCAGTGTAATTTGGCACAGCATTCATTTAACCTTGTGATCAGTGTCTATGTCAACAAGGGGATTTTAAACAGATTTCCGTTAATGACCAATAACAGTGGTGGCAGACCCTGGATCGCCTCAATGTATAAATATTTCATTGCAAGGAAATATTATCCATTCACAATCTTAAGTAAAAACTTATCAGCAAATGAAATGTCAAGTTGAAGGACTGAAGAAGAAGAAGAAGAAGAAGAAGAAGAAGAAGAAGAAGAGTGGCACTGTTGATAAGATATTATCGGGTTATTGCTATGTGAGCATGTGGCCAACAGCTGATCAGGGTAGAGCTATTGATGACTACCTCTACACAGTTGAGTATGTTTACCTTAAACATTTATTTTTCAATATGGTCAGAAGGTCAACATCTTCAAACTAACTAGCAACTACAGCCATTATATAAATTGAGTGAAAAGTGCAATATTTACCTGAAATGGAGTGGAGTAGGAATGGAAGCATGAGTGCTGCACTTACAGTAAAAGGGCATTTGTATCAATCTCTGTTTCAGTGACTTAAGTATGTTTGTGTGACAAGTAAGTATCTACATAGGTGTGGACATAGGTAAAAATGTCTGCTGTGGGAAAATACTCATTGTAAATGCACATCAGTGACTTTTAGTGGGACCCTAACCCCCTGTGGGAAAGAAGTGTAGCTTTGATATCATAACACCTCAAAGCATAGTTTGGAAAGGGAAAAAAATGCTTATGTAGCTTTTTATTTGAGGAAAAAGCAGGCAGGGATTAATTACTCTAAATAGATCATCAGATACATCCACTAAGCAATAGAGGCTCTGCCCCCGCCTGCTGGGAGGAGGAGGGGGTTCAGGGGAGGTGAGGGAGGATGGTGACTCAGGGAGACACTTGAAGTTGCCCATGCTGTTGGCCTCGCCCTTGAGGCTGACAGTGCTGTTGCCCCTGCACTTGAAGATGTCAGATCCTTGTGTGTGCGCGTGTGTGTGTGTGTGTGTGTGTGTGCGTGCGTGCGTGCGTGCGTGCGTGCGTGCGTGCGTGTGGGTGGGTGGGTGGGCAGCATCTCTGGGATGGAGACACTTAAAATGGCAGTCACCATGACAGGGTCAGCAAGGAGGGAGAGCACTGACACTGACATCACTCGACCTCTGATGACCGCTCTATACAGACACACACACACAGGCTTCATGTTTAAAATCAGTCCAAGTTACACAGCTGAAAAGTGAAAGAAAATCCGTTTGGATTAGTTTTGATTTTAAAATTTAAGATCTATAATCTATGCAAAATCATCACACACATAAAACCTTTCCATAAAAACATAAAAACACACAAATGTACTCCTCAAATGAGAAACGGTGATGAGTTGAATGACACTTGAAACTCACTCACACCTAGAAGGATAATATTGCTGTAAGTATATTAAGGCTTAAATGACTTCAGGGAAACAGAATGAGTGCTCCCTGTGTCCCTGCTTTGACAATAATTATACAATCATTTGAAAAGGACCCGTTTGGTCCCACAGCAACTTTGTTTGAAATGAAGTGGTGGGCCACATCTGTAAGCTTTGTGTGTTACAGATGCTACTGTAGCCGAGTGAATGCTGCAGCTGCAACACACTGCACCATTATTGTAAGGAGCTGATAAGAGGATGGGTCTGCTTTGAGGTTCCTACTTACTTTACATAATTTAATTCCAGATATTTAAATTCTATCTAAGGCTATTTGTTTGAGCTTTCTGCTTGGTTGCGCCGGAGACTCCTGGAGGCTACGGAGGCTAAAGGGGTGGTCACGGGTCAGTGGGCTGCACCCAGTCGGCATGCCTGACAGGGTGCAGGCGTTCAGCTGCATTGGACTGCTGAGTCACACTCTAATAGAGAGGAAGAAGACCGAACAAATGGATGAAAGTAAGTGAGTAGAGGGTGTGATTTAGTTAATTGTTATTGCCAGGTGACTCACAAGAGGGAGGTAGACAGCTAGTGATCTTTCTAAAATGGTATCGACTGAAGTAAAGGTAGAGTTTGTAGAAATAAAAACAGTTTTTAAGCAAGAGAATAGATTTCAGTTTAAGGATCCAGTGGGTAGGATTTATGGGGATGTATTTGTAGAAATAGAAAGTAATTCTCTCTAATAACTCTAATCTCTGTCTTTATGCCCCGGCTGGGAAAGTGGTGTTGACGATCACAACAGTGCCTTCTTTACGTGGCTCAATCTCTGCAGGTCACTTTTGCAGTTTCAGAAAGAAATTTGCAACAGGTCAAGCAAACAGCCCACGGACACTGCACTAGTTCATCTATAATCACCTGAAACTAAGAGTCTTTGTGTTTTTATTACCTTAGGATTGGGTCCTCTATAGTCCACCACATTATACAGTAGCCCAGAAAGGATAAAAGAAAACACTGAATCTAGAAATGACCTTTTGTATTGTTAAATTACCTGAAGGCCACCGTAGGTTCTCCTTCACGCTTAAAGGGGGATGGTTGTAATATGCAATTTCACTGCTAGAGGCCACAAAATCTTACACACTGAACCTTTAACTTTCAGTTGAAGTTTAGGTTAAAGTTTGTGAAAGTTTATAATCATTTCATCAGAAAAAAAGGAATCCACTTGTCAGTGACATCAGCGACATCAAATATACTTTGAGTCCATGTTGTCACACATATAAAAACTATATTCTGCTATAGTGTAGTATAATTTGTACTTATTATACAGAATGTCCTGTTCTGTAATACAGAATTACATTATTGGATTGTTATTATTGATGCATTCACACATAGACAGCGAATTTGATATTATACTGTATGCAGTTTTCTATGTAGAACTTTTACAGGTTGATCATATTTTTTATTAGTGTTTTTCTATACAATAACTCTCAGATAGTGCAGGTAAAATAAAGTAGAATATTTTCTATTCTATAATGTAGTAGACCAGAGGTATAAAGTAGTAACATGTCAATTAGTGCTTAAAAGAGAAGACTCCAGCAGCACCACAGTAGTGGGTGTAACCTGCAGTTCAAAGCGACTGGAGTCATCTCCACAATATTGTTACACTAATCACATTGAGTAATCTGGTCATTATATTTGACTTTGTCAATATTGCCCAGCTTTAACTTTACTCAACACATTTATTATACTGTGTCCTTGCAGTCGCAGTCTGAAGAGTTTTTGACAAGACCTGCTGTAACATTAAGTTAAGGAATAAGAATGGGCAGAACGTAAAAAGGTGATAGAATGAACCTGGTGAGAAGTTGCTCCTGCGAGCGGGGGCAGGTACTATTATCAGTTATAGTGTGAACTTATCGCCATGGTTATCATTCTACATGTTAATGGGCATTATAGGGAGAAAGTGACGGATGGAGAGGGACTGCCAAAACTGTAATGTCCTCCTCTTCATTTTTAACCTTGACCTACCTATGGTGCACCTGAGGTAACCACACACACTAACACACCCACCCACCCACCCACACACACACACACACACACACACACACACACACACACACACACACACACACACACACACACACACACAGTGAAAAGATTGTCTTTTGCAGAGGAGCTCATTTATAATTAGTAACACAGCACGGCAGTAGTGCTCCTCCACCGCACACAGTCACAGACAACTCACAGTTTACAGAATACTCTGCATCGACAACAGCAATCTATTTTCAAGGTAATCAACTAATTGTTAATAATGCATCATCCACTTGGGGACAGTCCACATCAATGTGGGCTGAATAAGAGCTAATGAGCAAAAAAATGTTATCACTGCATTGCACTTTTAACTTTTTCAACCAGTGCAGCAGTGCGTGTGCTTTCAGCAGCGTGACGCTGTCAGAGAGCCTGACAGCTCTATACCACGACACCAGCAGTGAGACAATTTGTCACAGAAAGCCTGGAGAGGCTAATGCTCGACATCAGCAGTCGACAAAGGAACAAACTATAGATGTCTTTGTTAAAGTTTCCTGCCCTGCGGATGGGTTTGAGTTCTCTGAGAGAAAGCTCTTCACCTGCTTCACCTGCGCACTCAGTTTCCCTTATCTGCTCTTGTCTACATTTTCATGATGGTAAGTTGTATCGTCTCTCTCTCTCATCCCTCTTTCCACCCATGTAGTGGACCTTGTTTCTTGCATGTGCCTTGTGTCTCTATCTGAGCAGGGCAGAGTCGGCCCTGACCTCCCTGGGGCCTGAAGCTAAATTCTGCTCAGGGGCCCTCCTGCCTGATTCATGAGCTGTATAAACCACTTGCCATTGCCGTGCAGTCACACCTGACACCCCAGTGCTCCCAATACAATCCTCCCTCCTTCAAAACAGTTCACTCCATCTGTCGGCTTAAGAATATGTTGACCTATACAGAAAAACACGAGGTATAAACAGACAATATTTATTAAAAAACAATTACTATATAATCTCCAGACGGTTGTAAAAATCATCATGTCTAGAAAATGATAAAATATAATGCTGAGCTTTGGTTCTATTGCCTGGTGATTACTGGCTGATGAACAGTTAGTTATGCTTGATCCTCTCATTTTTGTAATGATTAAATATGAAAAGCTGTAAACATTGACAGCCTCTTTGACACAAGTGGGAGCTGAGGAGCTTGTGTAATAAGGGCTTGTATAATGAACTTATATAGGGCCACCTAAAATGCAGGTTTTGCGGAGACATTGTCGCAATGTGGAACTGAAGAGTGTTGGCCTTACTCAGTGCAGGTCCTTGGGTTTACAACTGAAAAGTTGATGATCTCCACTTTGATGAAATTCTCCTACATTATCTGTTTTCAGGTCATGCAAATCTGAGCTGCCAAAATTGGCAATTGCAGTTGAAAACCTCAGACACTGTCAGGAAAGTATTTTTAAAATAAAACTAATCTAGGGCATGACCAGAACAAGTGTGTCAGACCTCCGAGGGACTAAGAACATCCATCAAAGAACTCACTCTAGGTCTAGGGTCTCTGGGTAAAATTGGGTTGATGAAGTTTGTTCAAATCCACTTACCAAACTCTTCGCTGTGGCAGGACTTCCTCATGTGTGGTCTTACGTGCCCTCTCTGGGGTCCTGTAGGGGTTCGTGGAGCGTCATGAATAAAGTAAGAAATATATACATTTGACTTAAGAATGATTGGTTCAGTGGTGGAGTGGTGATTGGTGATGGGGGTGCAGTGGTTACCTGTCAGCTCACAGGAAGAAGGGTCTGGGTTCAAACCTCATGCCATACCAGTACTCCAGCTTCCTCCCACAGTCCAAAGACGTGCAGATTGGAAAGTTTAAAGTAAATCTGCTGGTGAGTGTGAGTTATAGTTTGTCTATGGATGTAGGCCCTTTGATACACAGGTGACCTGTCCAGTATGTACCCTGCCTCTCGCCTGATGTCATCTGGGATTGCTTCAAAGGATAAGTAGGTACAGATAATGAATGGATTATTGGGTTTCTCTGTCATTATTTTATGTTAAAGTAGCCAAACAACAATCTAAAAGTACTCCATTACAAGTAAAAGCCCTTCATTTGAAATCACACATAAGTAAGAGAACAAAACTATCAACAACAAAATGTCCATAAAGTATCAAAACTAAACAGTCTTCATTATACAGAGAAATGACCCTTGACTGTCATATTGTGGGATGGATTCATCAATGTGTGATCCATACTGCTGTACATGGTGGAAATAGTACAAGTTTTATAGGTCTATATGGTTTCTGTAAAAGCTCCATCTAAAAGGTACTAGTAAATATAGCTTAAAAACAAGAAGAATAAAAACTGTTGGTGCAGTAAGAATATTTAAATTCTTTTTTAACATGGTTCAACCTTTATGAATAATTATCTGTATCGATTGTAATTGTATTTGAATTTTGTCATTTGGTACATGCTCTTATCCAAAGTGACCAGTGAGGGTTAAGACTCAAGCTTCAGTACAGCAGCACAGTACAAAGTAACAATTAATGGTGGGCGTGCCAAATGATAACCAATCACAGTGTCCAGCTTAGGACACACGTGTGGTGTTGGCTTCCAATGCAATGTGAAGGAGAAGTACTTGGGAAATAAACTTGTCAGGCAGATGAAAAAACACACCAGGTTCTCTAACTGGCTCTAGCCCCTATCCTCAGGCTCGTTTTGTTGTTTGCTGGAACTAGAACATGATTGGTGGTTCCAGCGCTGCCACTTGAAAAGTTGAGCTTTGCTCAGCTTCATCAGCACAAAGCACAAACTAAGCAGAACAACAGAACAACAATGCTGTCAAGATTCAGTAGGAGGTTTGCTTATTTATTTATTCTTGGGTTTAGGTGTAGTTTTAGGTGTAGAGCGAGGTCTTAGGGAAAGACTGACACAGGAGGGTGGGGTTAACTCCCTCGACACACCTGGTGGCGAAACACATGGTTGAGCGGGACTGCAGCAGACGGGTGCTGATGCGACAAACCTTCGTCCGAGACTCTTCCTAACCCAGAGCACGGATGCTTTTCACGACACTTATTCACTTGGCACGGGGACACTTCCCCATCACTGAACTAAAACGATACGGCAGCGTCTGAGCTGACCGAGCTCGGAGCCTGGCGTGGCGGCAGGGGACGCCCAACGGTCTATGCTGTGGTTCACAAGCCTGCTCGTGGCAGACGTCGTGAAGTTTGGCTGAAGAGCTTGAGTACTCCATTACCTCATAACTACGTCAGTTAGTCTGCCTACACATAGGTAAGTGAGGCAGACAATACAAGTAAACTGCATACACCGCAGGGAATGAATTAAATGTGACAGGGTGAATGTGAAGGACCTAGCATTGAGCGTAGGACTAGCAGGTAATAATAATGAGCCGGTTCACGTCGCCTTGTAACAGTGACACATGGCATTATTTTATTAAAAGTGAATGAGAAGAGTTTCGGTTGAAGCCTCCAATGCTGAATTAAAAAACTACTTGTTGTAGTCATGGTTAGCCAGCGGAGGTCCATGTGGAGAGTGATAGCAGAGGTCTGCTTTAAAACTAAGTGTGATGCCACTCTCTGATCATCTTAAAGGTTTTCAGTGTGTATGAAGGGGGGGGGGGGGGCAGAAGGGCATTGCAGTAGTTGAGGGGAGACAGCCATGGCCTGTACCAACATTTGGGTGTCAAACTGAATCAGGTCTTTCTCTTATGTTGTATATAGCCAAGTGGCACAACCAGGTGACGGATGCAACGCGGTCCGACGAGGATAAGTGGTTGCCTATCATGACAGCTAGGTTCCTTGCAACCTTGTTTCAGGTCACAGATGATGAAAAGGCGACTTTGATGTTGATATTGGGCTGCGGAGATTGACGGATTGGCCAGGACAACCAAGAGTTCAGTCACTGAGAGGTGTATTTGAAGTGTGTGTTCGGTCATTTATATGTATGGAATATACAAGCACAAGGTGGTGTGCTGCACTAGGAAAAGAAAAATGAAACTTGATTGTTTTAAAAATAGTTGAAAATAAATGATTTGAATTGGAAATAAATTGTAATATCTTTACTGCAGGAGTCAGCAACATGTCAACGAGGGACATGGTCATTGATTTCTGTAGAAAATCACATCATTTTATGAACAAGCTTTTAGCTCATTCTATATCCATGCTTTTTTTTTCAGCAGCGACACATGATAATGATACAGACCCGCTATATTTTATCATGTGATGTCCGTGGCTAAATTGGTGGGGACTCTTCACGGTGTAGTACGAGGCAATTAACTGAGTCAAATATGTGAGATCCTGTAATTTAACAGCATGGTCACATCATCCAAGGCTGTCATCTTGTGGCAAAAAGAAAAAACTGCACTAAATGTGCACATGGGAACATTAAAACGGTCATTATTATAAATCCCTCTATGTGTGTGTGTGTAATGATAGAACAGTCATGTTAAATTAACCTTTCTCACAAGATCTGAGTGGGTGATTCTTATTTTCATGTTGTGATATTGATATTTAGCCCCATATTGGATTGTTGTGAATATGCATTTGCGATTGTTTTGTCGCTTGCACATGTCTGTATCCGCTCAGCTGGGTTGCAGCAGCAGCAGCAGCAGCAGCAGCTCTAATCTCATCGCTCCATATAGCAGCATGTTTCGGTTGGGGTTTGTATGTGTGTCACAGAGGCACCCTGTCCTCTCTTTCACCCCGAATAAGCAGAAATACTCACCCCCCCCCCCATCTCTCTCCGCCTTCACCCGGCTTTGATCCGCCCCTGCAGCCACGCTGGAGAGATGACAGAGCGAGGAAAGAGGGACTGGAGAGGGAGGGGGAGACGGTAGAAAGAGATGACAGCTCCTCAACAAGTGTGGAGCATCAGGGAAGAGAGAGAGAGAGAGAGAGAGAGAGAGAGAGAGAGAGAGAGAGAATTGGCGGGTGTTGCTCTGACGATGAGCTTCTCGCCATGGGAGGAGGAGGAGACATATGCAGCATCAAGAGGCACCCGAGCTGGGTTAAGCATACACATGCTTGCTTTTCCTGTTGTCACACACACACACACACACACACACACACACACACACACACACACACACACACACACACACACACACACACACTAACCGTCTCTGTTTACCCTCAATCTGGATTGCCGGCGGTCTATGTTGCCATCTGCCCTGGTTGACACAGATGCTGACTTGTAGCACATCCAGTAATAATCAGTCATAGAAAAGGAGCTGCCCAGACGTTGGCAGCAGCTGTAGCCTTACACACACTGGAAGGCCGTAGATATCCACTGGGTAGCTTAAAGGCTGGTTATATTCAGTCTTTACTTACTTATCTTACTAAAAATAGAGAAATCTCTGTCCGTCTGTCT
This sequence comes from Hippoglossus hippoglossus, assembly GCF_009819705.1. Classification (NCBI taxonomy): domain Eukaryota; kingdom Metazoa; phylum Chordata; class Actinopteri; order Pleuronectiformes; family Pleuronectidae; genus Hippoglossus; species Hippoglossus hippoglossus. Next base: position 26,758,397 of record NC_047155.1, on the reverse strand, counting down.
TACAATTTTCTCTCTCGCCGAGTAAGTGCAGTGACGGCTCTGAATTTTTCTGGATAAGCGGTTCACACATTACATTTTACTCGAGAAAAGAAAAATGCAAGGGCAATGCAGCCCCAGGACATTTTGCAGCGCACACATGCCAGGGTTTAAGGCAGAGCTGAACTGCGAGCTACACTGTGATGTTTCGCCCCTTTCATTGTGTGATGTTGTATTTATACGTTCCATGTGCAAAGCAAGTCGTCTGAGCCAAAACATTTCAGGCTGGATCTAATGGTATCTTGTGTTGTTCACTGGATATATCACAGCCTTTATTGAGTAACTTTTCGTTAACTGTGCATATTGATGCAAACCAAGTCGTTATTGGCTTTTATGCAAATCTGAGGCCAGGGACTGTCCAGGAGCACAGATTATAAACCGTGCACACAGACTTCTAAACCCAGAGCCTACTCATTTACACATGGATCCCCCCCACTGACGGCCCCAGGGGAGCTCCCCACCTCAGCACATTCGCTACGTTTCTGTAATGGGTCATTTTGCATGCCGAGACTTGACCAATGCAGGCCAACCAATCAGCCCCTACCAACAGGCATTTTGAACAGGCACTGCTCTAGTTACTCAAAACAACAATGGACTGATGCTGCTAACAAATTCTGTGTGTGATATATCTTCCTCCTGTGAGCCATAGAGCTCCATTGTAGCCCCAAATCTATTTAAACACACCAGTGAGCCGCAGTGTTGCACTGCGACATGTTCCTTTATCACCATGAACACACACTGTCCTTTATTTTGACTCAATCACACATACACAATCCTGCTGCTGTAATTACTCACTAGAGCAAAATGTGGATTAATCCACAACTAAAAATAGTGGCTACTAAATGAACTATTTTCTCCAGCGTGAGTAACAGTGCTCAGTTTTAAGAAATTATTTAGCATAAATATTTGTGACACATTTTTTAAAGATATCTCTTTTTTTCCTCTGCACGAAGTTGTTCGCTCCCCCCTGACATGTTGGACTTAGAAATTGTGCATTATTTCAATCAAAGATTTGCTGAAGAGGGAAAAATGTTGTTGCTGACTGTTGGCAAGTTGGTTGGCTCCGTCGCTGATGACACATTAAGTTCACATAAGCCTCCTACAAAGGCACTGAGCAGTTACTACAGTATCAGTGAACCTGAGAGAGAAAAGAGGTTTAAAGTTGCAGGCTGCATGGACAGCACATGGTATAGCAGATTCATTTTTATTAAAGCTGATTATTTTGCCCCATCCCCCAAAAAAGAAAAACTTCTGCAAACTCTAAGCCTTATTATCCATTTGAACGAGCTTTTTCAAGAAAACGGACTTTAGTTTGAGTCCATTGGTAATATATTGTATTTCTGTGTGAGGCCCATATAAAAATGTATGATAAGATAGTTCCCTTAAAGTCAATCAATCAATCAATCAATCAATCAAATTTTATTTGTATAGCCCATATTCACAAATCACAATTTGTCTCATTGGGCTTAACAAGGTACGACATCCTTTGCCCTGAACCCTCAACAAGAGTCCGGAAAAACTACCAGAAAAACCCTATTTACAGGAAAAAAACGTAGAAACCTCAAAGAGCAAAGTAAAGCCAAAGCATCTTGATCACCACCTGGTGGCTGGTTGCAGTGTAGGTCATACATCCTGCCTTCTCCATGTTATTGAACAGGACATGGACCAAACTAAAAAGTCTAAGTACACCTCAGATAGCTTTTTTAGGTAGTGGTTATCATACTGATGTGTGCCAAAGTGCTCATGTCTGGTAAGTTTGGTCATGATTGTTTTTTCAATGCCATACAAATTGTGTGAAACACCATGATTGGCAGCTGAGACTGACTCAGGATTGGTCAAGTGTAGGTCTTGATGCTACTCCACAGACGCTTGCTCAAATGGGCCAAGATGGCAGTGTTCGTATCTGGGATATTTTGGCTTCATTTCTGAAGGAAGTGGCGACATGTTGACCATCTTTATATACAGGGTTTGGTTATGCCATGTTTCTATCTGTCTGAGTACCATTCATATTGATATTGACACAGCTAGCTTTCACTTATATAGCCCTCTGACTTTAGTTGTTTTGTTAGTTGTCTTTTTATTTACTGAGTGTGGTTGCTGTCCTACAGATCACACAGATTACTGATCCACAGTGCAGTCACTGCACCCTCGGCATCATTCTCTACACAGCCAGTGCATGTACTGTTTTTAGGTTTGTTTCAATGTTTTCACAGAAATTGCACATTTGTATGGCATATTATTATAATTCAGTACTTGTTTTCCATGTATGACAGCATTGACCCCATCTCATAATTGTCTGCAGACCCTTGCTCTTCTGTGGGGCAGTTTAAACCTATACAGATGGAAGGTCAAATAGAAGTGGTTGGTAACACACAGCTAATGAGCGATGATGGCTTCATCCATCTTGGACTCTCCATTCAAAGGTCAGCACCGTGTCCCATCAGTCAACAGTGCACGTCAGAGCTCGCCGCTGTCAAACCTGACACAAATCATGTGCCTGATTATTTTGCCACCATAAGCAAATCCACTGATTGTGATTGTGGTTTTGTGTGCTACGCCTTACTTGCCACTTCCCCATTCACATCTCTGAGCCCTCCACAGCCCCTATGGAAATAGATTTGCATCTGCTCAAAACTCATATGATGTGCAGTAGAATGCATATACTGTAGATCCTGACAGGGCAGTATGGATACATGTACTCTATGTACCTAATACGATATACAGTATGGATCCTAACTAGGAGCACCTTTTCTATTTAGCTCAAATGACATCTTCCTATAGAACATGTTTTGAAAAACACTTCTGGAAGACTTTTCAATTTTCATTTGAAATCATTGTTATACAATAGAGCACAGGAGGGTATATGCAACATTTTTACAAGATAATTATTTTATTTTAATTTTCTACTTAATATTTATTCCTCTACAGATTTAACAGAGACTGAACAGTTTGTGGCTGTTTGGTGGATTATGACATTATTAACGTACATTTTTAGATTTGTCTTAACATGTGTGCTTGTTATGTTTTAACAAGATTAATGACATTTATTTGCTCCCCTGAAAAACATGTGCAGCTTTTTACATATTGGTGTGTCTGCACAGACCAATTGAGAGGATACAGGCAACAGGTCTGAACCTTAATAACAGATGCCAACAGACAGAAACAACTTAGTTTCTGATGGTGTTGGAAGTATTTTCTAACACACAGACAACATAGGAAAGCCCAAGGAATTTATATTTATTATATTCCGCCCATGAACTTGAGGATGGAAATATCTGGTGACAGCACTGGCATTGCCCCAATGTAAGATGCTGTCCATGTGATTTACATTTGAACACAACAACAGTGCTGCATAATTACCAATAACATTTTTTCCTCAATTATAAACATACATGCAGCTAATGTTAATAAGGAACAACTCATATACATATAGAGGTTCCCATAAGGAAATGAAGATCATCCATTTCATCTTATTAACATGCATCTCGTACCAGGAACCGTCTCCATGTAATTTATATTTAGCCAATTAAAATGTTGCTGTTGCACAAATTTAAATTGGATTTCTCTTTACCTCCTAAAATACTAATTGCCTACATGTCACCTCTTCTTATAATATTTACATCTTTTAGAATTGACAATCTTCACTTGTTTGTTCGTCCCGATGTTCCGCTGCTTGTCTGATATTGTCTATTGTCTAATTTTCTTTTTGGTCTATTTGGTCACACTTTCATCTAGACTTTAAATAAAAAGAGAGAGATCATGAGTCGAATAGGCTGAGAGACATTTAGTTCTTAATATGGATCACAGACCAAAAACACTGGATCCAACAGTTGACAGCATCTTTCATCTAAGCCGTTTTAAGACATGATCTCCGGAGAGTTTCTGCACAACTGGATCTGCACTTTCTCCTCAGTTTACCTTTCACACATGCACAACGCAGTCAGAGATTCTCTGCTCAGATGCATTCACAACATCACAGAAATATGCAGAGCATTCAGGTGAGGGCTGGCACAGAATGCAGGATGTATCATATATATTTTGCTGCAGAGATCACAGAGTTGATGAGAGAGTTGTCCCTTATCAGCAAAAGCTCTCTTGACATCTTCGTTGGTGTCTAGTTCTAAGTGTCTGGCTCCTCTTTTTCATCCTGAGATATTTGTTTTTGTTTTTGTTTTTCTTATTTTTGTGTCTTGTTAGAAATGTCATCAACACGCCCAGTGAATCCTGCAGAGGATCTTCTGCTGTGTTCTCACATCAGCTTCTCCTCCAGACATTCTCCAGAGTTTTTACTAGGGGGCTGGTCGGAGAAACCACAAAAGTCTCTAACTCGGACATTGGTGTTATCACACAGCCGCTCTGAAGAATGTCCCGGGATTATCTAGAGTTTAATACATGTCTTAAAGCAGCTTCAGTGAGTTTATGTTCCCGAATGATTTCAATGGCTCTTTGGTACAAATGAATGGAGATGAGTCACATTTCACTCCCCGATTTAAATCCACTCCAATTAACGTGAACAGTGAGAGGCAAAGAGGTGGACGTGTTTGTAAAAAAAAATGAATCGAAGCAAGGATAAAGCACAGTGCAATATTTGCGGGTCAAGAATATAAATTAGATCAGAGTCAACAAGCAATCTTCACTGCCACTCAAAAAGACAGCAATGGTGTAACTTCTTAACTCAGTCGGGGTTTATATTAGTTTGTATATAATAATTCTATATATAATGTAATATAATGTATTAGTTTGTATATAATAATTATAATAAATAATTCACTGTAGCTCTGTACTTTGACTGGAACAAAGGTCATGTGCCCAGTATGTAATTTTGGTCTTCAAACATACTGGTAGAAATTTGTCACCAGGCCCAAGTTGAGACTATCCTGATGACATCATCAGACTAGACAAAGCTCCCCTGGGACAATCTGATAACCTATTGTACCACAATGTCTTCAGTTTGATTTCAACTATGGACACCCCCCCCCCCCCCTCTCTCTCTCTCCCTCTCTCTCTCCAGGTTTCCTGTCTGTAGCACTGATGTCAAATAAAATCGAAATAAGCCACACAGTTATTCTGTTGTCCCACATCTTTGTGTCTCTCTGGCTCAATATGTGCCCAGTTCCTTGGCCCAAGTCTGGCCCACATACAGCATGACTTCCACATCTCAACCAATTATGGTGCACACATACAAAATCCTCCTGGCTGTCAGCCAACACGGAGGGATAACGGCTGGAATCAGGCCAGATGTGCAAGTAAACAAGTCAGACTTAGACCAAGGACCGAAGCGTATATTGGGCCAGAAGCTTTCACTAGAAACACTTTGTTATCTGGTACATAGCACTGAGCATGGCTAGAAAACTAATATTTTATTTATATCACTATTTATACTTCTGCCCCTACGGTCCAAACGTTAATAACTAGCACTGACTTTTACTGGACCAAACCATTCATTAATAAAGAAAAAACATTTCACTTTGATGTTCTTTAATTCCCAGCAGTGCAAATTAACTTGATTTAACAACTTCACAGAACATAGTGTTTATCCAAGCCTGTGACATATGTTTTATCACCATTCCATAGAAAGGCTTTAAACAGCAGTAATCTAGTTTGTTTGATGTTCTTGTAGTAGATTTATCACACAGCAGGGAAACCCCATTGTAAACAATTCATACATATATATGTGAAAACACATGTCACATGACTGTCACGTACACCGTCATAAACATGTGGTTGTACATAGGAGGCAGATTGTCTATTTACAGTCGGTTAATTAGTTGTAGAAAATTCTATAAACGAGGAACAAGTGAAAAGTGCAAATATGAAGTTCTCATAAAAAAACACACGGGACAGTGAGAATCAAAGCCTTCTGATCCTGACTTCATAAAGAATTCCACACTTCACAAACCAGAGACAGTGGAATTAACCCGAAGGTGTGCACCTAAAGCAAGTGATGTAGAGCAAGTGTCACTAGATTCTATTTTTTTCTAGCCTTAATGGCTCTGGTTTAGCGGCAAAGAAAACTCACAGACCAATTGCATGCACAGTGAATCATCTCTTTTGACGCCACTCAGCCAATCAAATCAGTGAAATCAGATGAGCATTCTGACCGGGGAGGGTGTGATACAAGAGGAGAGGGAATACAATGAAATCTACAGCACTTCCGTCCAACCGAGGAGAGGGATCCTCACATGTGACTCTCTCTGAGGTTTCTACGGTTTTTCCCCTTTTAAAAAGTTTTTTTTGGGGTAGTTTTTCCTTACTCTTGTTGACAGTTAAGGAAAGAGGATGTCACACTTTGTTAAGCTTTATGAGACAAATTGTGATTTGTGAATATGGGCTCTACAAATGAAATTTGATTGATTGATTAGTGACTCGGAGAAAAGTACAAAAACTAACTTTACATGGTGTGCTCTAAAAAGAGAGCGAAAGCATTGTTTTGAATCAAAACTGGACAGATTCTTACAACACCACAGTGGTTGTTGAAAGCAGCAATGTGAAACAACACTACACGATTCCAGCACACATTTAAAATCCTGGCAGTGCAAGCTGAGCTCACTCTTCCCACTGAACCAGAAAGGAGGGGATGGATCACGAGAGGAAAAGAAAGGAGGAGAAACACGGTTGTTAGAAAATGGGCTGAGACTGTTCAGTGACAATAAATTAAGAAAAAGAAAAAGAGAAACTTGCTATTATTTGCTATTAGTTGCTATTTTTTCTAAAATCAAGCACTTTATGTTAAGATAGATGAACATTATATTTTGTTATACTTATAAATCCTCCAGTTCAATGTGGAGAAAATATCATTGAATTATACTTTTTTTGATTTTCAGAGTTTGTTGTTGACTACACACAGAAGTTGATACACCTAATGTTTAAATATACATTGAACACTTAGACATTAGGATGTCCCAGACCTTTGCTTGTGGACATTTCCTCTATCTGGACCTCTCTGAATTTTAAGTGATTACCCCTGATGTAGATTATATTTGTGCATGTTCCCCCTCAGAAACTCTAACTCTGCAGCCTGAGCAAACTCAGAACCTCAGTAAAGTTTGAAACCAGAGTGGAGATTGTGATTAATTCCTCTGTTGGTGTGACTTAAGTTCATCTGAAGAGTTTTAAAGGATTTGCAGCGCTTCTATGGATGACGTCTGGGTTGAAAAAACTCCTGCGCCCCCCCCTCGTCCTCCTCCTGTCCTGGCCTTTCTTCCCCGCTCTCTGCCAAACCGACATAAAAGGTGCAAGATTAACACACTGGCACACATACATTGAAAATGTTGGTGCTTGGTGTTGGTGCTTGGTGTGTGTGTGTGTGTGTGTGTGTGTGTGTGTGTGTGTGTGTGTGTGTGTGTGTGTGTGTGTGTGTGTGTGTGTGTGTGTGTGTGTGTGTGTGTGTGTGTGTGTGTGTGTGTGTGTGTGTGTGTGTGTGTGTGTGTCAGGATAATTGCCTGGATTTATGGATGACAGGAACAGTTTACTGTGTCATTTGGATTTTCAGGGACAAGGGTTCACTTACCGGTGAATGTGGCAGACAAAGAGCCCAGAAAGACACACACACACACACACACACACTCACACACTCACACACACGATTACTTGGGAGTGTAGGAGTTTCACGGCTTACTCTTTGCCTGTCGCGGTGATATCTTATGTATTGGCTGTGTGGGATGGGTGAGCGCTACATGTTAGAAGACAGATGCTGCAACTCACAATACCACATGCACACACACACACACACACACACACGGACACACACGGACACATGCATGATTCCCAAAATCTGACACTGAAAAGAAGCTGATGTGCTCAGCGTTACTGACTGTCCCACAGATGAACTCTTGCTTTTGAGATTCACACAAAACCGAGGGGAGTCTGATCAAATACTTTGATTCCCTACTGTTACCACCCCCCGGCCTAAACATACACGCACATGCACACACATGCACAGACACGAAAACAGAGTATGGGATGACGGTTGAATACTAATGTTGAGCCTATTTACATTTCAAGCCGTACGACTGTCAGCACATCTCTGTTCGGGGAGAGAGAAGGGAGTTGTCAACAACACACAGTTCTCGCCTGCGCTCTTCGTTCTGTTCCAACCTTTAAACTCACGACATAATGTTGGGACACTCTCACTTCAAGATAATGAAACTCCAGTCAAACGGGGGGGGGATACTGTTTCATCTTTCATTTTGTTTACAAATCCCGTGTTTACACCGCGTTCTGTCCTCAGAGAAACCGGCTCCATCACACACGCTCTCTGTTCTCTCTGTTTATCATGCCTGTGTGTCACTTCAGCCTGACCCACTAAAAGCAGTCACAAGCTGCTGTGTGAATGCCGCAGCTTTTCAAAGTCTAGACCTATTCAGATTTTCTCATTAGTCGACCTTCACGTTGTAAGAAGAGCTTAACCAGTGCTGTGCTGAGCGGCTGCACTGAGGACAGCGCCGCTGAGACCAAGTCAGAAGGCAGATGTTGGAGAGCAGGCATCGGCCCAAAATTATATAGGAACAGAAAAACAGCCGAAAAGCAGAATCATGACCAGCATCTGTCGCTCGGGTAAAAATGTTCTATCCATCGTTTGTTGTCTAATCAAATTTTTATTCTGTTTTTTTTGCCCTCAACAGAGTAAAGGACGAAAGGGGTAAGCTTAGATTGATCTAATTTTATATGTCAGAATATCCCTTGTTTCCCAACGGTGGCTCTTCTCATTAGGACTCTCTGCTCTGTCTCTCATAATGGTCTGTCTCAATATGATGTGTTCAGAACAAAGACCAGTCAAAACATTGGCTGAACAGAAAGTTGGAAAGTTGGACTTAGTTGTTGTCTATCCCCTTCTAGAAGAGAAAGTCATATCACAGTTGTATCACTGCACTGGTTGTCCATTAAATTAACAACACGACATAACATCATCCTCATCTTAGCCTCTCTGCACTAGTTTCCTCTCAGATTTTACTGATCACCTATAAAGCACTTCTTGGTTCAGCCTCCAGCTACATTTCTGGAATACTGCTTCCCTATTAGCTAGAGCGGAGCCTCAGATCCTCCGGCTCTGCTGTCAGTTTCAAAGTCACGGCTGGTGGTGGAACTCCCTGCCCGAGGATCTGAGGCTTATGGAATCAGTGACACCTTTTTAAATCACCTCTTGAAACATTTGAATACATTTTATTAATCTAAGTATATAATTTTATTACTTAATATTGTATTCTTACTGCTTTAATCTGTATTGCATTTTAACTGTTTTGCTGCTGTATTATTATTTTTGCCTTAGTCCTGAACTGTTTTAATCCTGTTTCAAACATTTAAATTATTTTGTAACTGTGTTTTGAAAAGTGCTCTGTAAACTGTAAAGTTGGATTAACTTATTAAGGCATGGTCCCAGAGTATTTTAATATTGGCTGATAAAAAAGTTTTAGCTGTTCCGTTGAGCAAACTCAAAACCAAGGGAGTCTGTGAATTTTCATTTATGGGTCATCGTCTTTGGAAGATCCTTCTGTGTGACATCGGCCGACTCGCACTAAAACTCGCCTGTACAAGAGATATATATCTATACATCACAATTTTTCTTCTCTATTACTATATTATATTTTTTTTACAGTGTTTTAAATAGTTGTATCTATTCTTTATTTACTTTGTTGTCTCCTGAGGTTTCTGAATATTTTTCTTCTGTTAAATGTTGTTTTTCTTAGAAGTTTTTCACCATAGTGAGTTAAGGACAGAGGACGTCGCAACTTTAAAAAATGTTTAGCCCTACGGGGTAAACTGTGATTTCTAATTACGGACTATACAAATACAATTTTATTTGATTTTAATATAGCCTATATTTTAATAGTGCTTGTTATAGTATATTTTTTATTTATATTTGTTTTTTTATTTTATATAAATACTCTGTATATTCACTTCATATGAGATCATCTTTTAAAATGCATCGAATCTTTTTTCCTTTATTCAACTCTCCTCAATTGCGAATTTTGTCGTTAGCCACACTTTTATTTTTATCCTATTTTATTTTATTTTGTGTATGTGTTCAGTGCTGTATTTTCATTTTTTATCCATCAAACTATTCACTTGGAAAGCACTTTGAGCGTAAATGATTTTTGTATAAATGCTTCATAAATAAATGGATTATTATTTAAAGTTTTTATTGTGTATTTTTAGTTTATTTATATTAAACATATTTATTAACTTTCTGTGTTTTGTAATTATTTTTTCTTCATTTCAAAATTTCAATGTGTTTGTTTGGTACTATTCTTGTACCTTTTTAAGGTATAAACATATCTTTTGCTTTAACTATGATTGTAAAGTATTATCATTTTATCTTCTTATTTATTTTATTATTTTATATCATGAAAATGTGCACTGACCCCACAATATGTTTAACTTTCTTTAGCTCAATCAAACATATTTGACAAGAAAAGTTTTAGATCACCTCAATAATAAATGTGACTGTGATGCTGAACTTAAATCAATAAATAATGAAGAATAAAATAAAGAATCATCGAATCTTAAATTCTAAGTCTAATCTTAGTTTTTGAGTCACTCAGCAGCCGCTCACACTTATTCTTCTTTTCTTCCCGACAGTTTTCTTCTGGAAAGTTCATCCAAGTTTCATCACATAAGTTCACACTAATATGTTGCAGTTTGCTTTGATGTGACTTTCTGTCCAATTAATCCTAAACCAGCTCTATGAGGCGGAGTGAAGAGACTGTGCGACGCTCGGAATACGTTGCCAAATTCTTCAATTTCTATTAAGTTTAGAGGTTTTTTACAGTTTTGGTGACACATTTGTTTATATTTAGTAAACTCTATTAATTGGTCTTGAACAGCAAAAAATTTGAGAAAACCTGGAAAGATGCGGCGTTTTCAAAATGTTCACCGGGAGTGTGTGTGCTCATGTATGTATGTAAAAATGCAAACGATATAGTGCAGCTCTTAGGAGGGAGCCGGGATTTTGTCTTCCGTCGGTATTTACACCTCATGTTTCTTCGTAATGAATACAAAAATTAACATGAATTTCAGTGAAATTATACATGATAATTAATAATTACATTCACAATATACTATAATTACTATTAACTCACCTAAAGAATATGTCTACATCCTTCCTATTGAATTATATTTAAATAATGTGCTTTTTCTAGTATCTATGCTTTGGTTTTGTAAAGATAATTATATGTTTTAGAAAGTCTATATCGAAAATGCAGCTACAGTACAATTGTCTCTAAAATAAAATAGGAAAAAGCTAAATGTTTCACTCAGTATTTGTAATGAAGCAAAAGTTTAAAGTAGCATAAAATAGAAACACTAATAGCTGAAAATTGTTGTTAAGCACTTCCATATATTTTTGTGAAACTGGTGAAAAGTGAAAACAATATTGCTTGTCCGTCGTAAGAAACACATTTCACACAGTGGTGAGTTCCATTTTTAATCATTTCAAAAGGAAAAAATATGAAAAACAACTTGTCTGATCAACAGTCCTTTATTTAATCTAGTCTCGTCAACAATATTTATAAAACAAAAGCAGCAAATCTTCCCAATTGAAAAGTTGTAACTCCTGAATGATTGTTTGACTTTTCCTGTTTTTGTTTCTTGAACAATGACAAAAACAATTAATAGTTATGGATTAATTCACTTTCAATCAATTAACCGATTTGTCAGCTAATTTTTTCAGTTCCAAATCACAGGATTTCATCTCACTCTTTTTAACATTTTGTGATTTTTCAGACATTTTCATCAGTTTCTCAGAAAAGTCTGGACCTTGATCTAATGAATCAGACATATTTAAGGTTGTTTGGCCTTGGTGGAGGTATCCCTGCACTCAGAGCACCATTCTTGTTCATATTCGGCATTGCTTTGAAATGATTGACGTTTTTAGTTCCACCTCCACTTTTCCTTCTATGTCAAAATGTCTGCTGTGAAAATAAAGTCTGTGAATCTGCTTTATTTGACAACGATAAAGATGCCTGCAGGGCTATTTAGATTCAGGAGCGCAGGATTTATTCAGAGAGCAGAGACAGTCTTAAAGATGAGCAAAGTACAAGGACAAACTTCTGACGAGGAGGGAAACACGTAAAGCTCATCAAGCGAACACGTCACTCGGTTCATCGTCAGTGCAGCCGGAGAGAGTTTGGTGTTTGGTTAAAACTTTGTGCAAAGTTTAACTCGTACTTTTCATTTGTACCGCAGTAACTTAGGAGGATGAAAAACATGAAAAGGTCATTTCAGTTTCACAGTATTGTTTCCAGTTGCTAAAATGCATTCAGTGTAGCCTACAAGGGGCTTTCGGGGGGGGGGGGGGGGGGGGGGGGGGGGGGGGTAACAAAAAACCAAAGCACTCTGAACACAGATCTTTGAAGCCACCTTCTGCAAAAAAAGAAATAAAGTCCCTATGAAATGTGTGTTCTGTGGATTATCCAGCAAATATATTTATTTGTAATTTGTGTGAACAAATCCTTAAATCATGATTATTGAGGATTCATCTGACAGACGCAGGCTAATGTGGCGCCGGTAGACTATCTCATCTAACAGTTAATACCACTGCAAGGCTTCTAGTTTGTTTGTGTGTTTGTGTGTCGAGCCCAATTTTCCACACATGCTCGTGCTTTACATAAATCACGAGTTAAGAATTAAGTTAAGCGGCACAGCCTCCTCGCCATCTATCTCTCTCCCACTGCCTGTATTTCCTGCTCCAGTTATCTACAGCGTTGCCTGCAGCTACTCATCTGAGAACAGAGCAGAGAAAATGAGGGAATCAACTCCAAAGTGGAGGAGGATGATGTGTAAGAACAATCACAGTGCCAGGAGGCATGATAAGCCCTTGAATAGGAGGTTCATTTATGGAAGTTCTTAACCCTGTTGCCTCTTTCGGGTTTCTCTCTCAGAGCACCAGCAGGTTGTTTGCCGACTGTCAAACAATGAGTTCACCAATTGCGGGTGCCACAGCCGGGTCAAGAGACATTTTAATCAGACGTTCACACACACACCGGCTGAGGTGGAGAGTCAAACATTTGGCCAGTGCACATCCACCACCAGGGTCTGAGCAGAATGAACAATGTGCAGTGCACTCACACAGAGGGCCTAGTACAGTCCTGCATTGCCCTCTTTAGGGGGAACAGTGAAGTGAAGAGGACGCGTTAACAGAGATGTCTGAGTCCTGTTAATCTCATCAACACCGTTACCACTGTGCAGTGAGTGGTGATGCAGACTAACAGTAATCACTCTATCATGCCACCAACTGAATTTCACAGTTTATATCAATTTTTTCCCTATTCAACATCAGATAAAGAAGCAGGGCAGGGCCAGATTAGCCTATTGATGGGCCTAAAGCTAAATTATTTAGCTTTTTATCTACAGAGCAGCATTAGTCGAGAGTAGAGTATATTTACCCAAGTACTCAATAATTTTGAGGTACTTCCACTTTACCTAAATATTTTCATTTTTACTCAAGAACATATTTATTAATTAGTTTGTAGATTAACCTTTTATTTTAAAAAAATATACGAAGATTATACAATAAATACAGATGAGATATTGGATTAGTGGTTCCCCGGCTTTTCTCCTTATTTGAAGCAGAGTCTGCTTGCAGCATCTAGTAATGTGTTCAATTTAAACTGCACTTAGACCTAAAACTCAGATTTCTCACAAAAAACAAAGATTAGTGCAACACATCAGCAGCTCAGTGTGAAATAAACCAAAAAACAACATCACATCATCGCAGTTTTCAGAAAGAGTTAGTTTTCTTCATCACCTTTATCTTGCTCCTTCTCATCCACTCCAAATTTTAATTATAATTTGTCCAATGCCTGGGACTCAGTACTCAGTATGTCGGTATACATCCCAATAACCACACAACATATATGACACATATCACAAAGAGAACATGTAATGGTAGTAACATTACTCCTTAACAATAAAGATAGAATATGTGACTTTTCCACATTAAATGTCTAAAAATGATTGGACCCATTTTAGATGCTTTCTTTAGTTGTGTATGTATTGATCCCACATTTTTTCAGCAATTGTCAAACTCAGAGAAATCTGAAATCTTAATAAAGAGATGTTTTAAGCTTTAAGCCAAATTTATAGATAGCTGTTTTTAAAAATCTATTTTAATCGGATGATGGACTTCAGTCATTTGAGGTCCGGATCTGAAGTTATCCAAACTGGGCAAATGGTTAAGTTTTTGTTCGCATCACCTTCAGCAGACAGAGTTTGTCCTGTTGTTGATTGATCACCTTGGAAACAGACATTTTTAGTGCAACAATACCATATTAAAATAATTTTTAACAAGTAAATATTATACTGTAAGGGAATTAAAGGCAATTAACTTTTAATAAACTAGTTATTACACAATTACACAGGCCCCTTTGACAAAACAGAGCCTCAACTTCAGGAAAAGATGCAAATTGTGCTTTGCTGTAGTAGTGCATATATAAATAAAGCTTCATTTAAATTACTGGTGCTGCAGAGTAGTTGCCCATGTTGTCTAGTCTTGAAAAATTACTCATAAATTCAATTCGATTTTATGACTATTTTTAAGACGATTGAACTCTTAAAATTAGTTTTTATATTTCATTAAAAAAAAGGTTTAAACAGGTTTGAAACTCTTCATGCATTTAAAGCATGTTCTAATTTTTAAATCTGTCCTTTAAATGGATACATAATATATATTACACATCCTTAAGCAAAAGCATTTACGAATTCTTGCACAGTCTGGTGTGGTTTCCATATTTTCTAGGAGTCAAGCGTTGTCACGTGCACAAGCCAACACTCATTCCGCTTGACAGAGTTGTGTGTGATGACTGAGTATTTGGAGTAGTTAGATCTTACGGATGAATAATGGATGAATGGATTATGGTGCAGGAGGGCTATGAGATGCTTCTATGGAGGATTTTCCACCATGAAAACACCATGAATGAATGTCCAGAATGTTAATGTTGCAGGTGTCACATCATAGTCTTACCATTATCGAACATATACTGTAAGGAAAAAGAAACATAATGAATAGGCATACATGAGAGCTCACTGAATTTGATGCTTTAATAAAGATTTGATTCATGTGCTTTAGCCTTCACAGTCACCAGACCTCAGTCCAACTGGGCATCTGGAAATGTTTGCAGCAACGTGAGCAGCATTCAGAATTAGTCAAATCCTTCACCAAAGTAAAAGTACCAATACCACTATGTAAAACTACTCCGATCCAAATAATTGTCTTGCATAAGGGAAAATCACAGAAGTATAATTAACATCCTCTAAGTAAAAGTATTTCCCCTGTGACTCATAAGTCACATCGCACTGTTGTAGCTGCTGGAGGTGGAGCTTGTTACTTACTATATATACAGTAGGGGAAGTTGGTCTAATGACTCTTAACCAGGGGTACAGAAGTGATCATGAGGAAAGAATAAAAAAACTTCTGCTCCATGAATTTTGTGTTAATTTTCTATATATTTCTCTGACCCTTAATTTAGTTGTAAAATACTGTGTAGTTTTATTTTTACAGAATTTTAACCATCTAAAATTGTAATGGGAAATCTTTTGCTTATAACCCATCTGAAATGTGATAAAGAGACCAAACATTATTTTTATACAGTAACACAAACCACAATAGTATTTTCCAAGATGATCAAGTAACTGGAAACTATGAGTACTCAAGTAAAGTCTAAGTACCTCGAAACGGCACTCAAGCACAGTACTGGAGTAAATATAGTAATTACTTTAAACCACTTCTTCCATCAAAACATGAAATGAAGGGATGTGTTTTGGAAGAATGATGCTTATCAGAGTTGTAGCTTTATATACATTTTCTCTTTCATTTGTCACCCATCTTAGTTTAGCACCTGCGTTACATCCATAGTTAGGGACACATACGTTTTTTTTTTTTCTTCTTGCTGCATTGCAGTTTGAGATAAAAGCCAGAAGGGGGCAGTGCTACACAAATAAGCAAATGGAGTCACGCGCTGCCATCTGATCATTTCTGTCTGCAACAGCTTAACAGAAGTGTAAATCATATTTTCACTCTGCAGTTGAAATCAATGAAGTCTTTAGCTTCAGGTCAGTACTGTTCCCTACCTACAAGACACAAACTCTCCATCAGTCGTCAAACAAGGGTGTTCACATGTCTCTGAGGCTCAAGGACTTAGCTACACAGAGCTGCGACTGAAGACTGATTCAGATTCCACCCAGTGAAAGGTGAGAGTCGGTTCCCTGGTTGCCATGGCAACACACCTGTTCCTCACTACAGCATCAGGATGGGACTGGGGTCTGTCTGGTGTGGCAGAGGTAAGACAGACAATGAGAGCGGCAGAGACGAGGAATCTCTTCACATCACTCACATCTGCCAACACACTGAGCAATGCCTTGCATTCTGATCAGGACTCCGCAACTTTACATCACTTCCAACACTGACACAAAGACACATACACACAGCCTTATAGGAATAACTCACATTCCAAACAAGCTGTCTCTCTCTTGGCTCAGCCTACAATTGGACAGTATAGCTCAAGCTCACCACATGTGTGGGTGGACCTGAAATACAATGAGCATAAAAAAACAAAGGTGGCTTCCACCCAGAGCTGCCAACACTGGAATTTCCAACTAAACGTGTAAGATGCTGTAGTACAATAACATAATGTAGTAGCTTTTTTAATTTTGTATCTCTGGAGTTAACACAATAAACTACACAGTGACTGACAATTTACTGTTTACCGTGCTGCGGGAAACATTCATTTCAACATATTCAGTGCTGAGAAAGGTGACGCATACAACAACAACCATGTATGGTAGGTTGTAAATGTGAAATGTTAAATGTCATTATTAATAATAATAATAATAATAATTTAGGGAAGCTACGTGGTGCCAAACGCTGGAACCTTTTTATTAAAAATTTCAAAGGACAGCGGAGGTCTGTTCTGAATTTCATTTGACATACTATTTATATAATAATGTTGCACCTGGACCTACTTTATGCTTTTTCTACCTGATAGCAACATGACTGGCACAAAGTACTACACTTGTGTTCCCCTCCAACATTACTACCTAACAGTAATGTGAGTTTTCTTTACTCTTTCTTTCTATTGTTCTTAAGGTTGTTGCATCAGTGTGTCGCACAGTCTTTTTGAAGCTAAGGGCCACCATCAATTTTACAAACAGATTAGAACTAAAGCAGAGATCTCAAGTCATCCAAGCCAAACACTTTCCCAGCTGAGTCATTTCAGCAAAAAAGTCTAATGTGGTTGCCATCAGGAGAAAAGCCACTCAACATGAAAATGACATAAAACAACTGTCAACCATCAATGTCTGTTTGGCTATGAATGGATAAAACAGTCTATGAGCTAGCTAAACCCGGGACAGAACCAGGGACCTTTGGATCTAAAGTCCCCCCTTCAACTTTTTTTTCTGTTGTTTTTTTATGTCTGAAGATAGTTCACAAATATCTTCAGTTCTATTGGATTTGGCTGCTTCACTGTTTACCCCTGAAACTCCAGCAGTGTTTTATGGACTCAAACACTTGGTGAGTAGATAATGAGGGAACTATCCCTTTAAGCCAACCCAGGTTTGCTTCGTCAAGATCTGAGCACATGCACATGAAAGGGGTGTGGTTTACTGTGTATGACCAATCACAGACATGGAGAAGTGAACTGACATCAGAGTCACACTGTGAGCACATTGCTCCTATTTGTGTCAGGTTGGTTATGTTGGGCTCCAGCAGCTGACAGAGCTTTATCATTCCCTCTGATGAGAATCTATATCTTTCATAAAAATACTCATCAGAATAGGTAAAAGGATTTTGTTGGTCCCTGAAGACCCTTGTCCTCCTTAGAGACTCACAATCCACTCCCAGCTCAAAGGGATCCTCTCAGAACGGTGACGTTATGTTTCAAAGGAATTGATTGGTCAGTGGGCAAAGATTGTATACTGCTTGATCTCTTATCTCCAACTTAACCTGCTCCGGAGAAGGTTAGCCGTTCAGCATAAGGCATGGTGATTTACCCTAATACAAAGTGAATGAGCTTCGTAGGACTGAAAACCCTGAGGTAAACCTAAAGTTACCCTGACAGCAAATTCTGCTTCATAGAACAAACCTCTGAAGAGCAGGAAAAGACCACAACACATAACCCACCAACCGTGAACATAACTATCAGGCCTCGTTCTAGGTAAATAGCCTTAAAAGAAACAGATATTACCACAATGTGGAACTACCTATTTTTCTGCAATTCACAGGAACTTTCTGGTAAACATTTCACAAAACATAATAGGACTGCTGCAACATTAGCATCTCTTCCACCTAACATAACAGCCTTGTAAGTACAGGTCTGTTGAAACCTGGGATTGAATCTTTAGTCTAACGCTCTCCAAACTGTGCTTTTTCGGCGGAATAAACTGCTGCTAAGGAGGCTATTTGGTGTGAAACACAGAAATATTTTGGTAAACATTTCACAAAACATAATATGGCTGGTGCAATGTTTCAATCTCCTGCACATGAGGTTGAAGTCTTCTTGGCACAGGTCATTGTCTGCAGAAACCCTGCCCACTAGTTTTTTCGGCACAATAAACTACAGTTAGGAGCCTACACAGTGCGAAAGACAGGAACTTCTTGGTAAACATAAAAGGTGGCATAAAATTTCTTCCACCTTATGTAAAATTATGAGCTACCGAAACCCGGGATTGAACCAGGGACCTTTAGTCTAACACTCTCCCAAATGAGCAATTTTGCACAACAATCTTGTATTAGGGAGGCTTCGCGTTATGAAACAAAGTAAACTTTGGGGAACATTTCACAAAACATAATTGGAGGACTATAACATCTCTCACACATGAACTCAAAGTGTTGTTGGTACAGGTGTATGGTAAAAAACTGTACTGTAAAGCGCTTTGAGTTGTCATCAAGACTAGAAAAGTGCTACATAAATACAGACCATTTACCATAATACGGCTGGTGTAACGTTATCATCTCCCGCATATGACCTTAAAGTCTTTTTGGCACAGGTCATTGGCTACCGAAACCCATGATAAACTTCTGTTAGGGAGGCTACACGGTGCGCACCACTAGTACTTTTTGGTATACATAATAGGACTGCTTCAACATTAGGGTCTCTTCCGCCTAATGTCAAAGTCTTGTGAGTACAAATTATTAGCGAACCCGGGGGATTATTAGTTAACCCGGGATTGAACAAGCGACCTTTAGATCTTCAGTACAATGGTCTCCCAAGCTATTTCAGGGCAATACATTTTTATTAGTGGGGTTACGTGGTGCGAAACATAAGACATTTTGGGGAACATTTTCCAAACATAATTGGAATTTTAAGTATAGGTCATTGGCTGACGAAACTCTCCCAGTTGAGGGATTTCGGCAGAATAAACCAGTATTCGGGAGGCTACATGGTGCAAAACACAGCAACTTTTTATTAAACACAACAGAACTGCTTGAACATTAGCGTCTCTTCTTCTTAACGTCAAAGTCTTGAGAATACAACTTATTAGTTTCCAAAACCAAGGACTGAACAAGGGACCTTTAGATCTTCAGTACAACGCTCTCCCAGCTGAAGTATTTCGGCAGAATAAACCTGTATTAGGGAGGCTATATGATGCAAAAAAATAAATAAACATTCCACAAAATATAATTGGACAGCTCCAAAATTATTCGCCAAACTTTGCTATTGTAGCACAATAAACTACTGTTAAGGTGGCTATTTGGTCCGAAACAGGACATTTTTCGCAAACATTTCAAGTAACATAATACAGCTGGTACTGCACATTAAAACACATGTTAATCAAATCATTTAATTCTGCTACTTTCCCCTACGAAACATTTCTAATATCAAATCGGTTGTATCTCTCCCGGACTTAGAAAAAACAACTTTCTCCTGTCTGGATTATTGTAACGCCCTGTATACATGTCTCAGCCAATCCATAGTAACTCGTTTGCAGCTTGTTCAAAACACTGCTGCTTGTATTTTAACAAAGACAAACCGTAGGGCTCATATCACGCCAATTCTTCACTGGTTACCAGTTAAATTCAGGATTGGTTTTAAGATTCTTTTAATAACTTTTAAAGCTCAACATGGGCTGGCCCCCACATACATTTCGCAGCTCTTGACTCCCTATAATCCTGGTCGTAACCTGAGATCAGCCAGCCTGTCCCTGTTGGCTGTCCCTAGGTCAGGGCTGGCTACTCAAGGTGACCGGGCTTTCTCTGTCAGGGCCCCGAGGCTCTGGAACTCCCTGCCTGATGAGATTGGGCTCGCCAATTCATTACAGATCTTTAAATCACTGCTTAAAACGTATTTTTACAGGAAAGCATTTCTAACATGCGACTTGTAATTATTTTCATTACAACAATCAGTCTTACAACGTTCAAGTGTGATGTTCCTGATCTCTCTCTCCCCCTCTCCCAACCCCCACCCCCATCTCTCTCTCTTTTCTACTCCCTCTATGCCACCTACCTCCACCCTTCCCCATTTTCTCTGCTCACCCCAACCGGTCGAGGCAGATGGCCGCCCACACTGAGTCTGGATCTGAGTTTTTTTTCTCTCTCCACAGTCGCCAAAGTGCTGCTCATTGTGGGAAGTATTAGGTTTTCTCTACAAACTAAAGGTCTCGACCTTATTATGTTATGATTTGGCTCTTTAATTTGACTGAACAGAATATCTTTTATTACAATCGATTCTTCATTTTTGCCATGGACTTTTGTGTGAAGCACTTTGTAACCTCGTTTAGATAAGTGCTATACAATATATTATTATTATATCACATGATATCAAAGTATTTTTGGCACAGGTCTTTGGCCAGCAAAACCCTGCCAACTATTTTAGCTAACCGCAGGAACTCTTTGGCAATTATAGGACTGCTGCAATGTTTGCATCCCTGCCGCCTGATGTCCAAGTCTTGTTAGTGCAGGTCATTGTCTGCTGAAACCCTGCCACCTGAGCTATTTCAGCACAATAATCTGCTATTAGGGAGGCTACATGGTGCAAAACACAGTAACATAATCATGGTTTGTGGATAAGAACATATTTAGGGGATAATTCACCAACATTTTTTTGTGTGCGTGCATTTGTAAATGACATTGTTTTGGATCAAATTTGAATGTCTGGGCTTACAGACACTTGGATGACACCACAGGAGCAGTATGGAGGCCTTCATGTTTATTTCCCCCGTTTTTTTTTTTTTCATTTGAAGACGTGGTCACCAGTTACTTCAATTGTATTGGATTTGGCTGGAACACTGTTCACCACTGAGACTACAAAACTATTTTGTGGACTCAAACACTTCACCCACCCCTCCATCGTCATAGTGGTCAGTAGATAATGAGTAAATTTTCATTTTTGGGTGAACTATCCCTTTAAAATAGTGTCAAGACACTACAAACATAATACAGATCCACCTGCATCAGGTGATTTGTGCACATATATCTGATAAATTTGTTATTGGCCCACCAACGAATGATCATTCATTAGCCTCGGCTGTAAATGCCATATACCTCTTTCTATACGAATTAGAATATGCAAAACTGTATATGGGTGAGGTTTGCAGTCTTTGATGTACTATATTTTTCAATAGTGATTATGGCTCAAAAACTGTATGTTTCTTTGTTCAGATATAGGCCTATGTGTGTGATGGACAGCCAGTGGCCAGCAATACGATCCCTGCTTTCTTGAGGCATCCTAGTTTTATGAAGGCGTAGCCATAGCAATACTTGCACCCACAGGATAATGAACTTTCTGCAGTCAGAACAATTGGTCAACAATGTATATCTGCAACTGTACAGTGAACACATCACATCTGAGATAGAAAATAGTGCAGATGAAGTAATGCACATTATATATATACTATGCAGTGCCATATATTAATCTTTATGTTACTACAGAAAATTTGCAGGAGCAGGGTCATGCAGCCAGGCCTATCTGAAATATAAGGTAATACTGGGTCTGTGTACACGTTTAATAAAGGCATGAGAGCAGAAATGTTAGTTTATTTATTTTCCCCACTTTGATTATAGAGGGAATTTATTCTCCTGAGATTCTCATTACAGTCTGAAGATCATGAAAGTTGTCATAATTGCATTAAATTTATCTTGTAAAAGAAGTGCATAACCTGTAACTGTAATATTCCAGGCTTTCCAGCTGTAATGCCATAGATACAAGTGCTTCCAGCCTGCATCTCATGCTGCAGTAGTATCCAGGTGAAACAGTAGAGGGCTGGTCTCAGTGTGAGAAACACCAGTCAGATCCCTGAAATGCATGATGCTCTGTCATCATATATGCACAATGCCTGTGCACGTTCTAACCTTTAATTACAATGTTTCTCTGTGGGACCCTCACTGAATTGAATGTTTGCATCCAAACTGAGGCCCTCTTTTTGTTTTCTTAACAGTGCGGCTTCAACCGAGCCTGCTGTCGGAGGCGGGCAACAGTATGCTAAAAGTCTTCTGAAAAGCACCCGAAATGTCCAATCAGAATTCAAGTCGTCGTTCAAATCGACCAATGGGAGCCAAGAGGCGCCGCGGTGCTCCTCTCAGGGCCCCGCGGGGGCGGTGCTTGCCGTTGAGGTCCCACCCCTCAAAGCCGCGGGTTTGGTTGCACACAGGCTGCAGTTTCAGTTTGTTTTATTCACCATTTTGTGTAGCTGAAGGTACAAAATTAAGAATATTTGCGTGTGGAGGACAAGTCGCTGTCGTCCTTTTTATTTTCAGGCGCTAGCTCGGACGGTGGAGTCGTGCGTCAGTCTCGCTCCCCTCGGTGTTTTGCAGAGCGGGAATCTATATTTCTTTCCCCCCCCTGTGCTTTTTTCTTCTCCCCCCTTTCTTACATCCTTAACCTCTACAGTATTCCTGCAAAATGTCAAGACCCGTGAGGTAGGTGTGCTAAATGTGTCCTCTGCTCCCCGCACCTTAATATCGACACCGTGCTGCTGCACGCGTCGCATTTAACGTGCACGCCTCGACCGTGCTGGGTTTTATGGGCTGGGAATTTGTTTATTTCATGAAAAAATAATGGCACCGCGAGCGTGTGTGTGTTGCCGTGTGTGTGCAGCCTCCCTCTCTAACATGGATCCCAGCGGCGGGGACTGTTCGCCATGTCTCGTGGAGAAACGCGCCGTGTCGTGTCTCTAATGCTTTAAATGGGTCCGGGATGTGCATTGTTGGCTCTGTTGTGTAGGCCGAGCGGAAAATGTGTCGGTTTGATTTAAGCAGCTACGTTTAGCGGCTTCGCTTCGACCAGGCCTCCATGTGTCTTTCTCCCTCGCACGGAGAATGAGAATATGGCGACCCCATTCATCCAGAGGGAGCTCTGAAGCGCTAGTACCCCCCCACCCAAAGGGGAGAAAACCACCGGAGGAGGTGGTGGTGGTCGGCCTCGGGATTTGAGCTTGTTGCCGCGCAGACTGGGCACGTCGTGCTCCAGCCTCCATTACGACGCATTTTTAACGTGTCTGTAGTTTCTGGACCGACGAAAAGAAGAAAGGCGGAAAAACGAGGGCACGCGGATCTAGGTTTTCAGCAGTGAATTAAGGCTGAGGTCAGAGGAAGGCGGATAACTACAAAAAGTCCCCCCCTCAGTGATTAAAACGCACGGGGCGTCTTCAGGCCATTTTAATCCAAATCAAAATGGCCTTTAACTTGATTAGAAGTGGATTTATGCAGTCAGATCCAACGTAAACGTGATCCTCGAAATCTCGCGATTTTTTTGTGTCTGGAAGCCTCGTCCAAGTTACAGAGCCAGTTCTTGGTTCTTTAATTAAAATGCATTATTTTGACTTGCATATACATGGGGGTGTATTATGTATGTAAAATTGTGGAATGGGCTGTGATTAATAACAGAATTACAGTAATGGTCACCAGCGTGATTTAGAACGTAGCAATTCTGAATAAAAAAAATGAAACTGCCATACACACGTCCATGATGTGGAACAGTAATAGCATGATATCCTGGCCTGTTGCAGTAGAAGCCTGTTCATTACTTTATTAACATTTAAGTGCTCATTAACCTACGAATTCCACAAATGTCTGTATAGCTGCTTTCAAACCTGCACTGAACTCCGCAGATCCTCCGTATTTTCTCCGGAGGAGGTACATGTGTGAACGCAAATGTCCAAGTAAGCAACTTTCTCCGCCTGGCCTCGTGTATAAAGTCTGGAGAAGTTCAAGAGAATTTGATTTGTGAACAGAGCAGGGTATCCAGCTAGATTCACTGCAAGTGTGTGTGTGTGTGTGTGTGTGTGTGAGGGGGTTGATGACCCTTCTCACATGCAACAGACACAAAAAGAAAAGAAATATCTCCCGGTGATAAGCGGTGTTATACGTAGAAGACACCGACTGAGGTGTCAAGAGAGTTTGTGGTGATAAGAGCTGACACCGGAGTCTGTGTGTTGTCAATAATGCGGAGGATTGGATGCTGTTGTGCCTGTGCAGAGAACCTTCCGTTGTGTTGTGCATGTGTGAAAGGCAAACTGTGGGTAAACTCCCTTGCCGATTTCTTTTGTCTGAACATGTCCGAGCCGGAGAGAAAACTAACAGAGCCGGACCCAAACCCAACAGGCGTTCTAGATATTTATTTGTGTCTAGCCCTGACTCGAGTCAGATGCTGTTAATGTGTGCAGTTTTACAGAACTATATTATTTTATTTTGAGAAATTTCAAATGAGATCTGTAGAGTTAAAGGTACAGTGTGTAGAATTTAGAGACATCTAGTGGTGAGGTTGCATGTTGCAGCTGAATACCCCTCACCTTACATGAAAGAGAACTTGTGGTAGCCCACACACTGATCTGACTTTTGATCTACAGTACCTAAAAGCTCTTGTCACATTGGTTTCTTATTCAACAGCTTTAATTGAGTAGAGATTGATAAAGGCACAGTTTTTTTTCCCATCTAACCAGTGTAATGTTGTTTAGTCAAACCAGGCTCCCTGGTTTTTCTTATGACAAAACCTCTCACCCCTTAGTGAATTAAGGCTGAGCTGAGAATCATCATGAGAACATTTACTTTGTGAACAGATAATTAGTTTAAACTTTATCTTTTATGTCAGTTTTAAATACATAAACAAGTGGGAGCTGACTTTTTTGAACATCTGAATAGAACAATACACCAAACAATAGATAACTATGCAGGTCCGGCTTAAATAACACCTACATTTTGAAGTGACTAATCATGTAGCCTTTGTTGAAAGTTCCCTGGTATATGGATCAGGTCTGGGTTTGGTTTTGCCCGTGCCACACTGGCTGCGGAACAGCTTGCATTTCATTTGCATTGCTATGTTAACAGATTAGAGCTGGCACAGCCCCGGAAGTCCCACTGCTCTTCTAGAGATTCAAGGTCTCGCCGAGTTTTTTTGCGCATTCTGCATGCAGTTCACAGCAGAATAGACAGAGAACATAATATTTTTGCACAGTTTCAATGCATATTGAAAGAGGTTCAAATATGTCATGATCATAAATGTTTGCAACACTTCCTGTAGCTTACCAGTTTCAAAATAAAAGCACTCCAGCTTTTCTGTTGACTGAATCCATTCATTTGTTTTTAAAAGGTTTTTATTGTCAAATATTTTCTGTAGCTGAAGATGCACGGCTTCATACTGTATAGTACTGGTATTTATTTGAGTACATAGGATTACAACGGCAACACGCAGCCGGTACGTGGTGCAACAGCAGCCGGTGTTGCTCGGGCGTTGGAGATCGTTGCAGGTAATAGGTCAACTATGGTGGTGAGCTTTTGGTTCGTGTATGCAGAAGTGGGCATGTACCGGACTCTGGTGTGTAGAATTCACTGTGATAAAACACCATATTAAACACCAGGGTTTGCTGTGACACTACAAACTGAGTTGGAAAACCTTTTGTGACGGAATCAATGTAAAAGGGAGACAGTTCATTATATTGTTAAATCGATTAAGTAACCTTTTAATATAGATTGGTCTGGTTTGGCCAATATCTGTTTAGTAGAGACGGTATCTTTGCCAATACTATATTCAATGGATCAGATCGGTGTATCGCTTTATCATTAACTCCTGTGTCAACATTGTCTCATCTAAATAACTTGACTTCTTTATGTATGGCAGAGTATGGAGGAGCCCTCTTCTCGTCTCATATGGTCAACCATTTTGAACAATTGCCAATGGTTTGGAACAGCTGTTTAAAGTTTTGAACCAGTCTTGTAAATTGCTAAAAGGATAATGATTATCTGTATATGAACAGATTTATACACTACATGCACTTTTGTGCACAGTACGCTTGTGTTGGGGTACAGGTTTGCCAAGCTCAGACCCCAATAATCATTAGCTTCAGCAAGTAGAGAACGTTCAGCGGCAGCTTCTAATTTTTTACTTGTGCTGACCATCGCTGTCTCAGGTTAAAATAACATTGCTGGTTGTTCATCCTAGCGAACCACCATCTAACGCCTCAAGTTTTTGCACCTCCAACAAATCCAACAGGCAGAGACATCTTACACTTTGCTTCATGTCAATGTCAGGGATGTTTTTTTCTAATCCAAAGTAACTTTCATTCTTATCAATTAATGAGGTTCATAGACTTGATACATTTTTTGAACCATTATCGTCATTATTTGAAGCATTCAATAAACAAAATTCTTATAAATCTTAAAAAAATTCACACTACCCAGTCCTTAACTAAAAGTAAAAATGCACATGAGTTTCCACTGTACAATTTTGCCATTTAAAAACATTTCAATGGTATCTTTACACTCTAAAGCTGCTTTCAGACATTCCCTGAACTCAGCACCTCCTCCGTATCTTATCCGGAGGAGGTGCGTGTTAACGCAAACGCAGTTTCTGGGACTATCTCTGCCTGGCGTCCTGGTATAAAGTCCATAGAATTCAATGTGAGAACATAGCAGGGCATCCCACAGTGGATTCCCCGCGAGCGAGTGGTGTGGGGTGGATGAGGCAGTGTCATACACGTAGAAGACACAGATTAAGATGTCAAGAGAGTTTGTGGCGATAAGTGCTGACACCAGTGTCTCTGCTCTGTCAAGAAAATCATGTGATCTCCGCAGCGGAGTTAATACATCACTTCCTGTCTCTGCCTGCTGCACCTGACTGCTCCACCTCTCACCTGATTAATGCAGAGTATTTGTTACTGTTGTTAATGCGTCAGTGCAGATAACCTCCCGCTGTGTTGTGCATGTGTGAAAGGCAAAGTGCAGGTAAAGTCCGGACCCAATTCTCTGGACTTTATCCGTAGGTCATGTCTGAAAACTGCTTAAAACACAAGATAAATATTTACATAATCAACAAGCCCAGTACAGTTGATTGTAGGGGTGCCATTATAATTAGTATTATTTTGTTGTTATTCCTCCTTGCCTGAGCCAAACACATCCTGAATAATGAAGCAGTCCCCAAATTTTGGCTAGGATGCAAACACTAAATCAAACACATTCTTCCAGGCACTGAGTGTGTAAGTTGTATCTAACAATTATATTACCTGAAGCAAGTCACAGCCATACACTTTAAATACAGATTGACTGCATGTGTCCAATTCTTCCTACTTCACAAAAATGAAGTTAAATGTGTGCTCTGCACTTTTATCTTCATACCACATAGAAGAATAGTTAAAATAATAAATCCCGATGTAAATTTATTCATCCAGTATCACACAATACAGTCAAAGCATAAGAATAATAAAGGTCAAAATGAGTCAAGAATAAGTTCACTATATGGGTGAAATATTGGGATCCCACATCCACATAAATATTTTCATTTTAAAATAACATGTGAAACAGAAACGACCTCCATCCAGACAAGTTTTAGTTCCCTATCAGAAATAAGCTGTCACTACTAACATGCCTGAAACATACCACATGACCATTCGCGTACACTGGGCATGTGGTTGTAGCATTATAAAGTGCAGAATATTTTTAACTGCGCAAAGACAAGGTCAGTAACACTTGTAATTCATTATCTATGCTGCATTCACGTCTGGAAAGTTGAGAATGGCACCGTTTGTTTTCTTCCAGAAAAGGGTCACGTGATAGGAGTGTGACAAATCAGGGATGAAAAAATCCTGACTGATAAGACCCGAACAGGAAGTGAACATGGATGTCATTCTGGACAGACAAGTAACAACTGGTCAATCAACTTGTTCTGCATAACCTTTTGCCGCCATTGAGCCATCTGTTATGTCGGTCCCTGGCCCATGACTGAGACTCGCTGCGTCATATATTGATCCCTTAAAAGAACTGTTGTCTGGTGACTCATTATAACTAAAATGGTTGGAAAAAATTGTATCTTGCTCTCTCTGATATCATTGAGGTGTGAATGATGATGTGTGGAAAGCTTGGCGTGCATGTCACTGGCTCATGTTTGGGACTTTTACTGTTGTGTGTGGGCCTGCTGTTGTGATCTAGGTACTTGTAAAGGTTTATGGCGCTGTTAACCACTTCTTCCGTCCCTTTCCGCCGCCACCACCACCACACACTACACTGCTCCAGTGTGTTTTTTATCCACAGACACAGTTTTCTAGGCAGATCTAGCTGGTTATCACCAGTTGTTTAGTGTGAACACTGCACTTGATGCAATTGGGTTTAGAAAATGCATTTATATTTATTTGACCCTTTGTTTTCTTCTTAATGATTTGTGTCTAAAGGGTGATTTTCAATTACCTTAGACTTTCATTAAAAAGTATTAGTGTTTTTTATTCACAGTGGCATTTAACCTGAACAGTTGCTCAGGTCCGTGTCAGGTGCCAGGCAGATTTCTATAGGTGTGTGTTACCTGAACTATAGTTGGCTGTGTCATCTGAGGCTTCCCCCGTACACTTTGCCAAATGAGCCGTTGAAATTGAAGAAGGTGGTTCAGTGTCCAGTTCAGTGCCCAGTTCAGTGCCCCCAGCTGGAGGCTGTTTGTGGCCTCTTACACCAAATAATAAAAAAAATACAGCTGAAAAAAAGCTGCCTGATGAATTGACATCTTTTTAGCCTTTACCCCCATCTTACAGCATACATTGACATGTCTAATAACAGACATGGGCAATGAAGCTATTAAGTCCTGTTGAAAATATAATCTTATGCACCATTTGTTCTTCTTCACAGGAACAGGAAAGTGGTGAACTACTCACAATTCAACGAGTCTGACGATGCAGGTAAGAGAGGTTTCATGTGTGTTGGAATGTAGTGTGTGTGTATGCAGTAACAGCACAGATAAAATCCAAAAGTATTTAAAAACTGAAACAAAAATTCAGTATCACTATAAAGTGGACCTGATTATAGATTATCAACATTGTTGAATCCATCCATAGATATTTAAGCCTTATCTCCCACAGTGGAAACAGTACAGCAAAATCTCTTCGTAACTAGTACTTGCTGTTTAAAGGGATAGTTTGAAATTCACCCATTATCTACTCACCACTATGCCGATGGAGGGGTGGGTGAAGTGTTTGAGTCCACCAAACACTTGTGGAGTTTCCGGGATAAACAGTGTTGCAGCCAAGTTGACCTATTCTTCCAATGTAATAAAACAGAAAGAAAACATAACATGCCTCCATACTGCTCATTGGGTGTCATCCAAGTGTTCGCAAGCCTAAACATTCATATTCAACTCAAAACAAGGTCATTTACACCATGTTTTAGCCTAAAAGTCCACTACCACAAGAAGGGAAGAAAGCGGACGTAGCCACACGAACGCGGCTTTGAAATCTGATTCAAACAGACTAAGGCGCATCTGTAAACGGTTGCAATCCCATTTAAAACCACCACCCATTGGTTTGAATATATTTAGCAAAATTCCCATCCCATGTATTTTTTGGCATCTAGTCCAATAAAGGATTTGGGGAGGCAGTCTGAACAAGGCCCAAGTCTCTTTGTTCAGTAATCCTGTTTTGACATTAATGCTTTTGAGGACCAGTAATAGGTCAAAACTTCACATTAGGCAAATACAGTTTGACTGTGTCTCAGCATAACAATTGTGTCAAGTTTTATGCACATCTCCTCTATAATGTAGTCGTAGGCATTGTTCACGGTTGGTTCACAACAATTCGTCACATAGGCTTGGGGAGGCCCTTCCAAAACACAATAGAGGACTATAGCGGACATCCCATAATCACCATTGCAAATCAAAGACATGTCTAGAGACTTGAACAAAAAACAGTTTGTCTGAGAACTTGTCCTTGTTGGGTTCAGCGAGTGAAAGATGGAAATCTTGTCCTTTCTCCATAGATGAGGAGTATGGCGATAATAAGCCGAAGAAGGTGCGCCCAGCCCCTCGTGAGCCCAAGCACAAGCGTTCAAAGAACTCGCAGGATGACAGGTGAGTCCCTAGAAGAGACTGCTAGAACACTTTTCATATAGTACATTTAGTGCTGTGACAATCTTGATAAATTGGCTGATTGTATAGTGATGTTTTTTAATTCACATATGTTGCACGGATATAAATCAATCCTGCGCCATCTGTGGTTTAACAATATCAACACCGAGAGGAGCAGATGTGGCCGTGAGGGTCTAGGGTACAGCAGCTCCTGTGTTAGCAGCCAGATGTGCGGAAATGTGTCGGAGTTGATGTATTTTACCCTTTTACTCCTACAACAATCTATGGACATGCCTGAAGCCAACATGCCAATCTGTCTTAATATTCTGCAGCAAAAATCCTCCCCATTATAAAGAAGTCCTGTGGGATAATTTTGCTGTTGAATCTACATGTGTTGCACCTGACAGAACTAATACGAGGGAATTCATTTTGTTCAGTGTATTGGAGAAAAAATATAGTAGCAATGTGTTGTTTTTCGCTCAAGAGCTTTTTGATACAAACTTAAGAGCAGTTGTCAGCACATATCCATATGTTTGAGTATTGTTCCAGATAAGGAACAATACGGTAAAATCTGTACCATGATCCTGGTAGCCAGGCTACACTTCCTCCAGTTGATAAGACTTTGTTTTTGTCTATTCTTTGTTCCAGTGAGGAATCTGATGAAAAGGTCTCTAAACCCAAAAATGATTCAGCAGGTAAGTCCGTTTGTTTTCTGATTTAGACAAGGAGGTTGGCTCCGGCACTCTGTGAAAACTGCAGGGCTTTTATTAGTGGCAACTGGTCAGCTCACTGACTTACCCCTGTTTCACTGCTTCAGAAGACTTTGGCAGTGAGGAGGAAGAAAATGAATTTGGAGAGGAGGAGGATGAAGATGGAGGAAGCGACTATGAAGAAAAGAAAGGGAAAAAGGGAAAGAAACCCAAGGTGGAGAAGCCCGCCAAGAGAGGGCCAAAGAGAAAACGGCCTGCAGGTAACAATCCAGGTTATTCCTTCTACATAGTAACATGTTTTTTTCTTTAAATTATGGATAAATTCTTCATTAAACACAGTATATGGGCAGTGTTTCACATTATTTATGTAGACTGTGGTGGCCCATCATATTCTAATTTGTCCCACCACAGTTTCATAATGAACCAAAACATTTTTTTTACACTTCTCATAACATAAAAGAACTCTAACTTGTTGTATGTAATGCTTTTTGCAGCGTGTCCTCACTCACGTTGTTGCGTTTTTACCATCCACGCAGGTAGTCAGACCTCATAGTTTCAGCTGTAGTTGTCCTTCTCTCACATGAGAACTTATCTTTCACTCTTGAGTCTGTGTGCCTTCCACATCAGAGAGACCTTTGAGCACATCTAGGTGCACCCCTGTTACCACCATAGATTAAATTACTAAACGCTGTGAATCCATGTCCACCACGAGAAACTTCAATTTTCAAATTAAAATCAAAACATTTTTATCGCCCTGCACATGGAGAAATCAAATAGTCTTTTGTCGATTTAGACCTTGTGATGTCATGATTTTAGAGTGCGAGGCTGTTTGAAGTATAGGAATAAACTCACAGCCGGACACTGGTGGTGCTTAAATAGGATGAAGAGAATATAATGAGTGGCTCGACCAAGGCTCTGGATAGAAAGACTGAAGGTGTATGGGATGGAGGAGGGTCACAGGTAATCACTGACAGTGATAGAGAGAAGAATAGATCTAAAAATTGACAGTGGAGACATTGAAATTATGGCAGTTGCATTAAGTTCAATAACCACACATGATTAAAACCCCACACTATCTTGACCATTTAAATTTACAGTTTAAATGTTATAATTGAACTCAAGGCCAGAATTAGTTCAGATTTTAATACCATTTACAATTTAATGTCTTTTGAAATCTCTTTCAGCAACCTGCTTCAGGTTTTAATTTGATCAACCTAAAGGGATGTAAAGTAGCTTTGAGTAGCACTGCGTGTGAAAAAGTATAGAGGTAGCTGAGTGAGTAATTTGTCTCGAGTGATGTCTTCTGAGTGATTGTGGGTTGTGCCTGAGGACTTATGGTAGAAATTGTTGAGATTAGCAGACATCTGTCAGCTGCTCATCATCTTTGCTGCAGGCTACAATAACTTCTAATAGCATAACACAGACCGGTTACAATAAGACCCATAAAGTTTAGCTTGTACAGACGTGTCACCCCAAGTACTTGTGAGGTCTAATACCTCACTGCCCCTCCTCTGACTACCTCCATCGGAGCTGTCTACCATGTTTGTTTTCGCCAGGTGACCCCCGCCCGCCCCTTCGCCTGTGCGATTCAGGCCACTTGGGCCCGCTGTGTGAACATAGTGCTGCAGGGGCATATCCACAACCTGGCTGTCATACACAATCGACAACTATCGAAATTCCTGTTAATTTCATAATATTAAGCAATATCCTATGTGTATGGATGGGGTTTAGTAGCATTTTATCAAAACCAATTCATTTCAACTCCCTAAAGCGCAGTTCACACTACTCGATTTTTTTTTTTGCCTGATATACCAGTCGCAGACACGTTTTGTTAATCAACTGCAAAAGCCACTGATCGGCTCTTGATTGGGAATCGTGTATTACTATTTGTGAAAAAAATAAGGCCACTTTCTATTCCTTACAACTGTTGTACATTGAAGAGTTTCACCTCCTCCAGTGTGGTGTATAATTCTGTGAGCAGGATGACACAGAAAGAGCAGCAGGATTATTCAGACTTGTTGTGTCTTGTGTGTGTTTTTGTGATTAAACCTAGTTTGGGGACCCAGTGTTTCTTCTGGTCAAGGAGTGTGTCAGTTGTGCAGTATGAACTCACAACAACCGCAAGACTCCTGATTACGACACAGAAAGTCATTTAGTTTGAACTGCACAGCAATCAGATGACTTTGCAAGTTGTGTAGTGTGAAATTTGCTTTATTGAATCTTTTTAAGTAGTTTGTTTGCTGGACAATGATGTCAAATGTAAAGATGCACTGTTTATACATTAAACAGAACTCATAAATGTTGATGGCATCTCATCTTTTATGATTAATCTAGTGCCCTTTTTTCTGTCAGCACTCATCAGTGATAACAATTGTAATCCTTGTCTCATTTTTTTTTGTTACGTGGAGCATCAGAAACTTTTCTTGGATGCTTCATAGGCTCCTCCTTCCTGTAGTCACTACAGCCGCTTCCCTCCTCAGCTCTGGCAAACTTCCTGGTTGATGTAAAACACATTGGGGTTTTTGTGCAGCACAGGAATGTCACCACAGACAGATAACCTGTGAGATACAGAGAGATTTACTTGCCACAAGTGTGAACTCTTTGAGGATGGCTTGAATATGACATGTTTATTAATATGTACGAGTCAATCTGATCTGGCTCTTTTGTTAGTGATTACTCAGCTTCTTTAAGACTAAAATGGCTTTCAGAAATGCACTGCACTCCAGAGATCCTCTGCAGTTTCTCCAGCGGAAGTGTATTTGTGAATTTCTGCTGACTTTCCCTGCCTGTAACCCTAGTATAAAGTCCGCAGAAAGTCCTGGGGAGCCTATTTGAGAACACAGCAGGGGTCCCATGCAGGATTCATCATGAGTGAGTGGGGGGTTGATGACACTTCTAACAACTACACTTAGAAGGCACCGACAAAGATGTTAAGAGAGTTTGTGGTGATGTGAGCCGATGCCGGTGTCTATGTGCTGTAAACAAAAACATGTGATCTCCGCAATGGAATGAATGCGTTACATCCTGCTTCTGTCTACCCCACCACCCCTCAGCTCAATCCTGCAGAGGATTTGTTGCTGTTGTGAATGTGTCTGAGTAGAAATTTTGATGGAGGGAATTTCCATGCATACAAAATGGTACAAAATTGTGTGTATTGTGTTTTGTAGAGGACAGTGATGAAGACAAGGAAGTGAGTCGAAAGCGTACAGTGCGCCAGGCGGCTTCCAAGGCAGTATCCAAACAGAGGGAGATCCTGCTGGGTGACGGAGGCAGCGAGGATGAAGAGCAAGAAGAACAAGAAGAACCCTACTTGGACCGTATGTACTGCTGCAACAATTTATTAAAAAAGAATTGTTACTTTAATCCACTTTTAAAAATTATAATATTTGCAATAATTGTTGGTAGCAGACTTGGTTAACTGTAAAGATTATGTCAGGTATACAATTCCTGATATTACAGGAACTTGTAATCAAATCAATTACCTCACAGTGTAGAAACTGATGGATATATGTCCCATCTCTGTGTGCAGCCGACGAGTCTGGCAGCGATGAGGACTTCACGGTGGAGGATGACGATGACAGTGACTATGGTCGCTCCAAGAAGAGAAGCAAGAAGGTGATTCGACGGGGACGGCCAGAAAAGAAAGAGAAGAAAAGCCCCAAACCCCGACTAAAGGCTACAGGTGAGACGTCCAATCACAGCCACAGACATTGTGGAGAAACCCTGCAATTAAACATCTACCTATGTATTTAGTTTGCCCTGTTTAAACTTCTTCACACGATCAGACAGAATATACTTGTTTTCGTGTTAGTTTGTTATTTTTCTGCTCAAGTTGCCTTGAGCTTGGTTAAACCATGGGTCAGATTGATACAAGTTTAAGTAGATGATCACTGGACCAAACTTCAAATGTTGCAATTTGTCTTTACCCTTATCCTTAAATCTGAGGATACACCTTTTAGCATCTCTAAAGTATTGAAACATGTTGAATGTATCTAAAATTTGGACAGAGCCAGGCTGTTTCCCCTTTTATGTTAAATACTTCCTTTCTAGAATAAAGACTTTGATGGGATTTTACCCATCAATAGTGAGACTGGATCTGATGATGACTAACTGTTCTGTGTTTCTTCCCCACAGTGACACCCAGCCCAATGAAAGGAAAGGGAAAGGGGCGCCCCAGCGCCAAGGCCCTGGAGAAGAGCTCACCCAAAGAGGAGGAGGAGGAGGACCCCGAGAGTCCCCTGGAGGAGGAAGAGGAGGAGGTTGAGAAGAAAGAGACCTCCCCTGCCCCCAAAACGACGAAGGAGGCCGCAGGAGGAGAGGATGAGGAGGAAGACGAAGAGGAGGAGGATGGCTCAGAAGAGGAGGCACCCTCTGGAGAAGACTAGAAGATGGTACCTGTTTGACGCCCATCCTCCATGTCTCTCTCTGTCTCTTCTCTCTTTTTTGCTTTTTTTCCCCCCAGTTTTTTGTTGTTTTTTTCCTCCCGGTGGCCTGGCTCAATAGTTTGGACTTGGTGTGCTTTTTCTTGTTTGCCCCACCCCGCACCTCGACTCAGAAATTGTGCTCATGTGATCATATATTGTCGACAGTCGGCCCCTCCCTCCCTCTGTGTTCATCATTTCTTTTCTTGGTTTTAGTTTTAAAAACTCAGTCTCTGAGTTTCTGCCTTTTGAAGAGCTCAGTGCTTATGAGCATCCGTCCCCATCGTGAACACACAAGTTCACCAGGTTTTCTTTTACCCATCTCCTGGGATCATCTGGGATCCGACACAACTGGCCACACTATATTTTCCCTGTTCACTTTACTGATATCTGAGTATTGTTCCGAGTTCCCCAGTATCAGTAACTAGAGCGCTGTATTTACAAAGTCAACACACACACACACAGGGCTGAAGCCTTTAACCTCTCTGGTACTTGTGCTTTTAAACCAGGAGTATGTTTTAACAGGGCCACTTTAGTTAGTTCTTATTTTAAACCTTTAAAACTGTTCTCAGTTAAAGCAGCATCTTTTAATTTAATTTTTAAAGAACCCAACCTCTTTCAGACAAATCCATGCCCTGACCTCTTGTGTGGCTGTGTGGAGAATGAAGCGCATTATTTTTAAAAGTATTTCTCTTGTAGCTGCAGCTTCTTAGATCAAACTGATCAAAGTGTGTTAGTGGCAGAGCGATGGGTCACTGCTGAGTGTTTGCTACTAGACCGTCTGACACTATAACACATTTCAAGCCAACATGTGTGTTTTTATGTACTTGTTTAACTTCGTATGCCTGTGGGGTACTTCCTGTAAGAGGGTATGGCTTCTTTTGTTTCTCTCGGCCCATAGCATTGTGTGGGACGGTTTCTGTTGTTACATGTTTGGCTTTCGAATGATGCTACATGAAGCATCCGAGTCCCTTTTCAGATCACATCATCCTCCCCTCACCGCACGGCTGCAGCTTCTTCTCATTCAATCTGTTGTGCCAGGCACCCCTATATCTTTTTTGTTGTTGTTTTTACGAAATGCAAGAAGAGATGTTTTTTTTAGTTTTTTTGGTTTGTTCTTTGAGGGTTAAAAAAATGAATGTTGTTTTTTCTCCTGTTGGTTCATTGTTCTAATTCTCTATTCAGATTTTTTTTGTAATGTTTGTTTTTTAAGAAAAGAAATAAAATGTATCTTGATTTTAAAGAAAAAAGTTGACCCTATCCAATCTGTTCTGCCTGATGGTTGGACCAGCCATCCCTCCCTTCTTCACTCCGGTCCCTGCTCCTTTCTTTCTCCTCTGCCCCCCCCCCCCCCCCCTACTGTTGCTATCCATGTCCATTTGTTTCTTAGAAGTTTTTGTTGCTCACGTTCGTGTTTCACAAGCTGACACATTTTTAAATCCAGAGTGGTACAGTACTGAGGCTCAGAAAGGGTTGAAATGATGAAATGGGCAGCTCAGTATGTATCTGGGGTTCATTTGTCTATTAATGCCTTAATTTTCATTGAGTTGAGTTTTCAGTAGTGGCTCTGATATCATCACTGGAGGCCTGAGAATGTAATCTGTCATTGTGTTTTAGGTCTTTGCTACAAGCAGCAAATTAGTCTTACAACAAGTCAACAATTTGTACGATCAGCATAACATCCAAAGCCATAAATGATCTCAAAACTAGTGACTCAGAGATCAGGTGCAGCACTTGTGAGATTGTCTTTTATTGCGATAAGTAGTGTTTGATGTCAAAGCAAAAAAAAGGAAAAAGTTGCTTTCATGGTCTTGGGAACTAAACCTCATTTATTAGGCGTTGGTCAGGAGTAATTGTGATTGGTCCTAAGGCTGCACTAGAAATCAGTCCTGGATGTGAACAGGACCCACTCGAACCTAGTCCCTGGTTCAGAAGCACATTTGATTGTTTTATGACTGTCATTAAAAGGTTACTGTGTTTTTTCTATATTCAGGTCCTAAATTGGCACCCAGTCCTTAATGTCATTTTAAGACAATTGGATACAAACAAGAAAATGCATAAGGGGGAGAAAAAAACTTTGTTTATACCGATGTAAAGCTCGGAGAGCTCTGTTTGCAGTAGGATCAGACACTGTCTTGTAGTTCACAGCAGTGAGGGCTTTGAGTGAGAGTCCTCGCCATCATCCCACCGGAGGCACATGGCATAAGGCTATGAATTTCTCCTTTCTCATCCATTCTACGACTTCTGTTGTACTGTTTTTTTGATGTTTCTTTTCTATCTACCTTCCGTTGTACTGGCAATGTAAAAATGTACGCCAAGTTGTGATTCTTACAGAAGACCAAGTGGAGACACTTTTTGTCAGTAGTGGATAAAGGAACGCTGAACTCTTGAATCTTTTGCATGTTGTGGAAAAAGTGCGAAGCGATGATGCAATGGCAATATTGTGGTCTTACAAAAAAGTATTAACAACGATGATGTTTTGGTTTCCCAGCTTCTAATAAAGGCAACCTACTTTTTATACGGATTTAACTACTTGTTTTGTGACGTTGAGCTCTGTGTGCTGTACGGGTGGCGACTGGGGACGAGCAATGTGCAAGAGGGGTTTGGTGTTAAATGACGTGCAGTACTCTGTGTCTGCCACTTGGTGGCGGTGCATGCATCAGCATGATGCTGTGTTTTTACATGCAGGATTCTGAATTGATGAACAGACTGCACACATACTGTTTAGTTGCAAGACTCCTTATTGCTAAGAAAAATGTTCAAACATCCAACATATAAAAATCTGTGCTTCACATGTGTCTGTGACACCTGTCTGAAACTCTGAACCTCAACATTCAAACATAAAAGGTTTAAGAAGAGAGAAAAGACAGCATTTCATTGGTTAAACAAGAGGAAAAAGATCATCTGTGTCTTGAATGTTTTTTTATGTAAGTACAACAAATTAACAATATTTACAACATTGATTAGAAGAAACAGTTTTTAGACTAATGGAAAGGTGTGTCAATATTTAAATTATTCATACATTTGAAAATGTCTGATCGAGATGAAATGGACAGCAATGACAATTGAAATGGAGGAGTTATTGCCAGTTGTAGAATATGTGAGTAGGCATATTGTTTATCAAGCAGTCTTATAATCATAGTCCGTGATCCACCATGATCCACTACCATGGTCACGATCCATCACCACTATCCACGATCATCTTCCACCACCATGGTCACGACCCATCACCACTATCCACGACCATCATCCACCACCATGGTCATGATCATCCACCACCATGGTCACGATCCATCACCACTATCCACGACCATCTTCCACCACCATGGTCATGATCATCCACCACCATGGTCATGATCATCCACCACCATGGTCATGATCATCCACCACCATGGTCATGATCATCCACCACCATGGTCACGATCCATCACCACTGTCCACGACCATCTTCCACCACCATGGTCACGATCTCTGATTCGCCATCCAACCATGTCATACTCCACATTCTCCACAACCCTGTATTATACACACCCTCCCAATTTGGCGGTCTATTCAAACTGCAAATATTTCCCATCACTCCCTTTGCTTGCCCCTGCTGCTGTGTCAGTATTGGTGCTGGTGGATTCAGCCCCTCCACCACCCCAGCATCCACCTGTAGGATCAGACAGGGGGGTTATACATATTTGCTCATCACTCCCATTATATCTATTTAATCATATCTGGTGAAGTGATGAAGTCGGAGCATAGATGCCAAACACTTATTATGTTCTGACGCTGTAATAAACATTTGTAACATAAGTGGTCTGACTTAAATATACTCTATACATCATGTAGATTAATTCACATCATAGTCTATAGCACTAGCTACCTAGCTTGTGTTTGTCACCTCACTGTTTTGACCAATGCAGAGGAAGCTCACTCGCACCTACTCACCTCGCATTAGTGTGAGCTTAAGGATGCTGACTATAGTTGGCCACCAGCTTCATCAGGATCTATTTATTCATTTATAGCCCGGTACCTGTAGGCAGATGTAAAAGCACTGTTAGGATTTATTTTTATATCTGACTTAATATGATTGTTAACATCAGTGTAGATGTTGAGTTACAACTAAGAACACAAGGCAGAAATAAGAATCAAACTTTAAACCAGAATAACGTAGCGCAAAAGAACCAGCAGGTTTCACTTTCGGTTGCCGTTCCCGGCGGAGCTATTAGAAAAAGAACAAACAACAAGTCCCCGGCTCATTAAGAAAAGTGAAAACCTGTGTGGACACTTGGCGTCTCAGCAGAAAGACAAAGAGAGGACGGCGTTCACCTCGTGGCCTAACCAAAGACACTGCTGGTGTGGGAAAAGAAAACACACTGATTGAATCTGATTGTGTTATTGGAAGTTTGTTATGGTAGTAATATAAGTTAATAAAAAAGGTTACAAGTTGACTCACCTTGATTACGAGTGATGTAATTATTATTGTTTAGAAGAGTATTACGTTTTTCTATTTTGTATGTACTTATGTACAGTTAAATGCATATTATGTTATTATATATTGTGAAATTCCTTATTTGTGTCTTTAAAGGTTGTCAACCTGGAAAAAAGAACTCTGATTAACCCTGAAAAACAAAACTGTGAACATTCAACATCAAACCTCCATTGTGCGCTTAAGTGGATTGAAAATAAAAAGGGAGGAAAAGAAGAGTGAGTTGTACTGTGCGTCCTATTAACCAGGCCCTTTTCAAGTTTGGGCAGGAGGTGAGGAGAACCATGGAGAACTTGACAGTAGAATTTGGAGCTGGTTTAAGGTGGAGCTCATTTCCATCCGGGTGGAGATTTACTCCAGAGTTTCCCAATCAAGGCATCAGGTCTCTCCGGAGGCCACAAGATAAATCTGCCTATCACCATCGCAATATCACAACATACATCATCTCAAGGCACTTCACATGGTAAGGTTGAGACCTTACAATATTAGAGAAGCAGTCCCACAATGAACAAACACTTGGCGACAGTGGAGAGAAAAAACTCCCTGGATGGGAATAGAGATGGAGAATAGAGATGGAGAATAGAGATGGAGAAAGGGGAGAGAGAAGAGAGACCAAGAGCAGATATGTAACTGTTGTGTTTAAGAATTGTCAGACTGGTTGTTATAATGACCAATGAGCCAATACCTCTGCCAAGGCCAAACATTCCCACACATGTCTAATTCTTATCGTAGAAATATAAAAGAATAAATTAATTGATCTGATAACCTATATTTTTCATTTGTCATAAAATGTAGTTAAAGAGAGTCGAGAAAAAGTCCTGGATCCGTCTCTTGATCTGCATCCACACCCAAACTGAATGGTTTCTTCCCAGGCACCATTTCTCCACCAAGTTTGGTAAATTGGTCCTGGAGTTTTTGGGCAATGCTGCTCAAAATTTGATTAAATGTACAAACAAACAAATAATAATATTGATACTTATAGATGTGATAATTGTATATATGATATATTTGTATATATCAATACAAATATATTTTGGAACAACACGCACATCGTATTAATAATGTAATGGGTGCTGGATTAACAAAACAGCACAGAACCTTTGGAAAAAATGTGAAATTCTACAAACCTAGCTTGTCAGGAATCCAGTGAAGTAGGAAAAGTGTAAGAAATAAAATGTTGCATAAAAAAACTAACTCTCAAACTACCACAGGTTGGCTGTCACACCATCATGAGATGGCATTTCCACCCACAGGTTCCACAGAAAACACGATCGGCTCACACACACACACTCGCACACGGCTGAGCTTTAGAAAGAAGTTGTGATTAGCTGTGAGCTGCTGCTGACACTGCTACACCTCTTTTCCTTGAGGAGACATCAGAGGGCTTTGATGAGGCAAGTGAAGCAACTGAGTTGTAAATTTGAACATTAATATTAATAGTGTGTCTGAGAATGAATGTTATCATCTGATGAGTGACCAGCGTTGGATCTAATCACAGTGCAATGTAGTCAGTTACTGAGTACACATTGCATGGCAAGTTATGGAATCAGTAATGTAATCCATTGGAAGATTTGAAGTCGTTTTATGTTGTGGAACATAGTACTGGTGAGCTTTTTGTCATGTGGGCTGGAGGTGTGCTGGCTACAGGAACCATCTACATCCCACCGCTGCTGTTACAAGCTGACGTGGAGAAACTACATGTCTGTGCTGCTTGGTAAAAAAAGAAATGACTTTGAATTATTAGAACATGAAATGTGAAAAAGTCTTAAAGACGCATTAGTATTATGATATACAGTACATTCAATCTGGAAAACAAAGTATCTCAAAACTAAATACGGATGACGGATCCTGTATCGTGCTGGCATCTGATAGTGGTGGACCAGGATTGAGGTGGAAGCTGACCGTGGACTATGATTGCAACAAGACTGCTTGATATACAATATGTCTCCTCAGACACTCGACCATTACTGACAATAATCCATCAATTCATTGACCTTCCATTATGCTACAAAGTGTTTATTCTAATCAATGCTGCAAATACCCTTAACTTTCTGATGTTCTCCATTACACGTGGCATCTATTGCACTTCTGTCCGTCCTGGGAGAGGGATCCTCACATGTGGCTCTCTGAGGTTTCTACCTTCTTTTTACCCTGTTAAAAGGTTTGTTTTTGTAGTTTCCCTTTCTCTTGTTGAGGGTTAAGGGCAGAGGATGTCACACCATGTTAAAGCCCTATGAGACAAATTGTGATTTGTGAATATGGGCTAAACAAATACAATCAGATTGATTGAAAATACTGTATACAGCTGGAGTGTGTAAGGTCAATGTGCGTAACAACTGCTGTCGGGGAAAAGTGACCCTGCTCAAAAATTAATAATCACTAAACTTATATTCAAATTCCTTTTTGTCTTACTACGTCTGAACCAATTTAATAAAATGAACATGTTTCCCCTTTCTGCCAGCTGTGGGTCCACATCTGGGCTTTATTTGTTTACCAATAATTGGTTCGGCCAGCGATTCATGGCAAGGCAGTTTTGGTAAACGACGGCCCTTCATTTGGATGCTGGGCCTGGGAGTTTCTCTTGGCCTGCAAATCATGCCACAGGCCTGGCGCCTGGCTGCACTGATGTGCCCACAGAGCCCATACTGGCTGCAAGCTGTGGACAGGTGAGTTAGCTGCTACAACTGTTTACACCTTGGGAACAAGGTAAATCATTCACAGATGTAATGAGCTGATGTTTGTATCAAAGACTTGGTTTGCAGTCAAAAACTCAGCAAATAATGGGGTTTGTAATGGCACAATTGGCAATGCATACATTTCATTTTTAAGGCAAGACATGTTTATGTGTAAAGCACATTTCAACAGCAAAGCAATTCCAAGTGCTTTACATAAAAAGATACAAAGTGCATCATGAGTTGTGTAACTATCCCAGTGGCTGTGATCTGGTGCTAAGCCTTGTGTTTGCTCCACAGGCCTTTCACACACTGTGGTGGTGGCCCGGCTGTCAGACATGTTCCGCAGCCAGGAGGAGAGCTGCATAGCATTCTCTGTGAACTCCTTGATGATCCGCCTGGGAGGATGTCTGGGGTGAGGCACATTTCAAGCTTTCTCCCGAACTGGTTCTGACTCTCGGTTGTTTCACATCATTCATTTGTGAAAATGCAGAACATCCATTGTTCACTGGTCCTGTCTTGACCTTTTTCTTGCTTCAGACTGAGTGGTTCATTAGTGAGTAGGTACAGCAGGTTCCAGACCATTATTACTTTAAACACAGAGCACCCAGTATTTTTAAAGAAGCTATGTGTAACTTTTTTATTTTTAATAAATCATTCTTATGGTGCATTCATACCAAATATGGAGTCAATTTTTCATATTACATAAAAAGTCAATGCGAAGACAGGAACAGGCTGAACAATAGTTCACGTCATTTGCATGATGTGATGTCATGAAAGCCAATCAGCATTTAGACTGAAACTCATCAGAGACAGGTCGTGGCCCCTATCTGAGCTACCAGGTCATCAAACTGGCCCCTGGTTAGCCTCAGATAGTACTGGGACAACACAGCAGTTGTAGTCTCTTCAACCAAAGGTCCTCCTCTTCACGGGAAAACAGGCGAATATTCGCTGGTTGTGTTTACTTACGTTGCTCCTGTGCATACCGCAACTAAAGAGACAGGATCCTGCGGCCAAACTCACGCGTGATACAAACGCTGTTCGATGTGAACACAGCATTAGGGTCCGGTCACACTTTGTAGGTCAAAGTTCACCAAAGTTGAACTCCACAGATTTGCTCTGCCACAGGATGTCTCTGTCACTACACTGTTAAAACAATAGTTTAATGATATTGATGTCATTATACCATTAAACTTCCAAAAGAGAGAGAGAGAGAGAGAGTAGCCTACTTGTGTGAGCTAGCCAGAGTGGAAACCTGAATAAACGCAAGGAGGAAACTGCAACTAATAAATACTTTCATTGTGGATCAATCTGACAATGATTGATCAC
The DNA here is from genome assembly GCF_009819705.1 of Hippoglossus hippoglossus. Classification (NCBI taxonomy): domain Eukaryota; kingdom Metazoa; phylum Chordata; class Actinopteri; order Pleuronectiformes; family Pleuronectidae; genus Hippoglossus; species Hippoglossus hippoglossus. Next base: position 26,714,513 of record NC_047155.1, on the reverse strand, counting down.
AGTTTTCCCAAAGCCCAAGTGAACATACTCCAGATCTACAATAAAACCTCAAATTATTCAATTTACTATCACAGGAAACAAAATTAATCAGAAAATATTCACATATTGAAACATTGATGATAATGATGATATATTCATATTTCTGAAATAATGTGTGTGGGATAGCTCACAGTGATGAACCTACAGAGATTTATCACTTAAATCTGCAGCCCTCGTCAGCTTCATGGAGTTTCATAGTGCGTTACAGCTCATTGTTCTGCTGCCGAACCCACAACTTTGCTGTTTTGGTTCACCTTTACCACCAGTGCCAACATCTCACGTGTGTTAGAATGTCATCGCACTTGCTCAAGGTGAATTCTCCAGAGGATCTCATGCTGTATTCTCACATCAACTCATTCAGACATTATCCCGAGTGTTTATCAGGCGGCTGGCCAGAGAAACTCCAGAGAAACTCCAGAGAAACTCCAGAGAAACTCCAGAGAAACTCCGGAGGCTCTCACTAGGACATTTGCATTCTCACATAAGCCCCGCCGGAGAATGTCCGGAGATCATGTATTTCAGTTCAAGTGGCTTTAAGATTACAGGTTGTAGATAAAGCAAAGCACAGAGACAATTTCTCAAGCACAACTTTCCCGTTGACTGGCACAGACTTTATCAAAATGAGAGCAATCATTATAAATAAATCATGGAATTTTGAAATAAGACATTTATAAGAGATGAAGAGGACTGTTTATTCATGGCTTTAAACTCTGCTGTGGACTGGAGGCACACACACATAGCAACATATCTGGGAGGCCAGGAGGCCTTCATCTACACTCTCCTCACCTTCTTCTTCCTCAGCTGCCTCGTCACTACCATCTTTATCCCGGAGGAGACGGGGAGCAGAGGAAACAGAGATTGCTGGCCTCAGCACTTCAAAGAGCCTGAGCAGCAGAAGCTGCCCTGACTTATTCCTGCACTGGCTTCTCTGTTTCCATGCTGCACTGAGCCAGTGTGTAGGGGCTTGCATGTCGGCGTTACGTTGTGCCTGTGCAGAGTGTTTGCATGTTCCAGCAGTCATATGGAGACTGTTTTGCGGCGGTGATGTGCAGCTGGATGGCGCTCATGAGTATTGTGCTTTTTGTTTACTGACTTTATGTCGGAGGGATTGTAACGGGGAGGCCGGGTGCAGTCCCAGAGACACAGGACAGGAGGACCTATGATAAAGGTCGGATATGTGCCTCTTTGGCTCTACCCATCCTGTTTAACCAATGTGGTTATTATAGCCTCACATTCACATTTCTGTCTGTGCAGGTGTGCGCATGGCCAGTCTGGGTCTCTTCCTGCAGGGTGTGGTGTCGTTGCTGTGCTCAGTGGTAATGCACCGCTGGCTCTGATGGGACCCAAGATGGTGAACTATTCTGGTATGTCTCTGCTGGTGCTCACCACCGCTGTCATGAGTGAGTCAGACAGCGTGATAACCGTCACTGTCATGGTGGCTGTGACAGGATACATGCTCGTGCCAAGGTCGTGCCATACACACTGCTGTGCCTCTATCACTTAAACCAACAGGTAGGTTGCAACCACACCCTTCGGCACTATGATTAGTCATTTATGTGCAAACACACCTGAAGTCAGTTTTTACACCAACGGTTTAGTTGCACCGTGGCAGACCCACGGAAATATAGACACAACAGAGCAGCTGTTTTATTCTCTAGACGGGATACAAAACGATGTGATGTGGCTAGTCCTCATGCTAATGACCACACAGAAAGGGATGTGTGCTGCACAGTGCCCTGCTGGTCTCACAGGTAAGAGAGGGTGATTGGAACATGACTCAATCACTCACATTACTGTGCTCTTTGGTTATTTACAGAAATAATCCAACACATGAAAATGATTCCAATATGTAAGCAAACATAATGACCTGGAGGTTATTTCAGCGGCCACCATAATAAGAGCTGTTTCTGAATTCTCTAAATGAGAAGGAAAGGGGCTTCAATGCATATACTAACTTATCTCCTTCATATGAAAATTCAATCCCACAATTCACTGCGGCAGGAGCAGTAGCGATGGAGGCATGGAGCCACGGTATCAAGGTCCCAACGATACACACGTTTGACCAATCTTCAGTTCGTCTCAGCTGTCAATCATGACGTTTCCCCTTGTTTTTGTAACAAACTCATCAGAAACATGAGCACTTGAACAAACATCAGTGTGATAAGAACTACCTAGAATGACAGACACCTATACAGCCACCAGGGAGCAATCAGGATGTTTTGGCTCCAATTTTGGGAGCTCATGCCGTCCATCTTTATACACAGTCTATGTGACAGAACAATGGCTGCAAAGATTCATCACGTGAATGTGATTATTGTAGCTGCACAGGTTGTTGTAAGCCAACATTAAAACTGATGAATCTGTATATTTCTCTTACAGCAGAGAAAACTGTTCCCAGCAACCTCTCCACTGACAGTATCATCAGAACATTTCTTGCTACTGATTGGTCCAGGGAAATCCAAATCATCACCCCCCTGCCACTCGCCACACAAATCAATGTCTGACCCAAGTAATGAATCAAAATGACAATTCAGTGTGATTATCAAGCCAGAAGAATGCCTACATGTTTTTCTTCTGATCATTCGATCACCCATTTAAAATGCACTTGTTTATCTATTGCAGCTCCTGCTGGCAATATATCTTGGCTCAACAGTGCAGCTGGTGAACAGTGTGAGTGCCTACATGGTCTCTGCCTGCTGCTTCAGCCTGCTGGCATTGCTCTGCTCCACCAGGGTCATCTACAGCCTCACGCACCTCCCTTCCATCTCTCCAGCAACCCTCAGGACATAAAGTAGCACATAACCTGTGTTGTAGTGTGGACCTGGGGTGGCCGAGACTGAGTCAGAGGTGTTATTGTTGCATACTTTGAATCTTACAACCCCCCATGGATAGAGATTAAGACTCATGACCCATGTACAGGGCCAGTAATGAGATGCAAGTGTTGTGCTTTTATCACTGTCAGAGTGATTTACAATCAGAAAATACACAGAATCTATGTTCCTGTATAAAATGAGTTTGGTTTTCTGTACTCTTGTATAAGGAATGATAGGGAATGATATCCTGCTGTGTACTGTTGCTAAGAAACCACATCAGAGTCTTGACACTCCTTGTGTGCTGCATTGTGCTGAAGTCGTCTCATCTATATGCTATCTATATGTTTGGCTTCAGCAGGATCAGCTATACTCAGTAAGCAAAAACTAAATAAGGCTAATAACCTAATTGACAAATAAAACATAAAATAAAACTTTACAGCCAGTTGTTTACCAATGTGCTGGATGTACTCATATTCATGATGTAGGTCAATGATTAAGATATTGTAAAATGATCTCTCCACACCCTTTTCTCCTATTGTTCCACCTCTGGCACCAGATCATGTCAATGTCCCAGGGACAATACTGACCTTTGACATGTCTCAGGTGAATATATAGGCAAATACAAGATTACCTAGCACATTCAAGCATAAAGGTTGCTTGGAAATATTGCAGTTGAGGGAAATGTGTGAAATCATATTGGTGCTGTTTTATACAGGCACATGATAGAAGTATAGCTTCCAGAGTGTAAGTGCTATTCTCCTCCAACACCTCCAGCACCCTAACATGCATAACTAGCACATGTTTCTGCTGCACTTCTTTACCTGATCCTCCCACACTTTGTCTTAATGAGCAGATTTAACACTCTGTGCTAACTTGGCTCTGCTGAACCACCAGAGGGCCCCTTCATACCACAGACCATCAGCATCAAGTCAAGAATGGTGGGGTTTTTTTGTACCTTACAGGCTTCAGCATTGTAATGGTAGTGAAAATAATAAGTGTTCTCCATATGAACAAGATATGAAGATTGTTTGTTTAGGGTAGTTGTACTCAAGCCACCATATTCATTCGATAATGGTTCATTATCTTCTTTCTTCAATGCTTAACATGGACAGTGTCTTCTTTCTCTCTGATCTTAGCAGGAAAAACTTTAAATGACAATTTTCTCATCAAAATAAAAGTTTTAGAAATGTATGTTACATTTTCTGAGAAGGTTGGGACCAAAAATTTGCTGGTTCAAATATCTGGAACTCCGGATAAATATGGATTACGACTTTATTTTTGACTGTCAGTTTTGAGGAAATATGGCTGTGGACTTCAACTGTAGTCTGGTGGTAACTTCAGTAGAATAGCGCTGTGTGTTTCGTTAGAGAGTGAAAACTGGTAATGGGCCTACTGGAGCTGGACCCATGAAACGTTAAGTTTTATCAGCATCATTTACATGTGGTTCACCTGCGTCTGTGCAACCAGTATTGTGGCTGAAAAGATCCTAAATGTGGGTTGTGTATTTTGCACAACTTTTTAATAGACACTGCTGGTACACAAATTCCACAGAGCAGACACAAATGGGGTGGGGGACAGACGTGTGGATAATAAAATTGATTTAAAATGGTTAAATTGTGTGGGAAGCAAGGGAGAAAGGGGTAAATTATGATTTTACTGCAAAAAGTGTAATTGTGTAAATGAATAGTTTCTATATATAATTGAGGTTGTTATGCAACCATGGAAATGAATATCATTTAACTGTAATAGTTTTGTAACAATCACCCCCTTTAAAAATGTGTTCAATGAGACAACTTTGGGACGGGGTAATTGTGCCATTGTTAAATACTGACCTAAAATGAGACAAAAGCAAACAATTTTGAGACGTCGAACCCCAGATGTTTGTGTCATGTTGTTCAATATAAACGTGCACTATAAATAAGGATTGTGTATGAGTGTGTTTTGACTTAGTCCTGTTTTCCCTTACTTATTGCATAATGAAACTTGTACATTTCAATCTAAATAGCCAGCAGTAAATTATTTTATGTGTAGTTTAGCTTGATTCATCATGTATGTGGCAGAAAGACAGTTAGGTGGCAGGGGAAACACTCTGCCTTCCCTCAGCATTAGATGTGCCCTTGAGCAATACAGCTCCCCAGGGCTGTAGCATGGCTGTCCCCTGCTTCCTCCAGATGTGTACTGCTGGTGTGTGTGTGTGTGTGTGTGTGTGTGTGTGTGTGTGTGTGTGTGTGTGTGTGTGTGTGTGTGTGTGTGTGTGTGTGTGTGTGTGTGACAACAGGAAAAGCAAGCATGTGCTTAACCCAGCTCGGGTGCCTCTTGATGCTGCATATGTCTCCTCCTCCTCCCATGGCGAGAAGCTCATCGTCAGAGCAGCACCCGCCAATTCTCTCTCTCTCTCTCTCTCTCTCTCTCTCTCTCTCTCTTCCCTGATGCTCCACACTTGTTGAGGAGCTGTCATCTCTTTCTACCGTCTCCCCCTCCCTCTCCAGTGTGTGTGTGTGTGTGTGTTGTGTGTGCGCGGGTGTGTGTGTGCGTGTGTATTTTACAAATAGGTTTAAGAAGAAGTCAAATTTCCTGTGTGTAAAATATACTTGGACAATAAAAGATTCTCCTTCAAGTGTCCTGAGTTTGTTTCAGAGGAAATTAAAGAACATTTTGGATGGAACCATCCAGAGGTTTATGTGTGAACGCAAATGTTCGAGTGAGAGCCTCTGGAGTTTCTGCTAACTTTCTCCCACTGGGCCCCGAGTATAAAGTCTGCAGAAAGTTCGGAGGAGCCGATGTGAGAAGGCAGCAAGAGGTCCTCCGCAGTACTCACTGCAAGTGAGTTGGTGTGTGTGCAAAATTGAAAAACAATTGTCTCAGGATGAAAAAGCACAATAAGATGTCAAGAGAGCTTTTGCTGATAAGAGCTGACGCCGATGTCGATGTGCTGTAAACAAAAAAACGCGATCTTTGCAGTGGAATTAATACGTTACGTCCTGCCTCTGCCTGCTGCAACACCCCTCACCTGAACACTAGGAGATTTCTGTGTTGTGAACGCGCCTGTGCGGAGAAGCTCCTGCTGCATTGTTTATGTGCGAAAGAAAACCTCTGGAGAAAGTCCAGACCCAATTCTCTGGATTTCCTCCAAGAGGACATGACTGAAAACGGCTTAAGTTAAACTTGAACCTGAATGGAAACCATCCTTCTTTAATGACCACCTGTACTGCCAGAATAAACTTAACCATGACCTGTAAACAGTGGAACAGCACCATTCAAACAGAACCAGAAGACATCTGGAGAAGATGATTGCAATGCTTGAGACCTTTCAGCCATGCATGTTCCATTTCATCCTGTTACCCTGACATCATTTGACCCAGCACTAGTTTCCATATCAGAGTGTTTTCCCTGTTGTCACTGGCAAGCAGGGCAGAGTCTGTGATGGACCTCGAAGCTCTTGTCTAACCTGCATGTCAGAGGCCAGGAACAAGGGGTGTTTGTGTTGCAAACTTTTCCACTGAGAGAAATAGTTTCCATTGAAAGACAAAGCACTGAGAAGGGAAGTGTGCCTTCAGTCCATGGACCGAGTTTAACATATTCATAGACTTATTCTGCGTCCTCAGATAAACTACATCTTGGGGTCGGGCAACTGGATCAAACCGCACGGCGAAATCGATTCCATATCATTTTGATAATTTGATTATTATTATTTCACCATATCGGACTGAGACACACAAACACAGATGGACTGACCCTTGACGGTTGCTGATCTCCATAATGGCAACAACATTCATAGAATCACTTCCTGTTTGGCCACTTGTCTTCAGAGTATAAGTACAATGTCCGTGTTGTTTGAGTGGAATTATATAACTTTTATTTTGAGCAAGGGTCTGAAGATTTTGTTGACTGATGAAATAGTCGACATGCAATGCTTTAAAAAATAAAAGCAGTAAAAAAAAGCTTCTTTCATGTCAAAGTGAAAACAGATTTTTACAAACTAATGTCAATTAATTAAAAATATATAGTGTAAAATAAGTGTTTGCATAAATATTCACCCCCTTTAAAGTGACTGACCTAATTCAACAGAGGCCCAGCTAGTTGATGCCAGCAGTGTCACAATTAGTGAAATGGAGATCAGTGGATGTGTGTCAAGTGATTGGAGTATAAAAACACCTGTGTCTGGGAGGTCCAGTCTCTGGTTCATCAGGATTCCTGCTACAATTGCAACATGAAGACAAAAGAACACTCCAAGCAACTCAGAGAAAAGATCATTGGAAAGTATAAGTCAGGAGATGGCTACAAAAAGATTTCCAACTCACTGGACATCCCACAGAGTTCAGTTAAATCCATCATTAAGAAATGGAAAGAGTATGGCACTTGTTTAAATCTGCCTAGAGCTGGCAGTCCTCACAAACTGAGTGACCGGGCAGGAAGAAGACTGGTGAGGGAGGCCACCAAGACACCTATGACCAAAAGCTTCAGTGGCTCAGATGGGAGAGACTGTACATACAACAACTGTTGCCCGTATGGGAGAGTGGCAAAGAGAAAGCCACTGTTGAAAAAAGCTCATATGAAATCTCGCCTGGAATTCACCCAAAAGCATGTGGGAGACTCCAAGGTCAATTGGAAGAAGGTTCTTTGGTCTGATGAGACAAAAATTTCGCTTTTTGGCCATCAGACTAGACGCTATGTTTGGCGAACACCAAACACTGCACATCACCACAAACACACCATCTCCACCGTTAAGCATGGTGGTGGCAGCATCATGCTCTGGGGATGCTTCTCAGCAGCAGGCCCTGGAAGGCTTGTAAAGGTAGAGGGGAACACAAATGCAGAAAAATATCGCCAAATCCTGGAGGATAATCTGACTCAGTCTGCAAGAGAACTACGACTTGGGAGAAGATTTATTTAGACCAGGACGATGACCGGTTTCCCGTCCTCGCGGTCGCTGACGTCGGCCTCCGCGAGCCGCGTGCTCAGGAGCACCACGTTCCTGTTTTTCTTTGGGATGTAGGACACCAGAGTGGCGGTGGGCGTAAATGCGAACCTGGATGAGAACACCTCTCTTCCCTTGACAAGCTCGGGCTTGTTCTTCCGAACCGTGCCGACCACGCTGACCTTCCTCTCCAGGAGCTGCCGCGCGAGTTCGTAGGAGGTGAAGTAGTGCTACGTGACATCGAGCACTACCCGCAACCCCTGGTTCCGTTCTGGGCGTCCGCCGCTCGGCTTTCCGGTATAGACTTGCATCTTCCAAGCGTAGCTGGATTTTGCATCGCAGGCCACCCACGACTTGATGGGATCAAGTCGTGGGTGGCCTGCGGGCATGCTGGGCTTGCTGGGCATGTACTGTCGGAAAGGACACCGGCCTAGGGAGAAGAAGAGGAGGAGAAGAGAGGAGAGGAGATGAGGACGAGGACGAGGACGAGGACTAGCAGCCGCTCTCTAGCTATAGCTACATAACATAATAACATAACATCATAATAATATTTTAAAAAACGAAAAAAAAGAATAACCTCTGAGCGGAACCAGTTGCTCGTCCACGGTAACTTCAGGCCCCGGGTTGTAGAGGCGCGGCAGCCACGCAACCCACGCGCCCAGACCTCTCGCACGGCCGCCAATTTGTCCGTGGCGCGTCTCGCGGTCGTCGAAGCGCAGCAGTCTGGGGTACGTGTGAAAGACTTTGAGCGGCATCGTGGCACGAAATATCGCCCGGCCGCTCTCGGCGTCCCACAGGCTGGCGGCGGCCTTGCCCCGGGACCTGTACACGCCCGCTAAGATCAGCAGCCCTACGTAGGCGCGCAGGTCGGTCTCGTACATCCCTTTCCAGTTGTCGACGTATTTTCGACGACCCTCCCGATTCATCATCTCCAGGATGATGTTCTCTACCGTCGGCGTGACGAACAGGTGGAACGTCGAGGCTAGGTCACGGGTGTGGGACGTCGCGTGCGTCGTGGGGCCCGGGGGGACCCCGATGGGCGTAGCGGCGGCGCTTTAAGCCACAGCAGAGGAGGAGGAGGAGGAGCAGCGGCCCTCCTCTCGGTCGTACGCCCTCGAGGACCATGTTATTTCTCCGTTTCTTGACAGGAAGGTCTTTCTTTCCACGAGTCCGGTGGTGGTGGTGCCGTGGTCTTGTCCTTCTTCTTTTTCTTCTTCTTCTTCTTCTTCTTCCAAGGATGAGCACGATGACGAATCTGCAGCAGCATCACACACTGGGTCTTCGTCTTCGTCGTCTTCGTCTTCATCGTCTCGGTCTTCTTCTCGGTCTTCTTCTCGGTCTGCTTCTCGGTCTGCTTCTCGGTCTTCTTCTGCGTCCTCTTCGGGTTCAGAGGATTGTTGCTGGGAGAATAGCTGTTGGGGAACCTGTTCTCTGGTGAAACGCGCTTGACGTGACATCGTGACCTGGTCAGGGAGAACGGCACACGGAGAAACACACCGGCTTCTCTGTGGGTCTAATTGACCCCCCCCCCCCCCGAGATTACAATTGTAATCAGCTGTGGGTCTAAATGACCCCACGCACGCACGTTATTGTTATTTGAGTTTTGAGCTGGAGGTCTTCAATAGTCCAGTTATCTGGATTTCCTTATTTTGCCGTAAGACCTTTATCTTAGGTAGTCCAGGGTGACGAGCTGGGTGCAGCGACCTAGATGGCAGGCTCAGTATTGTCCCCCTTTTTTGTTCTTTTTCGTTGACGTCTCCAACCCACTTTGTTTCTTTTGTCACGTCTGAGTATGATTGGTTTAAATGATAAAACCTCATTATTTTTCATGGCACGTCTATTGTCTTGGTGTCCTCTCTAATATGTTCCAGTGTCCAGTTGAGCCATTGTTTGTTTAGGGAGACCGTATCAGTCTATTACAGAGGCTTTTGGGAAACTGCTGTCAGTCATGGCAAAGAAAACATCTGCAGCATCATCACTGATCTGAACTGTAACTGTAAAAGAATCAAGAGATGTAGCATCAATTAGGCTGCATCACCAACCTGGCAGAGTGGGCAAGTACCCCATGGAGGGCCTCGGACCCTCAGATCCCCCAAAAGCCCCAATGTATGGCAGTTGGTTTGTGTAAACCTGATCAACTGCTTCATAAAGTGACTTTACATAGTCTTGTAATGTTGTAAAGGGTCACAGGGTCAAAATTGAGTTTTAATTTAACACACTATAGAATTTAAATAAACTTGTAGTACATTGTTTTCGGCAACACTTTCTCCCCTTATTTAGCATTATACGAGTTGTATACAATTTCGCAGGGAACATCCATATGAGGAGGCTGCTGTTTAAACAGATGAGTAATAATATATTTAAAATATATTTGAAAATATGGTTTCGTAGGAGAAGTTCTACGTGTCCACAAATACTGTACATGAATAAACATATGACCACATCATAGTGACTTGTGTTATTAAATGTTTGTGTGATGTTTATGAATGTTGTGGGTAAGTATGTTTTCGTTTGAACTGTGTTATAATTGACCCATTAACAGACACTCTGGAAAAAACAAGTTTTGTGGTGACTGATTTACTTGATGAACATAAAAACACACTAGAGACTCTGTGTGTTGTGTTGTTTTCCATTTTCATATGTTAAAAACATTCACTTGTTGCAGTTGTGCGTCATTCACCACATCATGGGACACTGACTGGGTCAACTTGAGCTGCTGCCTCAAGAGAGATCCCATGATGTGAGCTGAACAAAACAGGTCTGATGAGTCATCTTTGAAGTTTTGGCATTTGTGGAATTATTATGTAGATTTTACATTTGGAGGAAGGAGGAAGCCTTCATGGGAATCAATGCTGTGAGTGGTTCTCTGCATGTGAGCTCAGCAGCAAACATCAACACAAGCAGCAGAGGAGTGCACTTCCTCCCCAGGCTTTCAGATCTTTGAAGCTGTTCTGATGGAGAGGCTGGGTGCTGCTTCGAATCACTTACTTGTTACATTAATAGGTGCCTCCATTATTTTGTCCACCCCCCCGTGTGTACGCCATCAATAGGACACATTGTATCCTGCACACTGTGATCCACCATAAACACATGGCAGTCAGAATTTATCGAGCGGCAGCCAATCGGGGCGCGCCTATTAGGGCGAGCCTCCGTCGCGCACGGCCAATCAGATGCGCGGAACAGGACCCGTGCCTCCGAGTTGTGCAGCGATGCGGTCACGTGACGCTGGGAGAAGGAATGCCAACATGGACCCGTGGCAAGGACGGGATGTGTGAGCGTGCCACGACAATAACACGACGGAGGAGAAAGGAAAGGCCGACATACAGCGAGTGATCGACGGCGCTGCGTTCCTCCGCCGAGCCGCGCAAGGTAGGTTGAGCCAAATGTCCGGGATCCTCCTGCTCGGATCGTCCGTAGAGACGGAGGAGGAGTATAAATAGATCATGTTTTATGACCTAGGCGAACTTGAGGCTCGTGGATTCCTGTGCAGGCGCAGTTGCGTTCAGGCGCATCGCCTCGTTTTCGACCGCGCCTCCTTCGCAAACACCGTTTTGTGCGTTTCCAGGGGCCGATGCGTTCCTCACGGGGACTTTTCCCTCCCCACATGTTTATGGGTGCGTCAGTGCGGGGCCGTGTTTGTGCAGCGCCCTGTCCACGCACTTTGGAGTGCGAGGCCCTGCTGCAACATGTGCCTGGCGGTCTGACAGCAGCAACAAACAGCCTTTACATAAGCCCATGGAGATGATCTTACCAGGGGGAGAGGACTCTGTTTGGACTGTGTGGGGACTCTGCTGTGTTATTCGGGGTCCGGGGACCTGGTAGAGGACACAGAGACACTCCCAGGGGTCCGCCAGCTATTTCAAGTTTAACTTTATTCTAGTAATTTGTATTGTGAAATATATATCTGTCTATCTATCTGTCTATTGTACCAAACGTGATAAGATTAAAAAGATATCAATATCTTAATTTAAGATCCGCTATTTTATGCTGAACTTTTCACATGGTAGTAACAGACAAGTCTTAATAATTGGGGCCCTGAGATTAAAATGACCTTAGTACAAGTGGCCCATATCAATATCTAATTTAAGACTTATGAATCATAATAGTTTGTTTTGTGCAAAATGGTGCATAATTCCATAATAAGCTGGGTTTGATCAAATCACCACAGACTTTTGTAAATAATTTCTGATCATATACGACCTGGAAGTGGCAGCGTGGCTCTGAAGGGGTCCACAGGTTAATATGTCAGTGGCTGGTTGGTCATTATTCTCTGGTCTAGTTTGATCTCCTGTCCCATCATTTCTGTATATGCTCTGAGCAAGACACACACTTTTAAAAAAGTTCTCCTGATGAGTTCACACAGGGGAATGAGTGTAAGTAAAAGATCACATATAGGACTGAGCATTAATTCAGTGATTAGAAGGTCGAAACACCCGAAGGACACAACTGATGATATGTCCCTCTCATCTGAGATATTCACCATCATGTGATATGTTTTTTTTTATTGATTTTAAAGAAATAATTTATTGTTAATTAACTTACAGCAGAGGGTTAAATGTATTAGGGTCAATTTCTACTCATACTTTCGGCTGGTTAATAACATCCTTTCTTGATGTTGCCTGTGCAGGTTTTTGTGCTTCCGCTTCTGGGTCAAGTTTCCTCAACATCCTCTCCTCTGTGTTTGGCCTGCATCAATGGTGTCTCTCAGCAGCAGAACGCTGATTCTGGAGAATGACCTGTTCAGGGACAGCAGCAACAGCAGCATGTGCTCCCTCGGCCTGGGAGACGGAGCCTGCAGCGAGGGAGCCAGCTTGGCTTCTTGCGACAGCCCAGGGGACTTGTGGGTCGAAGATGAGGAGGAGGAGGAAGATGACGATGATGGCGCTCGCCTGCATATTTTTCTAGAGCCAGCAGAAGAAGAGGATCCTAATTTTCCAGAATTTCCTTTCCACCCCTCTTCCCCATTCTCCCCGACCCTGGAGGACATAGAAGAGTTCTTGAGGGAAAAGATGGAGCTGGTCAAAGAGGGGTTAATGGTCCCAAAAGAGGAGGCCTGCCCTCTCCCATGCAGCTCCAGTGACTCTCCATCTTCCACTACGCCCCCGGCCTCCTCTTCAGACACTTGCAGTGACGAAGGGATGGGTGCCTCCCATTGCACTTCAAGCCCAAACATACCTCACAATGAACAAAACAGCCCCAGCCCAGCTGACCCTTCCCCTTCTGCCCAAGTAACCCCCTCACCATCCAGCTTAACCCCCTCCATGCTCATGGGTGCTCCGCTGGTTCTCCAGCTCCAGCCCCTACCTCTGGCCCAGCCTCAGACCCCAGCAGCCTCTCCCCCCGCGGCCCAAAACAGCATTTGGCTCACTCATCTCATCATGGGGCTCCAGGGCGCCACAGGACAAAATGTCACCCTGCTGGCCCCCCAGGTGCCCTCCAACCCCACCACTATTTTATCACTAAACAGTGGAGATATCAAGTCAGCTGACCAGAAGTATGTGAAGATCGCCCCTCTGCCCATCACAATGAGGACTGTAGAGATTATGGGTCTGACTGGGGTTGGGGTCCAGGCCAGTGGCCTGTTGAAGGCCATGGCCCCTCGGGTGAGCAGAGTGTCTCCTACAGAGAGGGTCCATAAGTGCGCCCACCCAGGCTGTGGGAAGATGTACACGAAGAGCAGCCATCTGAAGGCTCATTTCCGCCGGCACACAGGAGAGAAGCCCTACACGTGTAGCTGGCCTGAGTGTGGCTGGAGGTATGTGACATAATGTGATCTGTACTGTTTAACAGTTAATACTAAGTTCAAGGTTAAGATTAAAGTTTCAGTTTTAAGGATTTATTTGCATCTAGGAGCATCCAGGAGAATGTATGATGGCCTTCAGGTAACATAAAAACAAGAAAGGTCCTCCAGAGCTAGTGTATGGTTTGTCCATTCTGAGCTACTGTAGAAACATGGTGGATGTAGACATAAAGGTTTCATTCTAAGAAAACTAAAACTTGACAATTGTTTCAGTTGATTTTACGCTATTGAAGTCATAATTATGATTATCATATTTTCATTTCTGCCAATAAATCCCCCTTAAGTATATACACTGGAACTTTTAAGGAATACAATGAGTTATAGGGAGCTATTCCAACTGGTTGATGGAAGGGCCTGCATTTCTGAGTCGTGTTGTTTCAGGCACCAGTGAAATGATGTTACCAAGAAAAATGTTACCAAGAAAAACAGACAAGGATTTCCACAAGGATAAGAAGAACACAGCTAGAGGGGAAAAGTAGCCAGTCAAAGGGGGGGTGACCTCAGGCACATTCTAATGCCACTTTCCATCATGAAGTACTGCATATTTTAACAAGTTTGCCCGATTGTAAACATGTAATTAATCATTCAGCGAAAAAACAGTTAAAGGTTAGTTTAAGGGGGGACATATATTATTCCCATGTCTTAGCTAGCCCATGCATTGGTGCTGCTTTCAGACATGCACTGAACTCCAGAGAATCTCCAGATCCCGGAGAGGCTGCATGGGAGAATGGCTCTGGACCTTCTCTGGAGTTCCTCCTGCCACCCCCTGAGTAAATACCCTGGAGAATGTCTGAATGAACCAATGTAAGAACAAAGCAGGAGATCCTGCCATGACAGACAGAAAACAAAAAAAACAAAATAAATATCTCGGATAAATAAGCAGTTCACGCACATAGAAGACACTTACAAAGATGTTAAGAAAGCTTTTAGCCGGCTGTGGCTGAGGGGTAGAGCAGTCGTCCTCCAGAGATTTCTGTGTTGTTGTGAACATGTCTGAGTGGAGAATATCCTGCTGTGTTGTGCGTGTGTGAAAGGCAAACTCTGGAGAAAGTCCGGACCCAATTCTTTGGACATCCTCCGGAGTTCATGTCTAAAACGGCTTTACACAACTTACTACAAAGAAAATGACTGCATGACAGAATAGTCGTAAATGTAAACCATGGATAAACTGATGTGTTGCACTCACCTGGGATTAATATAGACTCAGTTCAGTTTAGCCAACGATCACTCAACATAAGCTCTGATTAAAATCTCTGCAGCGTTCAGTTGCATTAAGTCGTTTACAATGTGATGAGTGGTGAATGGAGATTTCAAACCATCATCATGGATTTGCTGTCAGCTGTAGCTTACTTATCCATCATTGCACCGTGAGACTCTTGGCAAAACGTATACATGCTGTGAATGCTACCATTTTCATTCTGTTTTGTATTGTGGGGCATTTGTCATCCCCGTTTAGTGCATGAAAAATTAAACAGATGAAAGTAAATATATATAGAAATGGGTCACAACATGGTCATTCAAGGGGTTTTCAAAAAAAGGTGGACGTCCTATTGAAATTTAATCTTTATTTGATTCTTTTTTCGTATCCCCATCCGCATCAAATGTTTTGCAGCTTAGGTTTCCTTTACAAGGGGTTACAACATTTATATGACCATATTTATCCAAACAATCTGACATATCTGTATAAAAGTAAATCCAAACTAATTGAAATGATAACAACCCTGAATATAAACAGCATAACACTAACATATTAAAATTAAAATAAACGCAAGATATATATCAGTTTCCAAAAGACATGATTATCCAGTCCAATATACATAAAGAGTGTCCATATTCCTTATATAGTCTTATTAGATGACCTCATGCTATCACCTGCAGTACAGTTCCTTGTTAGTTTCAGTTATCAATCCCATTGTTCCCCTATTGCTTCCATTAGTAATGTCCACCTGTCTATAAACACTTCCGTCTATAACCTTAATGACAGATTTTTTGTCCATTGTATAAATGTTGTTATTAACCTCTCAGCCTTTTATTTCTCTTTTGAGACTGTTCACCTTACACCACCCCTCTGCTCTTGTGTCGACAGGTTCTCCCGGTCTGACGAACTCTCCCGTCACCGTCGCTCTCACTCCGGCATCAAGCCGTACGAGTGCTCGCTGTGTGAAAAAAAATTCGCCCGCAGTGACCACTTATCCAAACACACGAAGGTCCACCGTGGCTCCAGGCCCAGCAGGATTATCAGAGCCACCGTGTGATACCTTCAACTGGCCGAAACCCTGCCCTGCACCCTCCCACCCTGTCTGCCCAGGCTGGCCTATGACCAGGGTGGGGTCAGGGTCTCCCTCAGGACTTTTGGTGCTTCACGAGCAGAACTTTTCAGAAAAATCTTGAGCGCTGACTGCTGTTTTCGCACTCATTGTTTCTGCGTTTTCCTCTGCTCCCTGCTGTTTACTTTTCACTTGTTTGGTCTGAGCAGCTTGTCTTATACAGAGCTGACAGCCACCTCAGGAAAAGTGGATTTCCTGGCCTTCCAACACACACACACACACACACACACACACACACACACACACACACACACACACACACACACACACACACACACACACACACACACACACACACACACACACACAACAAAACATATATAGCGGGAGACAGAGAGGCCCCCTTTTTCAACCTCTGCTTGCACTACTGTTCCTGCTTCCAAACCACCAGGTGCTGTTGAGGGTAGGGTGGTGTTGTAACAGTAATGGGAGCGCCTGTAATTATATTATCTCCTTCCTACTTTTGCATTTGCCCGTCTGTCTTGAAGCCAAACTTCAGGGTCCACACGGATGAAACTTCCCAATATTGTTGTGTATTGTTAAAGTGAAACATTGTCTTTAGCATCACAATCTTGCCTTGTGTTTTAATCATAAGGCCTGCGATAGACGCTATTAATGTGTCAGAGCGTGACATTCATCCCTGTGGGGTGAAATTGTGACTAAAGCCGTAGAAGACTCTTCTAAGTATTAGATTTTCAGAGTTACAGTTCACTCTGAATGAACAGTGTGACTCTTGATATTAAGAGTAAAAGCTGAGACATTGATTCAGTCATACTAAACTTGTGGCTATGCTCACAGAATAATTCTCCCTAAACTGTTTTTGTTTTTGAAAAATCCGAACCTGGCCTTTACTCGTCCAACCACAATGCTTCCTGTTTTGACCCTTTGTATGCCTTTGCTCAGTCCCAGTCTGCCCTACTTTCTATCAATGCCTTTGTCCATATGGCAAAACCTCACTTGATCCTACTGTTAAAGATAAAGTTACCATATGACTGCTCCTATTGAACTGTGATTCCGTGCTGAGGGTTGCCAAACCAGAAATTCCAGTTGGGGCCCTGTGAGAGCATGAATAATGACACCCTCAGTGTGTGACAGTTTATAAGCTGTTTGTTCTAAGAAAATCTCTTGGAAATCATTGTGCAGCCGACTTATGTGGCCTATGAGCTACTCGGCCTGTATGTTGTACTTTGGCTCCATGTTTCAAAAGTGCTCGATGGTTCAAAAAGTGCTGCTCTTTCTTACTTACAGTAGCAGTTACTGTAAACACTTTTTTTTGTTGATTATAGCAACAAGGAAAAACTAATAGTTTTTAACAGCTGGAAAAGGTTGCTAACATCTATCCAATCATGTGTATTAGCATATACTCAATATAATGTGTACTGAACATTAAGGACAACGTGTACAGCTTGTAGCCTTTATATTATATAGATGTTTTTTTTTATCAAAGATGATTTTCAATCAGTGCATTAAGCTACTCAGTGGTGTTTCTGGAGAGGTGTCTGGTCTGTTCTCTGAGTTTGATTGTAGCGTGATCAATCTGTGATCAGTCTGATCCAACGACTTGTCGGACTGATTATGGTGTGGGATCTGGAGTCCCACTCTTCTCAATTCTCTAACCATTAAGCCGAATCTGCTGGTTTCAAGTGCACTTGTGTTCGCGGAAATAGAGAAATGGTCGTTGTGCTATAATGGACGTTCCATTAAAAATGTATCAGAACCCTTAAAATGCCAAAAAACAGGAAAGCGTATTTCCTCTGGAAGGGTAAACTCCACTGTGTTGGGCAGACGCAATTATCATGTGTTCTTTGAACTCATCACTTTGGTGCTTGTTAACCCACCAGTGCTTCACACACAGACAGTATAACCGAAGGCTTCACATAACCTTTCTGTGACTGCAACTTACGACTACAAACTGCAGGCTAATGGCTATCTTACCTTAGCTCGAACAACATATGTGCTTTTGGATGAACTTAACAAAATAGAGCACTTTTGCATGTAGCAGTGCACAGTCTTTTACATGGCACCCATCCTCATGTCTTTGTCTCTTTTGATTATGGACAAACTAGGTTTCATTCTTTTCAAACAACAATGCTTAGTAATGTAGAAACCTGTTCAGAGTGGACAGACGGTCAGACATGTTTATCTGTCTGAACCAGGGTGCTCTTTGTGTCTGAGCCTCCCCAGGCTGCATCTACTGACCTACATCCAGACCTGTATTCGCTCAACATGCAATTCTCTCTGTTCCTGTCTCAGTCCTGCCTGTGTATTTGTTGTTGTTGTTTTTTTTTGAATACCAGAAATGCTATTTTCCTATTTGCAGAAATAAATAACAAGAAATAAAATGCTGTATCTTTTGTTAATAAAATTGTTGCTTATTTGAATGGTGCCAATTCGAAATATGTTATTCAAAGACAGCAATATTAGCATTTGTAATGAAGTTAATGCTGGACAGCAGAATCTCCACATCTTCCGCAGCAGACTAAAGAAACATCTCTTCTGACTATACCTTGAATAAATCATTTTTTAAAAATACTGTATATATATTTAGTGGCACTTATATGTGCTACATGTTAGCAATTTGTAGTTTGGCTTTCTTGAAGCAAATTGTACTTACTTGATTATTGTAGTTCTGGGTTGGTACCCTCATTGTTGAATGCACTTATTGTAAGTTGCTTTGGATAAAATGTAATGTAATGTAATGTAAAGAATGTTTTAGCGGTTTTACACAAAAGTAGTGGATATTCACAGGCTCTTTAAACACAGGTAAACACACTAAAACAGGTCATTGTCTCCTTTCCCATTGTCAGTAGAGGAGAGTGCTACTATGTGTTTTTTTCCCTCTGTGGGTCATTTTTGACATCACAAGCGCACTGACAACTGAGGCCCTCTCTCACCTAGCTGTCCTGCCAAATCAGTGTGTTCATGTTTCCATCTCTGCCGATCGGAGTTGAAGCTGATAAAAAAGAACTCTGTCTACTGTAGAGTCATTTGACCCTGGAGAGAATGCAGTTCCATTCCCACTGCAGACAATCACCAGGTGCTAGTTGGTGTTGGTGGGTTTTTTTGAGCAGTGGACTAAGCTGGGCAGAATCGGAACTACAAATGAATGCTAATTTTTCTCTGTGTGACTTTACACTTTAACACCTTATATTGCACTGTTTACTTCACAACATTTATTTGAGTGTGGTTCATAGTCTTACATTTTTACATATGGCCATAGAAAGTGAATGTGACTTGTAAACGTTTCCTTTTTTACACATTAAGTTAATGGAGCGACGCAACATCATTGAGTATTTCTAACATATATTTGGACTCATGTCCCTGATGAGGCAACAGCTGAGCCCAGTATTGGTTTTTAACAGCTACTGTGAAGTATACATGCTCTTTAGCCACTAAGGACTGTTCTCAAGCTACAGCAGCTGCCGACTCTCTGTTGTTTGGTGTTTGTACACTCCCATACACTCAATGAGATTGATGAATCACAGCAGAAGATTTATGGGCTGTAAAACCACAACGATGAGCTAAAAGAGGCTTGTCCGACCTGAGGGGAAGTGCAGCGTCAGATGACTCGAGCGGCGTCTTTTACATTGCATGTAGTCATCTGACCTGTCGTTCTTGTAGACGTATTGATAATTGCAGCCTTTAAAAATGATGCTCCCTTGTAGTGGCATTAAAAATATTCTCAATCAAATATGTGATAAATCAGCAAAATGATGGACAACAACAATCAGGATAAAGCTTTTATAGAACACATATGAACCTTGTTTTCATGGCAGACCAGTTACCCGCCTGCTCTCATTAAAGCCTCTCTACTAATTTGCCCAGTGACTGTCTCAGTGAAATGACACCAATCTGAAATTCCTGCAGTGAGCAGCAGCAGAGATTACAGCACAGAGTGGGTGGCAGGATAACCACATCAAGGCTGTTCCACTGAGGCTCTGGATAAATACATGCTGAAGGCTTTCGAACGCTGATCTGACGACTGCAGTAACATCTCTTTGTTCAATAGTCAGCGGAGGAAGCTGCAGCTTTAGCTCTGTGCGTATCAGGCTGGAATTTCTGGCTGTTGATGCTTTCCAGTCATGTTTGGCTGAGGTGGGAGCCCCCCGAGGAAGCCGGGACCAGCTTCAAATCAGTTGTCTCCTTCCCTGTTCTGCCCTTTAACACTATCGCTACTCTGGGATAACGCAGTGTGAAAAGGCTGCTCATCTGATTCCTGATGTGCAGTTTTTAATTCATAAACTGTATCCGGGGCCTGCATCAAAAGAAATAGGCCAGAATCATTGCACAGAAAGGGGGTTTCCTTTCAAAAATTATATATGGCTGCAGGCTGTAATGTAATTAGAGAAACTGACCAACAATTGTGACTAGAGGTTACTGTAGGACAAGCCTTGTACTGTCTTAAAATAAGAACAATGCTACCTTTAAAAAGCTGCAGATTCATGCTAATGATTAACTGTGACAAAACATCTTTCTTCTAAAGAAAGTTTTTAAAATACTCTTTTGATGGATAACTTAAAGCACTTACTTCGCCAATGACCAATGACAAACTTATTTTAAGAATTCATAAGATGTTTACTCCCTCCCTCATTTAGTTCCTTTCCATCTTTCCATTTTTCCTGTGGCCTATTGGAAACTGTTTTCACATAAGAAAAAGAAAAGCTGCCTGAGAAAGGTTTAAATATGCACTGATCAGTACTTTCACATTAGTAATGGATAAAAAAAATTATTTGAAAGAGAATCCTTGTTTTGATAAACCTAGTCGATTTGCTCTCTTCAGTTCCTCTCAGCTCTGCAAAACATCAGACAGACAGATATGTAAACAGAAGTTGGTTGAAGTCAAGTTAGAGCTGTAGTTTCGATATACTGTAAGTATAAGTATTAGATCATATATGTTGTATTAAGTTGGACAAAGCATCTCCACTTGCACCCACAATCCAGAAATGAAGCTAAAACATACCAGAACGCTGCCATCTTGCATCAAAGATGTCACAGTATCAAGGTACCAATAAGCTTGTTTGACCAATCCTGAGTTTGTCTCAGCTGTCAATCATGACTTTTCACCTGGTTTTTATACCAACGAATAACTAATTAAAACCAAACTTTCTAGAAAAATGAACAGTTGAACATACATCAGTGTGATAAGAACTACTTTAAATGACAGAAACTTTTGTGAAAAATTATGTGATATACTATATGTTTTTAGTTTGGTCCACGTCCCATCCACTGACATATTATAACCTTTACTGCAACCAGCCACCAGTCTAATCAACTAATGGTTGCAGCTCTAGTCCGAATGATGTGTATGTCAGTGAGAACTATCTCATGAAGTGATACAAATAAGCCATAAAAACAGTCTTCTACTGCCTTCGGAAAACATCAAATTATGCTATTAAATTGTTCATTTTTATATCAGTTATTTTTTGTGAAATTGGAAAAATAAAAAGGGCAAAATAATTATGGACAAAAATGCACAGTACATCTATGTAAAATGTAAACACATGACAAACCTGGACAAAGTTTAAATCCATAGTAGAATATTCCTCAGCTGTGATGACTCACTCAGTCAGTAAATCAATGCAGTACCATCACTATATATATATATATATATATATATATATATATAAAACTCTATTAAGACCCTCTGGTCTGTCACTGCATCACAGTGAGAGCTGAATTGTCCTAATGTTGTTTAGCTGCATGTCAGAATCATATAGGACACACACTATGCTCTGATTGGATGCTACTGAATGCAGATAAAAGTGTTACTTTATGTTCACCCCAATGGATGTGTACAAGTTGGACTGAAGTTTGCTGTGAGTCAGTTGATGGTGTGACATTGCTATGATATGCTGCCACTTGGTGGTGAATCTGAAACATGCAGGTGCATCTCAATAAATTAGAATATCATGGAAAAGTTCGTTTATTTCGATAATTAAATTCAAAAAGTGAAACTCATATATCATATAGATTCATTACACACAGAGTGAAATATTTCAAGCGTTTACTTCTTTTAATTATTATGGCTTACAGCTAATGAAAACCCAAAATTCAGTATCTCAGAAAATTAGAATATTGTGAAAAAGTTCAATATTGTAGACTCACGATGTCCCACTCTAATCAGCTAATTAACTGAAAACACCTGCAAATGTTTCCTGAGCCTTTAAATGGTCTCTAAGTCTGGTTCAGTAGGATACACAATCATGGGGAAGACTGCTGACTTGACAGTTGTCCAGAAGACAGTCATTGACACCCTCCACAAGGAGGGTAAGCCACAAAAGGTCATTGCTAAAGACGCTGGCTGTTCACAGAGTGCTGTATCCAAGCATATTCATAGAAAGTTGAGTGGAAGGAAAAAGTGTGGTAGAAAAAGGTGCACAAGCAACAGGGATAACCGCAGCCTTGAGAGGATTGTGAAGCAACGGCCATTCAAGAATTTGGGGGAGATTCACAAGGAGTGGACTGAGGCTGGGGTCAGTGCATCAAGAGCCACCACGCACTGACGTATCCAGGACATGGGCTACAACTGTTAGATTCCTCGTGTCAAGCCACTCCTGAACCAGAGACAACGTGGACTGCAGGCATGGACTGTTGCTCAGTGGTCCAAAGACCTCTTTTCAGATGAAAGTAAATTTTGCATTTCATTTGGAAATCAAGGTCCCAGAGTCTGGAGGAAGAGTGGAGAGGCACAGAATCCAAGTTGCTTGACGTCCAGTGGGAAGTTTCCACAGTCAGTGATGATTTGGGGAGCCATGTCATCTGCTGGTGTTGGTCCACTGTGTTTTATCAAGTCCAAAGTCAACGCAGCCGTCTACCAGGAAATTTTAGAGCACTTCATGCTTCCTTCTGCTGACGAGGTTTATGGAGATGCTGATTTCATTTTCCAGCAGGACTTGGCACCGGCCCACACTGCCAAAAGTACCTGGTTTAATGACCATGGTATCACTGTGCTTGATTGGCCAGCAAACTCACCTGACCTGAACCCCATAGAGAATCTATGGGGTATTGTCAAGAGGAAGATAAGAGACACCAGACCCAACAATGCAGACGGGCTGAAGGCCGCTATCAAAGCAACCTGGGCTTCCATAACACCTCAGCAGTGCCACAGGCTGATCGCCTCCATGCCACGCCGCATGGATGCAGTAATTCATGCAAAAGGAGCCCGACCAAGTATTGAGTGCATATATATATGAACATACTTTTCATTAGGCTGACATTTTTGTATTAAAAATCCTTTGTTTTATTGGTCTCATGTAATATTCTAATTTTCTGAGATACTGAATTTGGGGTTTTCATTAGCTGTAAGCCATAATCATCAAAATTAAAAGAAATAAACACTTGAACAGAGGCGGTGGACTAGTGGCAGAAAATAACGGACATCAGACTGGAAGGTTGCTGGTTTGAGGCCACGGACTGACAAAAAAACATAGCTGGATATGGACAACACCTGGATCTGTTCAAGTCCGAAAGGACTCTCCCTACCCCACTGTCTAAGTGCCCCTGAGCAAGGCACCTTACTCCCCCAACATCTGCTCCCTGGGCGCTGTCCATGGCTGCCCACTGCTCTGTGTGTTCATTGTGTGTGTTGTGCCCTACTGTGTTCACACGGATGGGTCAAAAGCAGAGGACAAATTTCCCCCATTTGCATGTAGTGTGTGCATGTGTGTGGGACCAATAAAGGTATCTTGATTCTTGATTCTTGAAATATTTCAGTCTGTGTGTAATGAATCTATATAATATGAGTTTCACTTTTTGAATTGAATTATCGAAATAAATGGACTTTTCCATGATATTCTAATTCATTGAGATGCACCTGTACATTCAATGGCAACTGAGAAAGAGAAGACAATTTTCTATTTTGCTAATAACTCTCTGTCTCAAAGGGAAATCAGTAAAATTGTGTTTATAATGCTGTAAGAATTGTGTACTTTTATTGAGCTACTTGCAAAGACTATAAAAAGAGATGTCACTTAGTGAAAGAATCAGAAATGTAATAAGGGGCAACATTATACAGTCCTTTAAAGACTAATGGTAGATTTGAGAAGTTGATCCTGTGATGCTGGGAGCAAATACATTTATTTAAAAAGTGAGTCTAAACCATTTTACACAAAAAATATTGCATACATACAGGTTTATTAAACATGATTTACCCAAGTTCAAGTGGACAGGTTTTCCCTTCTGTTAGAAGGGGGTAACAAATGTCAAGTCCCTGCACTTTGCATGTTTACATCAGTGCCGGAAGATAAAAGTCCGATCTTAGTGGGTGTTGTGTTTATTTATTTATGTCTTTGTCCAGTGTTAGAGTGGGTCTCTGCTGCCCGTTTGTCTTGATACAATTCATTCATAAAGCTGTTTACAGTTTAGTGAATCAAATCGTCTTTTTAAAATAGTCATTAATTCAATCAAATTGTTAGAGTTGTTTGAATCATGTGACTGCAGCCAGATAATACAGGTCAATATAAAACAGAGAAAGCTTGCTAGATGAATTTCGGTTTTCCATGAAATACTTCTAATTAAAATGGGTATGCAGTTTATGTATGTGATAGACATAGCCTTCTTGTGCCCAGTGCATGCAGGGGTAGGTTAAAAATCATAAACCGAGTGAGGCAGAAATAAATATCCTGTGATCTCAGTCCCCAACATGATTTTCATATTAACTGTATTAAATTAGGTAAGAAGCTCCCTATTTAATATTGACACCAAATCAAATTACAGGAAATTGTATCCACTCATCTTTTATTAACTTAAGTAACTTATGAATTCGCACAGTTGTCAAAGTAAAAATAGACTCTAATAAATTGTACTTTCAGTCAAACAGTTTTGTTAAATTGGGTTTGATCTGCTGATGGACGGTAAAATCACAGTATTGATTTACATTTAAACTGGACGCTCAGATGTTGTAGTAACACGTTATAAACCACAAGACTTCACTGGAGAAATACACAGTACACTCCTACAAGTTGGAGACGTCACACGTTTGTTTGTTTTTATTTTTATTTTAGTAAAGCAAATCCTCACTGAAGTCAAACAACATGAAAAATCTGACAACCAGCGACACAAGACAGGAAGTGACCTCAATGTGAGTTTAATGACGCGTTTAGGGCTGTGGGGAGAATCGGAATTTTGAAAACATATACAACTGAGTGGTGTTACAAGAGTTTCTGAGGTGTAATGTTTACTGTCAAAGATAATGCCAACTACATCATCCAACAAAACAGTGGATGTTAAGTATATTGCTTGAATAGACTATGACAGTATTACTATCAATATATTGTTCAAAATATGATTAAATACTATACATTATCTGAGTTGTCAGTTTATTATTATTATTGTTACTATTATTATTACTCTTTTTTTTCATTATCAAAAGTAGTAGTAGTACCAGCAGAAACAATATTGTACTCTTTCTTCTAATATTTATAATAATAATAACGATAACAATACAGCAACAGCTACCAACTCACAAAACCACATATGCCTAATTATGTCATATATGACATAATACTGTATCGCACTTGTAGGCGACACAGTCGTCCAATTTGAAATGTACGAGGATCAATGAACGCAACATAATTTCCTGTACAGAGGATATATCGTCGGCTCGAGCCAAAGCCAGTTAAATGTATTTCACGTTCAGGTATTTGCTTGACACTCGGTTAGAAAGTTGTTTCCTGCGCTATGGCGGAGTAACAGGCTTTTCAGACATGTTTGGGGAATATCTGGACGCGGCTCGACGACTTGGAAATCCTGCGGGCTCTACGAGCGAGGTACTGTTAGCACACAAGCTAAAGTGAAGCTAGCGGAGCGCTAACTTACAGGGGCTCATAATGTTGCTGCGCTGATTTGTTTGTCGACTGTCACACAGACGGACACACTTCAGCTCCACCCGGACTCACTGTCAACAACCGGGAAATGGCTGTGGACACATGCCGACGATACCGAAACTAACATTATCCATCAACAAGTGGTCTTTTTATATCTGTGTGTGTGTGTGTGTGTGTGTGTGAGAGAAACTGGTTAACAGATAGTTCAAACCTGTCTCTCCAGCCTGAGAGTTTATAGTGCTTGAATAATTCATGACTGATGTGACCGAGCTGACGTTATCTCATCGCTCCATAGATAAGGTTTGCTAATGTCAGGCGTTATATAACATCCATCGGTAATCTCCCCCCCCCCCCTGGCAGCAGATCTCACACTGTCCTATTTTCCCTCCATATCACTGGTTTTAACATGATTAGGACAGATTGTGTGTTTGTGTGTGTGGGGGGTGTGTCTTCAACCCAGCAGGTCGGAGCAGATTTACTCTTCCTCATAAGAAGCTTACACACACACACACACACACACACATTCTGACAGGGAATCACAGTCTGTAGCATAGAGGGGACAAACAATTGAAAACAGAGTAGTTGAACCAGGAATTGTGTGTGTGTGTGTGTGTGTGTGTGTCTTGCTGACAACAACTTTTGAGGCTTTAATGCAACATGTGAGTAGCTTAATAACCGGAGTGTGAAAGGGAAGGGATAGAGACTTTATTGATCCCGAGGGAAATTTAGGCAAGCTTTGTGTCCCATATGAGAGTTGTTGTGGAAACATGGTGCGCAAACAACCCCATTTCCACAATTGCATTGTATGTGAATGTGTTATTGAGACTGATCCGGAGCATAAGACACCTCAGCAGAACCTCTGCCATGTGGGAGGCAGCCCTACATAGATGATGATGGTGTCGTTGGACAGCTCGGGTCATAACAAGTCTTCAAGCTGCTGCATGACAGTTTTCTGTCACAGTGCAAAGCTACAAGCGCACTGGCAGCTGACAACCACAGTGGCCTAAAGGGAAAGTGTAACCGACACTCTACCTGGAAGAATGGTGCAACCACAAGGTGTGTCATTCCTGATTGTAAATCTTCATGTTTGAAGTGCATCCAGCCGCTGTGTATTTGGTTCAATCCCTTTAAATTGATACCTTGACATTAACTTACCACATCAGAGTGCTTAACAGTTCCCTCAGGGAAATGCTGCAAAAAACATGTCTCCATTGCGTCTCTGTCTTAGTTGTTAATTGCAGTATTTATCTGCACTTACCATCTTGGTGATATGCTGTTATTTGAGCTCAAATGAGTCTTGTTAAATTAGGTCTGAGTTGTCTTTGTGGAACTCTTGGCTTGGAAGTGGTATTTCATGAAGGTGTTTCGTAAGAAGTCCACTTTCTTTTTTCCTCCTTTCAAGAACAAGACAGGTGTAAGGGACACGACACAACTACAGAGGCAGTGATTTCTAGTGCTGTGTATCAGACTTCTGTACATTGTTGGTTTTAAGTATTGAAAATTACATTTAATTTCTGGTCAGATTCCTTGTTCACATATCTGTAAATTGTTGCTCTTTGCTTGAATGATCTCTTCCTGCACATGTAGGCAGCTGTAGTATTATCAAAGGCAGAACTGCTCAACAACTGTTGGCAAAGACAACAAGGTCAGCAGTGATTGTAATCTGTTCCCCATGTTGCATTCACCAGTGGTAGTCGAGGCTGATGCCGTTTGTTTTCCTCTGGCAAAGGGAATGTGATAGTGACGAATCAGGGATGGATACATCATCATTATTGGTAGAGAAATAAAGATATTATATTGGCACGGGTAAAAACAATTTCCAATCACACCAAGCCCCAATGATCTCACAATTATGAAACACCACCAGATCTGAGCACCTCTGAGGGGAAGTATGTTTCCTCCTTTACCTACTCTACAGCTACAGGCTGCAGAGACACAGCAGGACAAGGAGGGCTGAAGCTGTTCTCAGCTCTACTCTTTAAGATACATATAGTCATGCTGTGGATGATGATTCTATAATATCCACCTACATTATAAAAAAGCTTTCCCTGCCCTCACTTATGTGCTCACTCTCATTGTCAATCACAGCATGAACACTCCCATCTATCATCTTTTTTTATCTGGTGAAAAGAGGAGCCTGTCACTTTCCTTCTGAACACCATGTAATTATGTGACCCTTTCATTAATCACCCGCTGAGGTGACACAGGCAGGAGGGCATGTAATATTTACAAGTTTAGTTTGACCTTCAAGAGTTACCAACACTGTAAAAGGGATAGTTCACCTACAAATTTAAATCCACTTATTATGTGTGGGTGTGGTGTTTGAGTCCACAAAACACTTTTGGAGATTCAGGGGTAAACAGCGTTGCAGCCAAATCCAGTACAATTGAAGTAAATGATGACTGCACGTTATTCAACAATGAAGACGTTAGGGTAGTGTTCAAGATTTGCGTCGTTACACATTTGTGTCCTGTTGACAACACACTCGACACAGTTCAGTTAGATCATCTGTTGATTACAGAGAGATAAATAGTACTTGCATTACAGAAACTACTCAAAATAAATTGTAGTCGCTTTGGATAAAAGCATCAGCTAAATGAAAATGTAATGTAATGTAGTCAAATCTAAACCGTTTTCTGATCAGCGGTTGGGTTGTTTTCATTCTCAGATGACTGAACCCTGCTCATCATCAACCATGTCTTCTTTTAAACTCACGTCTACTGACTTTAACCAGCAGTGAGAGGAGGATACATGAAAGCTTAACTGTACTCACAAAAACACTGCATGAGCTTCCACCTTGTTAATGTGAAGGATGTTTTCATATGACTGGTGACATCAGGTGTTATACAGCTGACAGAGTTAAAAAGGTTCCTGAAAGGTTCTTTCAGGTAAAGCGCACAGTGGGTTTGCAGCGGCTCGGTGGCGTCAACAGATTGTCGTCAGCCTAGGCAATGATACCACTTAGTCACGTCGTTTCGCATCCTGTTGTAGTATTATATACTAAATTTATTTTGTACCCATATGATTCATGTTGTTGTTTAAAGGTGATATTGACACGGACAGACATTAACTGTATTTTTGTTGATGTTTTTTCAGCGAGACCTTCAGTATTCAACGCACTTCAGACACAGGCACTTTATGAAAATTATGAATCTGCGACCGACAACATGTGGAGCACAGAGAGTGGAATGTATATCACCAGTTAATATAATCACCAGTTAAAATAGAGCACCAGGACCAGCAGCAGCGTTGGTGCAGCTTCAGGGTTCTGTAGACAAAGTCCAGCAGTTAGTCTTTATTTGCCGTGGCTCAATTACTGCAGGTCACTTCTGCAGTTTCTGATATAAAACTGCAACCAGCATCATCACAGCCCGAGCAAGCAGCCCATTCCACACACGCAGGTTTAGAACAGGCACTGCATTAGTTATTACAATACATAAAAGTTAGCATTGCCTGATTGGGGTGTACGCAGGGCAGAGGTATGCATTGCCACTCTAATGCTTTTCATTTCAGATTGAAGCTGGGTGTAATAACCCTGGGAGTTTGCAGAGCTCACAAAACAAATGCTTGAAGAATTTAATGTTTTTCCACTTCTGACTGGTCCAGCAAATAAATGAGGCAGATGTCAATGAAACAGCTTCTGTACGAGCCCACAAAGAGCTGAGTGGAGGTCTACTCCAAAGTGAAAACACCTGTGTGGGTGTACCTCCAGTGTGCATGGCCTTTAATCTGTGCGTAGGATGTCATGGTGGAAAAGCTGCAAAGACTGCAGCAGAGCCCCTCAACAGCATCAAAGAAAGTGCCAGATGTGGCCTTGTACCTTAGCTGAAAAAACAATACAGTCAAACACAGGCGTAAGAAAAAGTCAGCTTCTTTTGAACTACTTTGCTCACAAGTCATTGTGTTGTCAGCAACCCACAAGCAAATGACAGAACACCAAAATATGGTTTACTGTTACTGAAGCATAATGAAAGCACCTCTAAAAAATGATTTACCATGATTTGTGTGGAGGTGTTTTCTTGTCAGGGTTTTAGACAAAGACTGACAGACAGCGACACTGTGTACAATAATAGCTCCTTTAGGCCTGTAAACTTATGTTTGGGTTGTAATATCTATTATTATGTTGGATGTGACATTTGTAGGAGCCGCAGTCATCTTATTACAGTAGTTAGGAAAAAATGTGATTAGGGCTTCAACAAACAATTGTATTGATTACTCTACCAATTATTTTCTTTGTTGACTAATACATCATGGAATGTCACATAATAATAAAAAAGCCCATCACAATTTACCAAAGACCATGATGACGCGCTTAAAATGCCTTTTATTGTCAGACGAACTCTTAACACAATGACATTCGCTTTATTATCACTGAAGACAACCAGAAAATACCCACATTTTAGATGCTGTAAACAGCAATTTTAAAAGTGAATTTAATTTTGCAATTTTTTCTTTAATATAACTAGTTTAGTTCTAATTGTGATTGTAACACTACATGATACTGGTACTGTATGTCAGCTTTACAGTCCTTGCCTAATGTGTGAATGACTTTACTTAGTGTAATTTTCTTATTTCTGAACTATTGACTTAATGTGAACAAAGGGACATCATGTCTATAGGTGGTCATGGATCGAACCATAATAGGGTCACACTTAAGCCGTTATGCTGCTATACTCACCCTGAACTGTGTGGACAAGATCCCTATTCTTTTCTGCACACTCTGGCTTACCATGGGACAAAGAAGGTGGAAATTTACTTAACACTTTAGGCATCAGAATTTTTCCCTGAAGGGAAAGGCATGGAAGGTGTTTGGCTTCATCCAGCTGTTAATAAAACCACTCTATAGTTTATTCAACAGGATGTATGGTGACATTTTCACCCTGAAATGTGGGAAACATGTGAGGCAACTATTTTTATAATAGATGGTGCACCTGGTCTTGTTAAACAGCCTCTTATTCCACGGCTATTAAATAACCATTTACAGCAATTACACCCAATTTCGGTTCAAACTATGTTTCCAATGGTTTGAGTAGGTTGTTTTTTTTTGCTTTTTAAAAATAATGGTAAAGATGACTAAATATTCTTTGCATTGGTCCTGAAGGTAAAATATAGCCCTCTTTGTAATCTATATAGCAGAATGATAATAAGACTGATGCCTACATTTATCATCTATCTGCGTGTTACTGTTTATGCACATGCTCGGTGTTGGAGCTGTCACCCGTTCTTTGGTTGACTGATCAAAGTAGGCAAATCAGAGCAAAGTGGTAAAAAAAGGACTAAATTGCAACATTTCATCATAACTTAATTGTCAGAATGAACTTAGATGACTCATTGCAGTGTGCTGATATAAGGCTGATATATTTCCCAGAAGCTTTTGTAATTCAATATTGTTGTGCTGTGAGCAGCAATTTCTTGGTTTATGAGCCTAATGATTTTTCTCCTCTTTCAAAGTGAGAGACATGGACAACTCTGTCACCCTGTGGCAGTTCCTACTCCAGCTCCTATTGGATTCCAGTAATGACCAACTCATCTGCTGGACCAATGAGGAAGGGGAGTTCAAGCTGCGGCAGGCGGAGGAGGTTGCCCGGCTGTGGGGTGCTCGAAAAAACAAGCCCAACATGAACTATGACAAACTGAGCAGGGCCCTCAGATACTACTACGACAAGGTAAACACACATCAACTCCTCTCTTCTGCAGTGGTTCTAGTTTCCTGAAAGCAGCTGCCTTGTATTTGATGTGGCAGCTCAGTCTTTTGGTCTTTAGATTTCTTCTGTCAGGTAACTAGAACAGTTCCTTTACTATCGCCACTATACTACATATCCTAAAATAAAAGCTGGTAGCCAATTAACAGCTGGGTCTCTGCCAGGGGCGCGGCCGTCACAAACAAATAAAGGCTGGCCCTCATATACAGGCCAGGAAAAAAACAAGGTGGAAAAGCTATGTCTGTAGTGTGCCTGCGGCAGTTAAGCACTATTTACATTTCTACTTTCTACCACATTTCTATGGCAATGAATCTTATTTTACAAACTTTTTGAGGATTCAAAAGGCTTTCCACTGGTCCTAGAGGTGGGAAGATTTAAAAACAGGTTGTGTGAATTAAGAGAGGTTGAGAATGAATCAGTTTCTTCTTTATTGCCCTTCTTATTATGAGTTAAGTATAAAAAAATTACATGCAATGCTGGTTCAAAATCCAGAAATGTTCTGGTGCACTGATGATGCAAGATAATTGCTCATTAGTTGGCTACCATTGTTTCTAAATCTTGGGGGAAAAGTCTTTAAAAGTTTATTTGTTTAGTATTGTTATTGAAGCTGCCGTTTCTTTATTTCTTGTAGTTTTTCTTTTTATAAATAACTGTCTTGTAAGCCTGTTTTAGGGTGGGCACATAATGTGTATGAAAAGAAAAAAGAAAAAAATATCAATCTATGATTTCAGTAATATAACCCTCCTATATTTAACACTTAAATGAATAGTTCACACAAATATAAAAATTTACTCTATCTACTCACAACTATGCCGATGGAGGGGTGGGTGAAGTGTCTAGATCAGTGGTCGCCAACTCGTCGATCGCAAACTACAGGTCGATCTCGCAGTCTTCACTGTCGATCCCCCAACTCTCTGGACTCACTGGCTGTCGTCGCGCCGCAGATCAGCTGTGTGACGGTTGTCTGTTTTTCACACGCGCTGTGTCCGCTACTGGCGGTGGAGTTGCAGGTTTATCGCCTGCATTTCCTTCAAGAACAAGTTGGTTTATGTACTAAATTAAATGTCAGGACTCTACGGTATGAAGACGCGCATCTTTCGGTCTGTCGATAACAATCAAAGCCCCGTTGGAACAAATGAGTGGATTCAGAAGGTGAAATGCTGGAGTGCTTTTACTTTGAAACGGGTTCGGAAAGTGTTGTAAATACATTTGTGTCATAAACAAATAAACATTGTGGTTCACAGCAGAATAAACAGAGAAAATGATCTTTCACCTGAGTTTTAATGTTTATCTGATGAATTTATGTCACAAACAAATAGTTGCAACACTTTCTGTATGCTTTTTCAAAATAAAAGCACTCCAGCGTTTCTGTTGATGGAATCCATTCCCTTGTTTAAAAAGTTTTTTTTATTGTGAAATATTTGCAGGAGTGGAAGATGCACAGCTTCATACTGTGTAGTACTGGTATTTATTTGCGTACAAGGGACTTCTTTCATACAGGGCAATAATCATATTTGGGGCCATATTAAAATCAAAGCCTATATGTAAAAACATTGTGCTGCAGTAGCAGCTCCTCTGCAGAACATGTTGTGCAACTGAGAAGCTCCATATTGTGCACTGTAAATATGAAATGATATTAATTTGAATATTGTGCATTGAATAGAAAAAGTTACACAACAGCCTCTTTGTGTATATTTATTTCTTGTACATTCAGCGTTTAACAGAAATTGCAAAAAATTATAATTATGACCCTCCTAAGGGTTTTTTTTGGAAGATATCAGGGTAGTAGATCTCGGCTTACCTTTGGAATTAAAAAGTGATCTTGGGCTCGAAAGGTTGGTGACCACTGCTCTAGATGGATGATAATGTCTCAGCTAACTTTTAGTAATGTACATTGTTTCACAATAGAAGCCCTAAGTTAAGGGTGTATATCCAATGAAATGCTTGAGGGCTTTTTAATTGAAAAAATTAAAGGAAGTGTTGTTTATATTGACAGCGTAATGCAGTAACTAATGGGGCAAATGGTAGCTGAACAAAAGGAGGTGTTATACTAATATGACCAATTATACTCATCAAACAGAGGGAATTAGAAAGACCTGCCTCTAATACAAATGTACCTTGAGGTAAATAAAGGAAATATCCAACCATTAGTCAACTGTTGCCTGTGCTCTACATTGTCATTCCCACAAACAACCAGAATGGTAAAGGTCCATTGCTGAGTGACATGTGTAGAGAGGGAGAGTGCTGTCTGTCTCTCAGTCTGCTTGTGGTTTGGCAGAAGCACTGCCTAACCCTGTGGGCGTTCTGGGCAGGGCTGCTTTGGTATGTGTGGCTGCAGTATTAGTGGCTGCTGGTTTGGTACAGACAGGAAGGACAGAGTTGTCCCATCCGTAAGGCTTTTCTGTGGTCTCCCCTTTTCTATTTTACTTCTAGTGCCTCTTGGGTAAAACCATACTACATGAGGGAAAGTCTTGTTTCTGTCCTCGCCGTGTGCTTGCTTTCATATCATTCTTTAAGTGATGTAGTTTTTTTTATTTCTACCTACTAATTCCACAAACGTCTGTCTGTCTGTATTTAGAATGCATATCTGGAGAACAGTTCATCTTATTGGATTCACAGTTGGCATATGCATTGTAAATTGCCCAAGAAAATGAAGTACAGAATTTGGTGCGACAGTCTAACTTCCTAGTCTTCTTCTACGTCCTTGGATAAACTACAACAGTGGTTGGCAACGGTGTCAAACCAAGGGTCAAAATCGCAACCATATCATTTTCACAACCATATCGGACTGATAGACATTCAAAGATCTCCATCTGGGCAGCAAAATTCATAGCATAATTTCCTCTTTAGCAAGTTGTCTTAAAGGTAAAAGCACAGCATTCGTTTTGTTGCTCTAATGCTTTATACCGAGTAGAATTACAATCTTAACTGCAGATAAACATATAATATAACATAAAATACATTCTGACATGCGTTTTCTGTGTCTTACAGAACATCATAAAGAAGGTGAATGGTCAGAAGTTTGTCTATCGCTTTGTGTCCTATCCTGAAATCCTGAAAGGAGATGTGGCTACCCGAACAGATGGTGGGGATGTGGGTGGTGGGGGCATTCCACCCTTAACAAGAAGGGACAGCATCCTACAGGAGGGTGAGTCTGGTGATGGAGGCAAGGAAGGAGGTAGCACAGGGGCTCTGGGCTCAAGCACCAAGCAGTCAAACCGTAACGACTACATCCACTCAGGCCTGTACACGTCCTTCACACTCAACTCGCTACAAAATGGACGCCAGCTCTTCAAGTCCATCAAAATGGAGAACCCAGCAGAGAAGATGGCAGACAAGAGGGGTCTCACTGCCACAGCCCAGAGCCAGCCACAACAGCCAACTGCTTTGCCGTCTGTCATCAAGTTTGGAAACACCCCTTCGAAACCAGCACTAGCATCGCCTCCTCAGGTTGCCATAGAGCCAACCATTGTGTCCAACCACTTCAATCCTCTGCAAGCTCCGCCCCGGAAGTTTGAAGAAATCAGCACACACTCCTCCCTGCCCCACCATTCTGTCTTCTTATTTGAACACATCCGCCCATCAGAATCAACGTTCAGCTTATCAGAACTGACGTCAGCCAGCCCATCCCCAAGCTTAGTGCCTGACTCCTCTCAGGAACTGGTGATTGACAGCGACATCGAGTCTGGATCATCTCAGCACAGAAATGCTAAGGCGGCAGAGCTGAGAGACGCTCAGGCAAAGGAGAAGGCAAATATACATACAAACACATCACACACAATTAATTAATTGTCCCTGCAACATTATTTTCTCTGTCAGCTTCTTATATGTTCCAACTCCAAAAGTTTTAAAAGTTCTTTGTGCGCTCTGCTTCACTGGTTTGAATTTCATGCACCAATCAGATTTGAGCAACTTTTGATATTTGAATCTGATGATCCTTACCTTTCAAAGCCGATGTCAGTTAAATCTAAACGCACCCATACATGAATGATGAAGCCAAATAAACTTTCAATAAATAATAGCTAAGTCTGTAAATCACCATCAATGATTTTCCCACTTTGGATCAACAGCAACAAACAACACACCGAGTCATTATGAACTTTTTATTGACTCACCTTTTAGCTCTTTGTTGGTCTCCACCAGCTCCTGTGTAAAAATTACTCACCAACTAGTCAATCATGTGGCAGCACTTCAGTGTATAAAATTATGCAGATACAGGTCAGGAGCTTCAATTGATGTTCACATAAAACATCAGAATGATGAAAAATGTGATCTCACTGACTTTCACTGTGAGTGTGAGCTAACTCAGAATGGAGCCCAAATAACGTAGTAGCGTAGTAGATCTGCAGGCAGAAATACCTTGTTGATTAGTGTGGGGAATGATCAGAGAGGTTGGAGATGACGGTAGCTGACAGGCTATAGTAACTCCGATAGCCACATCTATGGTGAGCATTAAAGCATCTCACAATGAGCAACAGGTCCATTCTTAAGGTGACTGGGTTACAACAGCATCAATTCTGGAGCCCATTGGTTATTCGTCTGATGAAGAATTAGCCTCTGTGAGCAACAGCCAATATTTGGGGGCTTTTAGTGTAGACAGCAGATAGACAGACAGCGGACCAGACTCTGTCTTCCACTGCCGCACACTGTTTACTGTTTGACTAGTTTCTTTTATCAGTTAAACCTTTCTTTACAAAAACAATACTTTTAGTTCAAAACAACATTTTGGCTTATCTTTATTACCACCTATTTGCATATAATTGCAGATTTAAAAAAAAGTAAATAGCGATACATTTTGGTCAATGTGTTCCACCTCTTTTGCTCTCAACACAGACAGTTTACCTGTGGGCAACAATAACCTGCTCAGATGTGATTGTTCAAACTAGAAACAGAAACCAGAAGGATTCCTGCCCCATAATCTTGTCTCTTGCCCACAGATTCTGCAGATTTACAAACAGAATCTGTTTATGATTACAACAACACAGAACAGTGAAAGTGATCAGTAAAATATTAAAGTTATGTAAAAAATTAAATAATGAAAAGACTCTAAAATGTTATAAAGAATTGATGGTAACTGCAGTCAAGTGATGATTCTGTTAAGGTTCATCACGACACACAAACCTTTGTCATTCAAGGAGTCAAGTTTAGCACTTTTCATACAATGTAACACAAAGTGCTTTACAGAATAAAAGCAATAAAAACAAAAAACCCATCCACACACTGAGCAAGACAATATTAACAGATAAATAGTTGCTAAACTATGCAATTTTGTTCTTGTAGTCATACAGCACCCCACCCGAAACCACTAACACAGAAGAAATAAATGGAAAATAAAATAGATTTCACTATTAACTTCACTCAAGGAGAACAACAAAATGAATCAATCAAATTTCTGTTCTAACACAATTTTTAACATTAGTCCAGGGGATCATTCTTGTGTGTGTTCTAGATTAAAATCTAAACTATTATGGCTTACTGTTTTCTACTTATAAAATGTGTACACTGCCTAAAGCACATGCTTTGCTAATGTATATCCACAGATATTTTAGAGTATGACAAGTGTCTCACTGTGTCCAGCAGGTGGACAGCGGCACCGCTCTGTCTGGAGATGAGATCAGTTTTGTGGATGCTGAAACCAGTTCATCCTCAGTGAGCAGCTCTACCACATTCAGCACTCAGAGTTTAGGAAAGACACGCAAGCCGCCGAAAATCCTGCAGATCAGCCCACCTGCTCTGCTGGTCACCACGTCCGACTTCTCCCCCATGAACCTCTGCAGCCCCTCACTACCTACTGCATCTCTCACACCAGCAATGCTACAGGTGAGTGGGGTCTTTTCTCCTGAGGTTGTGAAGATAATTTTACTTCAGGCCACACAACATTAACCAAACACAGCAGCAACAAAATGAAGTGGTTGGACAGTTGAGTAAAGTGATCAGTATGTTTAACAGATTAAAACATCTCATGATACCAGTTTGCAAGAGTGATGTGTGTCAAGACAGCACTTGAAAGCAACAGCAGAAAAGTAATTGTGAAAACTCACACGAATATGAACGAACTTGACAAAAGATTGAAATGCTGATTTAGTGAGCATTTGTTTTCAGGCTCATTAGGGATAGAATAACAGCGCCACGAAACCTGTCTGAACTAGATTGAACATGATGATAAACGAAATGTGTTATGTGTATATAATTCTGTAGCTGAAAGCATGTAGCTTGATGCTAGTGAGACAATCAAATGACCCAATTTCTTCCTGCCACAGTATGTAAACACTTTTTCTGTCAACAACATGGCAGCATCCATTTCACAGAGCACCGGCTGTAGCCTGAATAATTTGTGAGAAGCATAACATATCATCTGCAGTCCTGACTGTGACTCACTGCAATGTAACGTCCTGCATCCCTATGGAAGCAGCACAGTCATCAAAGAAGAGAGAGCTCAAAAATGTCCCCTGTGTAATGCTGCATTATTCAAAATTTTTAAAACAACAAAAGTAAAAATATTTTGAGTATTTATTTAAAAATAAAAATTGGGGTTGCATGTGCTGTACATATATAATTATTTCTTCATCTAACAAAGCTCAGTGTTAACTGCTGAACTGATACTATCGTATCGTGACTGTTTACCATGCAATTATGTGCATCTCAATGTATTGTGGTGAAGCAGTTAGACCTCTTACTTACTATAAACTTAGACTGTAAGTAAATAGAAAACACAGCTGCAGACAAACATCAATAGCCGATTAAATAACAGGCAAGAACTGGTTTTGCAGAGAGAACAGCATTTAATGTTTGTGACCAGTAGGTGGCAGCAGAGCTGCATTTATCGTTTGATGCTAGGCTGTTTGGACTAGTTTTGTTGTGCTTAATTTAATCCTGCTGATGCTGTTTATAGACCACATGACTGTTAGCTACTGTACAAATGTCTATTAGATCTGCAGATTCCGAGAGTATATTATTCTGTCTCTTTGCAGTAGTTCAGCTTCGGTCATGGGATCCACAGCTCAGACAGCCAGGAGTTCCACTCTGATTTCTCTCTCTCCGTTAGAGACTGACTGAAAGCAGTTTCTTGATTATCAATACAAATTTATGTAGTTAAAGGTTTTTACTAGCGTGTAAATTACTGTTGTGTTCAGTATCTTAAAATTTGACCCAACCCTTCATTCACAAACCAAAAACAAATGAATAAAAAGACTAATTATCCAGAGTTAGTGACACTGTGTTTTACGATTCCACTGAAATCTGAAAAATACATGTCAATAAGTGATTATAGACCTAGTGCAATAAATGTGACAGGTAAGTAAACTAAATATTTACTCAAAGGCGTGTGATATAATTTGTTCTACTGATCACGTGTGTGTGTGTGTGTGTGTGTGTGTGTAAAATGTGCATGTAATGTGTCATTAAAATAAAATATGTTCTTAAACAAGCTGTGGGGGCCATTGTTTAGAAGTACATTCTCATATGTATAGTATCCTGTTCTTCACAGGTTGTTTTTTACAGTTGCTTCATACAGGTGGAATGGTCTGTTCATTATCGAGTAGTGATTGATGTTCCTATCTGTTTAAATTAAAGTAGCACATCATCAGAAAATTGCCAAAAGGATGTAACTAACATTGCTAATAGAAGGGATAGTTATGTGGATCCATATAATTTGTGGTCTTCAGAAACCACTCTAAGCTGCAAAAGGTTCCTCCGTCACTGGTAGAGGTCATAGAGCATGTGAATTAATGTGATCTTTCAAACAAGATGTATGGACTTGCACTTCTAGTTTGTTATCTGCAAAGATTACCCTATTCCCTAAACTCTGAATGGTTTACTGCAGGCAACCTTTTTGACAATAAGTGCCAATGTAACATTTTTTTATATTAAGTTTTATTATTGAACCACATTCATGTTTCCAACAGACATGTCATTTTATTCCATCCATATTGGCTATATATAGAACAACACTTTAAAGAAACATGTTTATCTCATTATGATTGCAATAATAAGTTTGTCATTAACCCCACCAACCACACTCATATTCAGAATTGCAAAAGCTTGCTTCAAAGACTTTGAGAGAGTTGGCTTCTCATACCTGGACACTGCACGATTGATCGATTCTCCCTTGTCTGCCTGATCTTTGGAACTTCTTTCGTGCTTTGTCTCAAAGTGGCGCTTAACACTGGACGTTCGGCCAACAACATTTTCAAACGTGCACACAGCACGGTCTTTATGAAAACCAAAGCCTTAGTCTTCTGCCCATGAGGGCTGAAATGCCCATGCCTTCAGTTTTTAGCTAGCGGGCATGCCATCACCAATATACCTGAACGGCTGCACTTCACGGGGATTCATGTGGGGAAATGCGAGCAGCGCCGGCTGGGAGGCTTCTTCTTATTATTATTTAATGGCTCTTGGCATCCAGCCTATGGCGCATTACTGGCACCTAGTGGCTGGGAGGTGTTAACATCAATCAAGCTAAATAATTCAGGCTGCGTGACGGCAAAACCTTTGAACATTTCTTTAATAAGTGTGCCAATGATTATGGCGCCGCGTGCCATCATTGGCACACGTGCCTTTTTGTGGCCTATAGTTACCAAGTAAAATGTATTAACAATATGTAGACGATACTTAAGCAAATGTCAATGTCTGTGCCGTCTGGTGGAAAAACTACTACTGGTAATGGAGACATCTCTCTATCGCAATTTCTCATTAGTTATTGTCGTTAAAAGGCGGTACAATATTTATCTACTAATAT
Source organism: Hippoglossus hippoglossus (assembly GCF_009819705.1). Taxonomy (NCBI): domain Eukaryota; kingdom Metazoa; phylum Chordata; class Actinopteri; order Pleuronectiformes; family Pleuronectidae; genus Hippoglossus; species Hippoglossus hippoglossus. The sequence goes on along the minus strand of NC_047155.1, from coordinate 26,674,353 downwards.
TTTTCTGTGTGTGACTCACATATCTTGAGAACCAATTATCCTATTTGCTTTACACTTGTGTACACACGATATTTACCATCTTAATAAACCTTGAATAAACAGGCGAGCAGTTCTCTGTAGCAGCAGTGGTAGGGACGCAACACAGTAATTGAAATTGTCTAACACGACAACAGCGTTCATGACAACAGACACTGATACTTCAGTTTGGGGTTCCGTGTGTTGAGTCGAGCTTCACAGAACTATGAACAAAAAGGCGAACATTCCAAAAAGGCAGCTTAAGAATTGGCGCTGCACTTCTATATGTAAATAGATCAAATTAGCCAGTATCAGCCATGGCTGCTTCATTGTTCACATTGTAATGAAAGTGACATGAGTCTGTCTTGTATGTCTTCCTCCTCAGACTCCCACACTGTTGCTGACTCCCAGTCCTCTGCTGTCCAACATCCACTTCTGGAGCACGCTCAGTCCTGTCGCTCCACTCAGCCCAGCCACACGGCGCCAGGGAGGACACCTGTTCCAGTTTCCGTCGGTCCTCACCTCCCAGTTCCAGATCCCTGTACTCAGCACAGATGGGACCAACACGCCTGGCCCCATTTCACCAGACCCTCAAAAGACATAGAGTTCAACCGCCCATAGCATCACCATGTTTGGACCCAGACAGTCAAACTCTCCCAAACCCACCACTCCAGAGCTCCATCTCCTGCTCCCACATCCAGGACACTAATGTGGGAGCTCCGTCATGACCTTCCCCCTCACACTGGTGCTTTAAAGTTCACTACAATCTGCTGTGTGGAGGGAGGAGCTGAGGAGTCCAGGTTTGATGGATGAAGGTAACACGTTCATAGCATTTAGCATTTACAGCCTGAGGATGCCATACTGCACTCACACACTGACGCCGCTGCTCTGTAAGCACTTACATAGTATTTTTGTCTGGCTTTTTGAGATCCTCAGTCACACCAGTTCAAAGGCGGGAGGAATTTCCATGGCAACTGTGTGCATGTGGATCGGACCCTCGTCAGCCACAAGCTGCTTCACTCTTGGACACACAAGACCAGTAAAATTGCAGATATCTCAACCTTTCCTTTAGAGCTCCCTTCTTATCTTGTGCAACAGTTACTGCCACGAAAAAAGCTCTTTGGTTTTTCTGTTATCGGTTCCCAACCAATTTTCTCCTCTGCTGACACTCTGCTCCTTTTTGTTGCACTGTCCTTATACTCATGTACCTGGCATGTGAAACTAAAGCTCTTTAATCTTCAACCTGAACTTCAGTGTCAAGCCTTGCCTTCAGCTGCTCTGCATTGTTATAGCCATATCCAACAGGACTTTTACCTTGACTGTCTTATTGTGACGTGTGGCCATAGTCCAAGCTGAACCTTGAATCACGCCTCTATGTAACTGTTCTAGTGTGTGTATACAGTAGAATAGCCCTGAAAGCCAGTGTGGCCTGGTCTGCCTCCAGCCAGAAAGCTTTCAATGACACAAAGTGAAGCCATAACCCTTTCTGAGCATCGACTCTGCAATTAGAAACTCACAAACCCTGTACGTCTTACTGCTCTGATGTTGCCTTTTTAACTTAACCATTAATTGGTAAAGGCAGACATAATTCACTTATCATGGTAGAGATGACAGTTTCAAGTTATGAAAAAAAAAAAACGTATTGAAATGGCAAATTTTCTAAGAATACAGTAGTTTGACATGTTGAAGAATACAGTTGAGAGTTAAATGAGAGGATTGATTCACAGCTATCATGTTTGACCAGGAAACATGTAGCTTCCTTAACTTAGCCTAGCACAAAAGCTGGAAATAGGTAAATGACTAGTTTAGCTTAGTCTGAGAGTAACAAAACCTCTTCAGCTCACCAATAAACACTATTATTTGTGTGTTTTAATACAAAAATGTAAAAACACCACTTTTTATTGGGAGGCAAAGGGACGGTGACTGTCCCGGATGTTGCCTGGCAGCTACAAATCCTAATATTTACAAAATCCCAATTGAAAAAAACAACATGCTGTCTCCAGCTATATAGCTACTTACAGTATAGACAGACATGAGAGAGAGGTTTCGACCTTCTTATCTAATTTGTGGTAAAGCATGCTCAGTGTATTTTACCTACATGTCTATTCTGGAAGTGACAGCAGAAAAAATTGTTCCTCGTGAATCAAAATCACAGCAGACCTTTGAACCTTGTTCATTATCCACAGGTCAGTTTCCTTTATTCTTTTAAATTAACGAGCTTTGACGTTTTATTGCTTGCCGTTTCAGTGCAGCTACTGAAACCCAGACTGAACCTCCTCATCTTAGTAGCTGGACTCTTTCACTTTAGCGAATCTGAAATACATTGACCTTTAATCACGAGGATGTAGAAATGTTATAGAACTTTCAAGCACCTTCCTGTCCCCTAAATCTTTCTCGTCGAGATGATCAGCCATGAAAGGTCTGCACCTGTTTTCTACACGACTTTGAAGCCATAACTCTGAGACACAGACTCACGAGGTAGATCCCAACTTTCTATGCTATTAAACATGGATATTGTACATTACGCTTGTTTACACGAAACATATAACACACGAGTGAGTGTGTTTACCCAAGTGTCACTTTCTAACCCAGGGATGGATGACCAATGAATCTTTTGGGGGGGGACTTTGCTCACTTTTACTTAACCTACAGACATTATCCTCCCCCCAACCTGCCGTCCATCAATGATACATGGTGCCTTACCACAGCCAAGCTCAAGTTTCCCTCCCCAAAGTGGACGGAGTACAGATTTAACGGTAAACGACAGCGCTCCTGTTTGTTTTTATGCCATATCTTTGAGTATACCAAACCAGAGGCCAGAGGAAGTTTGAAATAAAACTTCACGGGGATGTTGAGTCTGGTGAGTTCACCGCTACATTGCGTGTGCTGCAATGTTTTAAGGTTGCCTCACTCGACATACAGACGGCAGCGTGGGTTAATATGCACAGCACGTAAAACTGAACCTGGCCAAATTTTAAGAGTTGGCAACCATGTCTCTATCCAACCTGCTTCTGAATCTTTGTGATAACAGATCTACTCAGAAAATATATAAATATATATATATAGGGTAAAAACCTATATCATTTTTGTGTAATCTTTTATTTTCCTGTAACACCAATAGAATTTTAAGATTAATTTCTATTTTTGTAATGGCCAGATAGGTAGAAGTCTGCTATTTTGGTGTCTCTGATTTAATGTTCTCTCTGTGCATGTGTTTTTCAATATGTTGTTATCCTCTTGTGGAGGTGGGCAGCCGTGGCCCCGTGGTGGTGTTGGCTATTTTTTTTTTTATTAAAGGAAATCAAAGCCTTATGGGGAGAAATCTAAATCCATGTTTTTATATGTGATGTGTTTTGATATAGTGTTGATATTGTACATGCAGATGTTGTGATGAAACGTTTGCACTTAAAAATGTGGGGGTTCCTGTAGTATTGGATTCTGTGGCTTTTCTATGACTCAGATTTAATGACATGTTGTTGACGTTTGCTTATTGAGAAATGTATATTTTCCCGAAGGGAGGATACAGTTATGCACTTAGTATTTTATACCACAAAACAAGAGTTCAATCTAATATTCTACAGCACATATCATGTAGTTTACTTCACCTTCATTGTAATTTGGCAGTACAATATTTATTTATTTGAATTTACATTTGAGCCCGATAGATTTGGTCGCTTATATTGCAGGGTTAGGGTTAGGGTTAGAGTAACCCTAACCCTAACCCTGCAACCCTACTATAAAATAGAGGGAAAATAACCCATGAAGCCCATTTAAAAGTTTCCCCCATCAAGACGTGTCATGAGCATATTTGTTTGTTTGTATTTTCTGATGATATTTTTCCTTCAGCTTATCTTGAATTGTAAAATCTTGTTTTAAAAAAAAGAAATGACATTGTTCTCGCTTTGTTTTGTCCAGTTCTCTATTTGTTTGAAGCTTTTTTCAAATGTTTACAAGCTACTTGTCTTAAGTGGCGTATTGATGTGTGACAGGTTAAGAGGAAGTGTTTATAATGGAAGAGATAAGTGAGACCAGTAATAAAAGATCTCAAACTGACCACATCTCCATTGTGTCATTACCCTGTACACTGTGTGTGTGTGTGTGTGTGTGTGTGTGTACACACAAGACTGCAGACAGGTTTTCATCAAACATTGGAGAGTATTTACACATGATTAATATTTGGAGCAGATTGGTCAAGTAAAAAAAGAAAAAGAAAAAAAAAACTTTTTTAAAAGAAATATTATAATTATATTGATCAGAAAATGATTCTCAATCATATGATAAGTAAGGTAAGGTAAGTCAAAAAATGATCTAATTCCTGGTACAACAATGCATATTTTTTTAGGTTTCTCTGCATCCCATAGGACTCCAGACACAACCTGAAGCTTATATAGATCAAAACAAAATTTTCGATCATATCGTAAGATGTACATTCATTATTTAGATGAATGATTTGGCGTCATAAGGTATAAATTACATAATTATGAAATGGCATTATAATAAATAAAGTGACTGCTCCAGTTCACCACCAAGAACCCACAACACTGCTGCTAACACAGACTGACACAAGTCATGTTTTAACAGTAAGAACACGTTAACCTCCACATTTCATTCACGCTGAAAAGTTAATCATCATTAAAGTGAATTCAGCTATTGCACATTAATAGAGCTGCTTTTTGATCATCAGGCTTGAAAGTAGAAGTCTCTGTCTCTAGTTTCAAAAGTGTTGAGCTGGAGGAGGACAGGCTGCAGCTCTGCATCTTGGCTCAGGAGGAAAAAAAGAGGGGATGCCAGTTTCCCTGAGACTGTTCTTCCTCTCTGTTGTCCACACCGTGTCCCCTGGTCCCTGACGGAGCCTCAGATCAAGAGCCTTCTGTCTGTGGCTTCTCTTTCATGTTCATGTTTGCAGATGATTCTGAGAGAAAAAACAGTGTTGATTATTTGAATACTGACATCATGCAGGCTGCTGCTGATGTAGTTCAACCACAAGCCAAACATCCTGAGGTTGGTTGCACCAACCCAACTACGCCCGGTCTTAGCCATGCACATTCTGACCTGTCTAAACCTACAGTCAGCACCAGGACACAGTGACTGCTAGGTGGTCCGATAACAAATAAGAAGAAGCAGTCACTTTGGATCAGAGGTATGTACAGCTGTATTATCACAACACCATGACTGTGTTTTTCATGAATCCAGTATGGACATATTAGTTTGGCAGCTTTTGTTCTGTTATCTATGGATTTTTAAAAAGGTTTTCCTGCTAGTGTGAAGCTTTAAATGTCCTGGGAGCAGTTTTGTCAACTTATGATAGTGTATTCAAACCATCTACATTCTGAAAAGATGATCATATGGTTATTATTTGACCATGTATGAAGCCACATCATGATGCACATTTAAGCTTTAGCTTTGGATAAACTATTTTTGGTGCCTGTTTTTTTTATAAAATAAGTCTCACAAGAGAAGGTTAGCTTTAAAAAAAAAACATGTTCTCCCAAAGAAATCAGACTTCCTCCTTTAAAACATTTGAATAACTATTTTCTGACCCCATCAATGTCAACCTCATTGCCACCCCTCAGCATAATGATCGTGTCTCTGTGACCTCCATCACACACAAGTGGTGTTAGTACCTTTGCCATGGAGATTATTTTCATTGTTGTTTATCTGTTTGTCTTTTAAGAGGTGTACGCAAAGACTACTTTACAGATTTTCTTGAAACGTAAGGATGGAACATGTGTCAGGGAAGAACAGAATAACTTTTGGCACATATCCGAATAAAGACGTAATTAAGGAATTTTCTTTCACTGTCTTTAACATTGCGACACAGGGAGCTTTTTTGATATTTGCACTGAGTTCCCAAGGTATAATTCATGGATCTTGATGAAGAAAATCAAGCATATTTTGGAGCGCCTTCATCATTCAAAGGAACTTTGGCAGTGGTATGTGCTTCTATTGAGCATTTGTGGCAATATTTTTTCTTAATCTTAACTTCTATTTTGGAAATTTGACTGTTGGGATGATAAGATGATTTGCAGTATATGTGTGTGGTGTTCGTACACAGTGTCCACATTGACGAACATGACCTAGCAGCACTCTGCTACCGAAATGTTACTGAGGATCAAAGAGCTTCAGTTCAACGTTCTCCTAACTGGACAACCTTCATGGTCATGATCACAACATTTCAGAAAAAATTAAATGTTTAAAACTCTAAATGAGCCTTTACTCTTTTTTTGGAATTGTATTCTCAAACAAAGTCCAGAGAGTTGTCGGAGTTTCAGTCGTCAGGTGTGTGTTTACCTGCGCTGCAGTTTCTGTAGATGGAACGGACATAGATGAGCAGCATGAAAAGGCAGAAGCCGATGAAGGAGGATATTGTACCACACAACAGGAAAGCGTAGCTGCCGTGACTTTGGATCATCTGAAGTGAGAGGGACACACACACACACACACACACACACACACACACACACACACACACACACACACACACACACACACACACACACACACACACACACACACACACACACACACACACACACACACACACACACACACACATACAGAGAGTGGGGTTTTAATCTCAAACAATTAACTGTAAAGAGCAATGTGGCTACAGAATATAGGTTTCTCATGGCAGTGCATCATTGTTCTGATTACTGCTGAAACAACTTTACAATGAGGTCCACACCAGGCTTTCCATACACTCTATTTATTGTTATCAAATATGCATTAGTGGCATAAAAATCTGTTCCAAAGTAATGAGGAAGCACTGTGTTGAATGTCATCGTTACTGTGAACAATAGGACGTGTTCACACAGAGTCCTGAGAGACTTCTTACCGATCCTACGATCAACTGCAGCATCATCTCTCCTGTGCTGGCGCTGGTCACCAGGACAGTTGTGACACAACCTGGGAGAGACACAAAGTGTTATAGAGGACTGAAAACAACGTATTCACCGGTAAATAATAAGTAAATACAACATAAATGTTAAAATAAATTTAAAAATAATTGCATATTTAAAAAAATTAAATAATACTCAAATACATAAAAGTGTAATGTAGTCAAAATCAATAATCAGATGATGGATTGGGGTGAGTTGATGCCCCAAGTGAAGGAGTTTAAGTATCTTAGGGTCTTTTTCACGACTGAGGGGACGATGGCGTGCGAGATGGACAGGCGGGTCCGCGCAGCGTCACTAGTGATGCAGGAACTGTACCGAATCTTAACAGTGAAGAAGCCTTGAATTAACCGGTTCATTTACGTTCTGACCCTCACATGTGGTCACGAGCTCTGGGGAGTGACTGAAAGAACGAGGTTGCAAATAAAAGCAGCCGGAGTTAGTTTTCTCTGGGTGGCTGGGCTCAGCCTCAGAGTTGGGCTGTGGAGTTCAGACTCTGCTCCAGGCATCCAGTCAGGATGCCTCCTGGGCACCTTCCTTTAGAGGTTTCTAGGGCATCATTGATACTGATGTTGGGTGTTATGTTGTGTGTCAGAACTTGTGTATGTGTTCTTTTTTACCTTTGTAGTCCATTATGTCCTCTATAAAAGCAAGCATGGAGGGAAACACGCTGCTTATGCACAGTCCCAACACACAAGTACCGATGAAGAGAAACACACAGCTTGTGTAGAAGATCATCAACAGGCACTGCACCAGTATGACTCCCACCTGCAAGATGAACAGACAGACCGAGAGTGAGCCAATGACCATGAACAAAAAGACTGAGTAAACAAAATCTGCCAAAACCTGAGTTCATTGTGTCACCAAAAAGATGAAGAGGGGAAGGTGAGTTTCCCTAAGATACCTGTGCTATGGGGTCTGAGGAAATCCACGTGAATGCAGAGAGCATTCAAAGATCAGAAAGACAGAATAACTTCAGGTTGAATCACAGTCTAGCATCTGCTGAAACCTGGAGTTTAACCATGGGAGGGTAATGTTCAACCAACTGAACTATTTTGGCATGCTAACCTGTAGTTATGGAGACTACACAGTGCCCATCAATATTTTAGTAAGTTTAGGTAAGTTTTTTGACATTCTGTTTGAATACTCACAACCCCAGAGAACATGGTCATATGTCAAGGAGAGCTCCTCAGCTATCAAAACCCAGGGTTGAATCAGGGTCCTTCCACTTTCCCAACTGAACTGAGGCGACACTGTGCAAAACACAGGAACTTTTTAGGAAAATATATCACTAAACTTAAAAGCACTTCTGAAATGTTAGTATCGCTTGGAATTTAAAAAGACATCTGATTGGCTGTGGAAACCCAGGAATGGACCAGGGACCTTTAGATCTTTAGGCTAACGAACTCGAAACTGAACTATTTCAGGAGGCTAATCCACAGGTAAGGAGGCTATGCAGTGCACAACACAGAAACTGCTTTAGCAACGATTATACAAAAACTTTGAACAATATCACAAGAACTGAATTACTATGTGTACTAGTTATCTGAACCCACAAGCTCCCAAAAGCAGGAGCCAGACTTTGTGCTCTTTCACAGTGTGTGTGTGGGGAGGGGGTTGGCAATGGGTGATGACCAAGCACTGTCTTTTTACCACAGTCAGACTGGGGTCTTAAGAGATCCATTGTGAACACATGTAGGTAACTCAACCACAAATGGTCCCCAACTGTTATTGTCTAGAAGCCCTAGAAAAACAATTATCGGCTGCCAAAACCCGGGATTAAACCAAGAACCTTTAGATCTTCAGTATAACCCTCCCCCAACTGAGCTACAGCATTTAGGAATGAAAACTGTGGATATGGAGATTACACAGGCCCAATTACAAAAACATTTTTGCAAACATTTCAGAAGACAGGGGAGCTACGTACTGTATTTCATCTGAAATACTGTTCGGATACAAATAAAGCACTTTGCCCTACTTTGTACTCATTGTACCTAACAGCAACATGAGAGAGACAAAGATGAAGTGCACCTGTGTTCCCCTCCCTCTTGTTTGGTTGTAACCACAGCAGAAGGAGCAACGTGGTATTTGCAAGGAGAACTGTCCTTGATAATATATTTGTTTATAAAGGTTTTGTTTACTCTTGAGGTTGTTGAAACAGGAGTGTTGCCCTTGCTGTCTTTTGCAGCTACAGGCCGCCATGTTATGTGGTGGCTATTAGATGAAAAGCATTTCAACATCTACTAAAATTAAAAAAGACATTTCAAAAAACAACTTTCCACAAACTTTACGGGGCTTCTCTAATGTCACTTTGACCTTTCACTAAGGTCCGATCGGCAATGTGTCCATGAGCTTACACCCCCTTCTACTTCAGCAAACAGAAATTCAGTTACGAAAGACATGAGCTGCTGGATGGTTGCTTGATATTGTAATAATAAACTAATCAATGAAATAAACAAGCTATCTTTAGCTATCGTTAATCAACTCTCCTCCTATCTTCACCATAACAACCTTCTTGATCCTCACCAGTCTGGTTTCAAGGCAGGCCACTCAACGGAGACTGCCCTCCTTGCTGTCACTGAGCAACTTCACACTGCTTGAGCAGTCTCTCTCTTGTCTGTCCTCATCCTTCTAGACCTTCCTGCTGCATTTGACACAGTGAAGCACCAGATCCTTATTTCCTCCCTTCAGGACCTGGGTGTCTCAGGCTCTGCTCTCTCCCTGCTCACATTCTACCTCAACAGCCGCACTTACCGGGTAACTTGGAGAGGATCTGTGTCTGAACCTTGTCCTCTCACTACTGGGGTCCCTCAAGGTTCCGTCCTGGGTCCCCTCCTCTTCTCTCTGTACACCAACTCTCTCAGCTCTGTCATTCACTCACATGGCTTTTCCTACCATAGCTATGCTGATGACACCCAACTAATCCTCTCTTTTCCCCAATCTGAAACACAGGTAGCAGCACGAATCTCTCCCTGTCTGACTGACATCTCTCAGTGGATGTCTGCACACCACCTGAAAATTAACCTCGACAAGACTGAACTACTTTTCCTTCCAGGGAAAGGCTCTCCCACCCACGACCTGACTATTACCTTTGACAACTCCGTGTTAACCCCCACCCAGACTGCTAGGAACCTGGGTGTGACACTCGACAGTCAACTCTCCCTTACTGCCAACATTACTGCAACACCACGTTCCTGTAGATTCATGCTGCACAACATCAGGAGAATACGTCCCCTTCTCACTCAGAAGGCGGTGCAGGTTCTGGTCCAGGCTCTGGTCATCTCACGCCTAGACTATTGTAACTCCCTCCTGGCAGGTCTACCTGCTAGTGCCATCCGACCTCTGCAGCTCATCCAGAATGCAGCAGCTCGACTGGTCTTTAACCTAAATTCACTCACACTACTCCGCTCCTCCGCTCCCTTCACTGGTTACCAGTGGCTGCCCACATCCGTTTCAAAACACTAGTACTTGCGCACCGTGCTGTGAACGGATCGGGTCCAGTCTACATCCAGGACATGGTCAGACGTTACACCCCAGCCCGTTCACTCCTCTCTGCATCTGCCAATCGGCTTGTTGCTCCCTCACTGCGAGCTAAACACTCAACAAAATCACGACTGTTTGCTGTCCTGGCTCCTAAATGGTGGAATAAGCTCCCCATTGACATCAGGACAGCAGAAAGTCTACACATCTTCCGCTGCAAACTAAAAACACATCTATTCCGACTATACCTTGAATAAAAGTTTAAACTAACAATTTAGTAGCACTTAAATGGCACTTACTTATAGCACTTTGTAGTTTGGCTTTCTTGAAGAAATTGTACTTTCTTGATTCTTGTTGTTCTGGGTTGGTACCCTCATGCTTTGGATAAAAGCGTCAGCTAAATGAACTGTAATGTAATGTAATTTTGTTGCCTAATTAAGAAGAACTAGGAAGAAGAACATCCAGTTCATCCCTGTGCCGCAAGAGATATGTGATTACTTCTCTTCTGCAGGCTGGTGGAGTTTACACTACACAATGTCACAAAAACTGTAAATCTCAAATACTTATTTATTATTTGACAGCTTTACTTAAGTTTACTTTTAAATAGACAATAGATAAAATAACAATCTATTAAAACAAATTGTTTCAGACTAAACCAGTGGTTTCGAACATTTTCTACTTCTGAAAAAGCGATTTAGATTTTTCAAATGTCTGAGTTGTTAAAAGCTTTTAAGCTCTCAAATTCTTTAATGATCCAATATCTCAACACAAATCAAAGAGAAAAACAAGCTCTCGTAATATATCTAATGTCCCTGTTTATAAAACTGTTTAAAATGTATTTTGCTCTAGCTCCACCTGCTGCTTACACAAATGCTTCAGTGATCTAATTGTGCCATAGAGCTTAATAAAATAATATAATAATCAGTCAAACGAGTTCTTTTACATAAAAACTTTAACCACAGTTAACTAGCCTGTATCTGACAGTGTCAGGAGAGTTAATATATATATTTTAGCCCAGAAACCATAGCAAAATGGTGCCAACATTTTTTGAAGATTAAATGTGCCCTTGAAAATGTAAATCATGTGACCAGTTACGTACACTGGGTCAGTGGGAGGCAGACTTCTGCATTGGCTGAGAACGTCTCCGGGTATACCTAGGTACCTGTCCTGACCTGTAACTTCTGTGTAATAAACCTTATTATACAAGCAAGAATGGTGTCCGCGGAGATTCCTTCATCATCATCTTCAACATCACTGCTGCTTAAATATACAACAAACTTGGCGTCACGAACTCTGGACGTGCTGTGGCCTGCGGCATCTCCAACACCTTCACACACGGTGAGCATTTCTCACTTGACTGGACGCTGGTTCGTTCATTGAGGCTGTTGTGTGTCTGCTGTCTGGTCACACCGTAAAGAACCTCTTCTTTTTTATGGACAGGTCATGTTGTGTTGATGTTTGAAGTGAAGCTCCGTGCTAAATTTGATTTTATTTGCGTAGTGCACAACGCAAAAAGGGGGGATTATTATAGAGAAGATAAAAAAGTGAAGAAAGGAAATAAGATAAATACAAGAAATAGTGTAGAATAGCTTCATTGTAACGATAAGGTGAGCTAAATAACATCATGCGAGATTAATGAAGATTGGGCCCTCAACTTCTTAACGGTAAGACATGTGTATATTAGTCACTGCGTGACAGTTGGCTTTGGCATAGTCAGGAATTGAGTTAAAAAGAGAAAATTGGGACAGACCTGGATCCAGGGAAATTTGAATAAATAAATGTAAACAGTGATAAGGGACAGAGTAATGAGAGAGAAATAGGATCAAAGAGATGATCAGGGAAAGACGCCGCAGAATTTGGATAGAAAAAGCCCTCAGGGAGGAGGTGTTAGAATGGGCCATAAATCCTGGAACATCACCACAGGTCAGTTTAATAACTGGAGATTGTAGAATTAAAAATTCGATTGTATGTTCCCACTCTGAACATTTGTTGACGAACAGTGTCTGATGCAGCCTCTCATCGAATATCTACATCTCATAAGGTAGCATCAAATTTAGGAGAATAAGAGAGAAAAGAGCGCGGCAAAAAGCATGCTATATGAATGTATGGTATGAATGAGTTGTTTTGGGGAATTTAAGATGAGTGCTGTTTGTGTTTTTGGGTTGAATTTGCAGTGTTTTTCATTGTGTCTTGTGGCAATGTGTGTGCGTTTGTGAACAGGGAGCCACCTCCCAGCCGTATCCTGGTGTGTGTGTGAAACGTGGTCATTAATGTCCAGCTGTGTGTGACAAACTGCAGCAGGGGTTGGTCTATGTGGTTTAGGTTAATAAAAAAGATTTTATGATTGAATAAACATATATAGGTTGTAGTTGAGAACGGGAAATTTGATAGCTATAAGGAAAGATATTTTGTTTTCTGTATCAAATAAAACAATGAGCCTCTTCCAGAGGACGTAATAAATCATGTGAGTCTCCCTTTCCCTCCCTCCACTCGCCCCCACCTTCCCCATGTGCCGCACTGGTGTGTGTGTGTGTGTGACAGGCTCGCTCTCTCTCTCTCTCGTGTATGAAAAAAGAGTTTTTCTTCGGATCTCTCCTCGGCTCCCCTGAGAGAAAGACCGCATGTGTGTAAGAATTCAGAAAGAAACCTCTGTGATTAACACCCTCTTGTGAGACGCAGGGGCAGAGTCACAAAGTTTTTAAAACCAATTCTTTAATGGGGTTTAGTTTAAGCTAAAAAAGACAGTTTGTTTGTTTGTTTGTGGGACAGCGAGATTGTGCAGACAGTATTAGGAAATAATATTGTTTGTTTGATTCAGCTAGATTGGATATGTTTGTAGTTCTAAAAATTCTTTAACCGCTTGAACTTTTTTGTTTCATTTGGTTTTCATTAAATTCTACAATGCTTGTTTAGGGGTTTAATTTGGGAACAAATTGAGTTTAATTTGACATTTTGGACTTTAAATACTGGATAATGATAATTTTGATAGAAGGAGAGATAGTTAGAATTTAGTTTTAAGGTGATAACGAGAGGAAATTGGTTGCATTGACTAGAGAATGCAAATATGCTGGTATCAAGAGTGTCCACATCTACACTACGGGCTGGTATAAATAAGAATAACATATCTGTGTTTCCTCACTGGGACTGACACATGTGCTGTGTGCAGGCAGAGAGTCATACAGATATATTGGTTTGCGAAAGGACTGTCGAGTTATTAATACAGCCGTGAATAAATAATAAACTATTGAGAACTTTAAAGATATTATTAGAGTGAAATAAACTAAATTATATATTGATGATGCATGGTATGGGATTATAACTGGTATTTAAAGGAGAAAAACATCTGTTGACCTAAGTGCTGGCAGATAACGTGTGCAAATGTGTGCAAATCATACTGAATTGCTTATGATGCTGTTAAAAGGACCTAATGGGTTCATAAGATACTAAATCGTTGCCTGTTTCTTTTCCCTTATCCATTTATGGTGAGTGGGAATTGAGGCCGGTGCATCACACAGATTGAGGCTTGCTGCCGTCTGTGTGTGCAGCTCCTGTCTCCAGTCTGATCAAGGCCGGTACAGTTTATCCCAAAAATAAATAAATAAATAAATAAATAAAAGGCTTGGCAACGGACTGACCAGTTAATGCATTTAATTAATGAATGGAATATGATTGTTTGGTCTAAACAATGCTGTCAGTTGCAGATGTGAGTTGTATTGTTTGTGCGTGGTTTATTCTGATCTGAGCTGTGTTGGAGATTCACTATTGTGACTGTTATATTATAAGCGGACTTTGGGTTGTGCTATTACATTAATGAGCTTTTGATTCCTTTGGAGTTGGCAAATCAATTTCATTTTTATTATTGGCTGTGGTGAATTAATGGTTTTAATACATGAATGAATGAATGAATTGATTAATTTGTTAGTTGGTTGATTGATTGATCGGTTGAGTGCTTGATTGATTTGTTGATTGATTAATTGATTAATTGATTAATTGGCTGATGTGTTAATTGGTTAATTTGTTACTTGACTGATTGGTTAATTGGGCGTACACAATTTCCCTATATGAATGCTTGTCCGACACCGGGGAGGCAGACTTCTGCATTGGCTGAGAACGTCTCCGGGTATACCTAGGTACCTGTCCTGACCTGTAACTTCTGTGTAATAAACCTTATTATACAAGCAAGAACAGTGTCCGCGGAGATTCCTTCATCATCTTCAACATCACTGCTGCTTAAATATACAACACTATATACTTACTGTACTTAGAAAACAATATCTCAGAATTGCAATCTATTTTTGTTAATGCGCATTCCTAGAAAGCTAAAATATTTTAGTATGTTTATTTTAATAGTTTGAGTTATGTTTGATGTCTGCCTGTTGATCTTTTTCCTCACTGGACTGTAATTTCCAGTCTTGATTTTAAGTTGGATTTGTCTTTTCGATGTGCATTCATACCAGACTGAAGGTGAGCAGCTTGGGTGCTGTGTATTTGTAGGACAGGTAGATGAAAGCCAGTCTTCCTGCTGTGATGGAGGCCCAAAATACACTGTTCAGATAGCCAGCAGTCTTATGGCCCATCAGGAGAGGAGGGGAGATGGCGTAGGTGTAGATGAAACCAGCGTATGAGCCCTGCATGCCAAGAAACACAGATCATTTATTCAGAGAGGTCAACAAAATGTTTAACATGAGAGAAAATGATGGTCAATCATCAGGAAAACTCAAAGAATAGCAACAGACTGTTGTTTAACGTAAACAAAAGTATAAATTCTGCAGCAATCATTTTGTGTCATGTCCTGCCTTTTTCAAGCTTCACCCAAACACGACTCTGTGCCTCAACCAAATGCAGTATTTCCTGCAGATGAGAATGGAACTGATGGACAATCACCTGTTGTGTGCAATGTGTGTGAAAGGCCAACTCCAGACAATGTCTCGACTTAATTCTCAGGACATTGTCTGGAGTTCACATGGGAAAATGGTCAGACTGAGTTATGACTTTAAAAGTGTTATTTCTGCCACAAACTGTAACATTTAGTCTTATCTAAGCGACTATAGTTAAAGAGCAGCGCTGCACTAGAGACATCAAGCTGCTATTGCTTTTTTCATCCCCCCGTCGGCCGATGCTGCAGCAGCCTGCAAGCTTCTACACACTGTAGTGTCACAGCTGCAGACATCGCACCCTCAATCCCTCCTCCTCATCTCTGGAGATTTCAACCATGCTTTCCTCTCTTCCACTCTCCCCACCCTCACCCAGTATGTTAAATGCCAAACCAGGGACCATAAAACACTGGATTTACTGTATGCAAATGCCAAGGATGCATACAGCTTCCCCCCCACTTCAGGCCGGTAGCCTTGACCTCTCACCGGATGAAGACCATGGAAAGGATTATACTCCAGCACCTATGCCCTCTGGTGAGCACTGAGCTGGACCCCCTACAGTTTGCGTATCGGCCAGGAATTGGTGTGCCTTCACAGATCCCCTGAGCACCTGGAGAACACCGGGAGCACTGTGAGAGTCATGTTCTTTGACTTCTCCAGTGCTTTCAACCCAATCCATCACTGCTCAGGGAAAAGCTGGAAGGTGCTGGAGTGGACTGCCACCTGGCTGCATGGACCATCAACTACCTCACCGACAGACCACAGTATGTGAGGCTTTGCGACTGTGTGTCGGATGTAGTAGTTTGCAGCACAGGAGCCCCTCAAGGAACAGTGCTTTCTCCTTTCCTGTTCACCATATATACATCGGACTTCGGACACAACACAGACAGCTGTCATATCCAGACATTCTCTGATGACACAGCCATAGAGCCAGGAAACTGAGGTCCTTCGGAGTGTGCAGGACACTATTAAGGACCTTTTATGACACTGTGGTGGCATCCTCAGTGTTCTATGCCAATGTATTCTGGGGTTGTCGATGCACTGAGAGGGACAGGAAAAGACTAAATAAACTGGTTAAGAGAGCCAGCTCGGTCTTGGACTGCCCTCTTGATCCCACTAAGGAGGTGGGTGAGAGGAGGACGCTAGCAAAGTTGAATTCAATCATGGACAACACCTGTCTCCCCTACATCATACCGTGGGGGCCCTTAGCAGCTCTTTCAGCAGCAGACTGCTCCACCCACGGTCCTTCATTCCCACTGCTGTTAGACTGTACAACACCATCCTGAATGTTAAATAATTGCTGCTTTGGTCATGTTGAGTTACAATATCTTGCACAGTTTTTTCTTTTGCACAATTTGTTGTACTATTTTGCACTACTTTTAAGAGGAAGAAACTGTTTGCACACTTGTTTATTTTATGTACAACCGTCTCACTCTTATGTACAAAAGATTCTTTACTTGCCAGGTACTATTCATCCTGTGTGTCGTACAAATCATCCTGTGTGTAGAATGTTCCTACTTTTTAATTTAATTTATTTTTTAATTTTTAATTGTTTTATTTTAACCATTTAATTCTTTATTTTTATTCTATTGACCTTTTTATATTTCTTTATTCTCTTGTCTGCCTCATTCTGTCCTTCCTGCTGTAACAAGGGAATTTCCCCGATGTGTGGATAAATAAAGTTCTATCTAATCTAATCTAATCTAATCTAGCTACAGTAACCTTCCCATTGTTTTGTCCTCATGTCTCACAGTTCTCATGCATCCCCCTGCAGCCTCACAGTTTGTGACATCCTGGCACAGAGGTTTTATGTGTTGAATATCCAATGTGTGTAATGTTGGCGTGAAGACTGACTATGATCCCATCGGTGATGAAGAGGATGGCTCCGCCTAGAGCATGTAGGATGAAGAAAGTAGCAGGGCGGCCCCGGAGTTTAGCAGGGTTGCAGCAACCAAACCAGCTCACGTCTCCTGGAGGAATAGGGATACAAAGAGATTTGTCACATCATTTGAATAGTTTGGTGACAAGCACACACACACAAATACATCCATCCATTACCTTGGCCACTGTCCTGGGTGGGACTCGTGTCAGACAGCGAGTCCTTATCCAGCAGACGTGGACTGTTGTTGAAGCACGGCAGCAATCTCTCGTGGTACATGAGAGCGAGCACTACTGCAGGGACAGGGAGCTGGCAGAACACACAAAGAACCTCTTGTTGACTAACTGAACAGTCAACACTTCCTGTCAGTTGATTCCTGTAGTCCCTGTGGTCTCATCTTGCTCTCTGCTTGGAGCAGCTCCAGTTCAAAAAGAACAACACAGCTCGGCAACTGTAACAGGTTTCTGTTGTTTTTATAGCATTATTACTGTATAATCAACAAATGCCTACCGTAGAACCAGTACATAGCATGTTGCTGTACAACTGCAAAGCATCATGGTGAAAAGAGCTCACTGACAAGATTCTTCACGTTCTTCAGCATTTGACTTCAGCAAGTTTTCCAAGATCAACATTTAGTTCATTCATCACAGTTTTAATTTGCCTGTGCCTTAAAGAGTGCACGGGTGAGAGAAGTAGAGGCACTCTACACTGTAGATGGAAAAATAATGATCCAAGGTGAGACTGTTTGTCCTCTCTATAACATTTAACTGCCTCATAAAAACTCTGTGTGTTCACCTGTTCACCTGCAGCAGCAGAGGAGGCACCACAGATGAATGGAGCATGGTCAAGTGTTCAACCTTGTCTGATTGCGTGTGTGAGGTATTTGACTATATCCAAACGAATTGTATGTCATCTCAAATTTGTTGTTCAAAGTAGATTTTGGGAAAAACTGACAGCCCTGGTAGAAGAGACTCTGGGCTTTGTGTGTTATCTTTCCTCTTAGGCAAATCACACGGTTTCAACCGGCTCAACAAAAGTCGCTGTCATCGTCCTATTAAAAAGCAGTAGACCATTGAGTCAATATTTTAGAAAGAATCCAACACACTAGTGTGCATCTTATATAAGTCCTGGTCAACATCACTCATGTGTCTCATGTATTAGTGTCCTGAACTCACATTGATAAGAGCCATGATCCAGAAAGCATAGGACACCCTGGTGACGACGACACCCTCAGTGTACAGAGGGTACTGGGAGATGTTGTGCAGTGTCGTTGCATGGCCGGAGAGGCTGCTGCGGAGGTGCTGTAGGTCCGACGAGGAGGACGAGTTGGCAGTCCAGTTGGCCGCAAGAACACAGCTGTCATCTGCCAGGAACGGATCAGCCACCAGGGGACTGACCAGTGCTCCCAGGCCTATGAAGAAATGCAAAGCCTGTGGAAAGAGACGCCAAGATCCAAGTATTGACTTTGGCTGCCCAAACGTTTGCACATTCCACAGTTACTGTTAAATTCTTCCTATTTTTCGAGGTCATGATATAAAAGGTAACCATGCATTATCATGTGAAGAAATGGTTGAGCAAAATATGATCTGTACACAGAGGCAAAGCATCAGTGGATTTAACTTGGAGGGCGAGAGTTCCCTTAACATCTTCTCACTCCTATTCACCCCATTTGGTGTGGCATCAGCACAAGTAAGTGTCTAATTTAAGATGTATGTGACTAAGTTATAAGATGTGTGTTGAGGCTTGCTAGTCATTGTTATATTGAAGAACGAATAACTTAAATGTTTTTAAGTATTTTATGTTATGTTGCACTGCTCGTCCCTGCTGTCATAATTCTAGTGGTATATTTACATTGTGTGTGCACAAGGGCTTAATTTTGTATTGGTCCGAATACAATACAGTCACCATGCCACCTTCAGCCTCAACTCATGAAAATAAACCCAGAACGGACCCAAACACACAGACGTTCACACCCGTCCTCTCCCCTCCCCCTCCTCCTCTGACCTGCAGGAAGACGGCCGAGTCCTTCTGATACAGCTTCACCAGCTGCCGGTTGGCGATGGTGTCAATCACCCCCATGGCTTTGCCAGCAAGCGCCATGGTGATGGCCAACAGCACCACGTGGTGACATAATGGTATGATGGCAAACACGAGCGAGATGATGAGCGTGGAGGACAAGAGAGCGGCCAGGGAGGACAGCAGTCTGGAGAAGATACAAGAGCCACAGCTTTAATCTTCATGTTCAGTCTATAGAGACGAACAACAGACTCAGTGCAAATATATAGTATTTCTATTTAAATGACCCCATAGTCATCATATTCTAACCTTGTTTTATTAAAGTGACTCAGCCCAGGCCAGAGTGATTTCAGGCTTTTTCTTGTTATTGCAGTAAAGTCACCTTGATGCTCTGCTGCTACTCTAACTTTTATTTACCCAGTATAGACACGTTATCTTCACCTTGTATTCCCCATTCTTTCCTGCCAACTTTCCAACTTTAACCTTGTCCTACATAACTTTTAGTTTGTTCACACGACTGTTCAGCCTGTGATGAAGGCTTGTAATACAGATTAGTCAGTAATCATCACAGGATCAAAATCCACCGTAAGCATGTGAACATGATGAACGCTGAGGTTTTATGTAATGTTTTCAATGTTGTGTAACCTTTCTGTAGTTTCCCCAGTGGTCATGTCCAGTGTCACAAACTGAGGTGCTCTCCCTCCTTGCTGTCTTTACCAAAGTTCTTTCCCAAGATTTAAAAAACAATAGGTACATAAACGTTCATGGATATTTACGCGCCAACAACCAGAAGTTTAATTCTGGTCACTGCATTGCACAGAAAAACTGTTTCGTCAGCGTCTAGACGGTCAAAATGAAGAAGAAGAAGAAGAAGAAGAAGAAGAAGAAGAAGAAGAAGAAGAAACCTGCTGTGACCCCTGTGTTGGGGGTGCTTACTAAGATTTTACCCGGGAGTTGAATATGATATACGAAGAAGAAAGCATCAACCCTTCTGTGAAATAGAGTTTTTTTTAAACAGCGCTCTAATCATGTCCCCATCCACCTCACACACTCACATTTACATCTCAGGTCACGGTTGAGTCGCGGTTGAGTGGCTGCTCAGTGTGAGGTTCAGCACAGACCGGGAACAACCGTCTGTACTTTTACACATTTGCCAGTCAAATCAAGAATTCAGTCTCAATGATGAACGATGTGGTCAATGAAATGTTCAACATCCGTTCACTTTACCAGCCACTTAAACTCGTCAGCCTCAAAGGCAGGACTGTCGACTCAAGGCATTCAAGATCAAATTGAATTAAATTCACAGAAATATTTGTGAGGACATGACCTTGATGTCATGAATGGAGGCAAATCTGACACAGCTTGAGGGTACACTACAATTTGAACTCAGATACTAACCGATACTAAAGGGTCTTCGCGACCAGTTTTATTTGACAAGTTAAAAAAGCTAATTTTGTATACGAGGCAAACGGCCTTGAATACCAACACCCTGGTTGAGAGGTCAGTAGCTCCTGTTTCAACAACAATGAAGTATTTAACAGTTATTACAAACGTTAACCTGCCGCTGGCACTCGTTATCATTAGCCGTTTAACTCTTTGCAATTAGTCGATAGCCACATTAGCTATCTGTTAAGTTATCATTAAGCTAGCAGTTTAATGTGGGAGCTGGACAGAAAACGTTATTAGTCCTGCCCTGTAACATTGATAGAAAGTGTTAATTTAACAGGATAACAAAATTGTTTGTGTCTGAAAAGTGTTACGTTTCTCTTAAAGTCCCCTATAGAAGCTGAGAAAAGTCAACCAGCAACAGAAACATTGGTGTTGATGTTATTGTTTGTATTGTTCTAATCTTTATTAAAAAGTGTGTATGCCTCTTAATTTATTGTCATTTTTCCCCTATGGTATCGAAAATGGTATCGAGTATTTTCCTGGGTATCGTATCGAGTTTCTAGTTTCTAAATTCTAGTATCATGACAACCCTACTCAGGTATAAACACAGAAACACAAGTAATTCTGCTAGTGTTGTTTTGAATTTGTTTCCTTTTGTACCTTTTGCCATGTTCACCATGACTTTATGACAGAAAACAACACGGTGCTGATCACTCCCACCACTTCTCCCCAACCACACTCACGTTTTCTTGAAGAGTCCCCCCACGCTGGAGCCCACCAGCAGGAAGAGCTGCTGGGAGAAGAAGACCCAGGTGATCTGCTGCAGGGTGGACTGGGTCTGACACCTCAGGTCCAGGATGGTGGGTCCCAGGAAGGCGATGCACAGGCCGAAGCTGAAGAACACGCTCCAGTAGGTGAGGGTCTGCCTCCAGTGACGCTTGAACAGCGAGCAGATGTGCTCGTCCAGCAGCTTCATGTTGGTCCTGAGAGGAGCTGCACACCGCCTCGCGACCACGCATCTACACTGGGACCAAGGGAAAGTATCAGCGGTGAAAGTAAGCAGTCGTGCCGGTTATCTCCTGTTGACGCGGACGTGGCGCTGATTGGTTGATGTCCCCAAGGTCCCGCCCTGCTTCGGACTGGCGTCTGTTTCTCTCTGAGAGATGTGATGGGACAATACAGACAAATAAATATGTATAATAATAATAATAATAATAATAACTTGAAATGTTGCTGGAAACAGCTTGCACACAAAAAGGACGTTTGGTTTAGGACAGTAACATGAGCACCTGACATAAGATACATTTACAAATCAATCTGTGTTTTTGAACATCACATTCACTGTCATATCAACAGGGAGTCTTTATGTTTTTATAACATAAGATTACCAGGTTACTTAATATTTATTTTTTGCTTATTAAACACAGTGGGGATTGTATGTTATAATGTAGTTATTTATACAAAAAACAATTACTATATTGTACAATTGCCAGTCATTTTCACAGGCCTGAACACTTTACAGTGTTTACAGCACCCAACCAATTTGTCTTCTACCATTATTCTGTTTTCATTTGTCTCATACATTTTCACAGGAACATTTTGATATAGAGAATATTATATATATTTTAACATTAAAAAAGATATTTCTGTATTGAAGACCATGTACAAAATCCTTGTGATCTTGTTCCCTTTCCCAGCACTCTTATTTATTTATCATCATATGTAGTCATCAAAAAGTTTCATTCATGATAGCTTTATTTATTTATTTATTTATGGTTTGTATTTTATTTACTTAATTAATTTGAATTAATAGTTACAGGAAATACAGAAACGATTATATGTATTGATTATCTTTTGAAAATAAAACCTTGCAATAAAATGGAATGAAGTAAATTCAGTTGAGTTACTTGGGTTGTAGCAGTTGTGGGAACAAGTCTCTATCTTTTAACAATAAACGCAAGCTGAACTCAAACGACGTCTGGTGATTAAAATGCAGTTGTCAAATAGCACCATCTTCTGTTGACCCAAGTTATTGTACATTTGCATTTGCACTGTATCCTTCAACGAGTATATCATATCATGTCATAATGTTAAAAGGAACTATGAAAGAAGAAGACTTTGAACAGGTGAGTGTTCCAGAGTTTTAATAGCTTATATATTGATTAATTAATCAATTATTTAATCAATTTTATGCCTGTTGGCAGTCACAGTACATTCAATTTCTCATTTTAGAACAGTGTAGACAAATCACACAAAATATCACATCTCATACAAAATCTAAACTTTTCTTTTATAAAACATTTAGACATAATCTGTTTTTTTATTTCATTTTAAATACAGGGTTCTCTTGTTTTTTTTTATTACAGCATAAAACTCACTGAGAAAGATGAAAACAGCTGTTAAAATACATATATATTATTTCTTTGTCATTACAGTATTTAAAATAGCTTCGTTTACCACAACTATAACACAAAGTAATACTTCTGCCACTGAGGGAAGGAAGGGGAGGTTCGGAAGTGTAACATCCACAGAGCGTCCCTCTGAAGTCCCTGGAGCTTTGCCCTGAATTCCCCTCTTCTTGTTGCCATCACCTTTACTTGAGCTGACTAACAGGTGATCAGAGGGTTGGAGGGTCACAACATTATTCTTCCGTCAGCGTCATTCACGTTTAGAGGTAGGAAAACTTTCAGCAACCATTTAACTTTTATTGGAATTTGTCTCCTCACTCAAACAAACATAACAATAACACCCCCCCGACCTGCACATGCCGCTGGATTGCTTTTGGGGTTCAGCGCTTGGTTTAAGGCCCCTGAACACACCCTCCTGTTGAGGCTCAAACCAACAACTTCCTTGCCCCTTTGGTACAAAGATCCCACTATATTGCTGTTAAAAAGACCCCTCACTACATGCTTGCTTACACTGAACCAAATAAAGCCGACATACTGCCACCCTGGTTTAGATAGCATGCTTGTGTTCTGTAATCAGAGGACATGTTCCCAGAATGCTGGCTCTCTGCTTTACACAGATTACATTCAGTGACAACCTTCACTTCCAGATAAAAGGTGGAACATTTCTGCCTTAACAAGGATGTGTAAAAGGGGCTCCTGATTATTAGCTTCTCTATCGCTGGCTTGCCTGAACAATCTCAAATATCATTAATTAGCTCCTGCTTGGTAACCTCTTTACAATTTGTTAAACACATAATCCTGGAATGCCTAATCAAAGCCGACTGCTGTCAACCTGCTGCACATTTCTTAAAGACGTTTTGCCTCTAATCTAAAAGGCTTCCTCAGTTCAGAGGGACGGTTGAGAGTCAAGGAATCAAACCTTATAGGGTCGTTCGTACCATTGTCCTTGAGACATGTAATAGTTATCAAGCTCTTGGGATAGTTTGTGCATCTCCTCTGTGCGTGTACACTGTCCTTAACAATTAATGTGTACACACTTGCATTACCTGCATTCTACTCTTGGGAACTGTGGAAGTCTCCAAGGCAGTACACAGGCAGGGTTCTCTAGAAGACTAAAGCAGGGGAAGCAGGATGTGGTGGTTCTTAGTTGAAACTCTTACTTTTAGTACAGCTATGTTTTGGAAGAAGTGATAGGGTCAGGAGTACAAATCATCACTAGCAATACATCAGTCGGCAGACCAAAATGTTTGGAATTTTTGGAGGCATGTGTCAGGTTTGAAATCCTGTAATTGCAGAGTTTTGTATATATGCACATTTGTGGAGCCCAGGGTTAGAAGCAGCCAAACATTTGTAGTCTCTACTCAAAGGCTCAAGGCTTTCACAACAGTGCAGTCGGTTGACCGCTCCAACAGAAATACAAGTTGAGTGAGTTGCTTGTCAGATCGTCTTTTGTTTCAGGAAACTGTTGGATGTAACCAGCCCAATTCTGTTTTTGGAAAGGTGCGGGTGAGGGGGTTTCCAATATTGTCGGACGAGCTGATAAGCACTTTCACGGAAGCACATGGACTCTCTGGGCCAAGTTACCAGGATGTGAAAGTTGCAAGGATGCTTTATCAGAAGGTCTTAATGAACAGTGTCTGAAACCTCCTCTCCCACACCTTTCCACAATTTTTCCCGAAAACCCATGGTCCAACATTTACACACACTAATTTTAGTAAGTGGTCAAGTGTGAAGGTGGGAACGTTAGCAGGGTTGGAACTTCTCTTTCCAGCTATCTTGTTTTAATTCTCTCAACTATTTCTTGATGTGAGAGACTGATAATAGAGTTGCACTCATATGTCCACAGCACTCCTAGGAGGAGAGACTGTCAAGTAGAAGCAGTCTGCAAATGTGTGTTATCTCCATACTTCAACCATTCATCACACCTTGCCTCTATCAATGCTGTTCATGTTATCATCCCATGTTTGTTCTGCGGTCATTCACCAAAACTTTGAACCCTTTTGGCCTCTGATGTGATCAGATAATAGGTTATAGAAAAAAATATTTATAAATATAATATTTGTTCCTAATAACCCGGCCCTTTTAGACACTTCATGTCAAAGGGCAGTCTTGTAAGTGTGTTTACAGTCTCATAAATAAAGGTATAAATGGATCTTCAACTGCCTTGGAAGGAGTCTTGAACCATCCATCTGCCCTCTCTTGCTCTAGTTAGTCCACTCCTTTTCTAAACCATCTGCAATGTCTGGTCAAGAGTTGGCCCTCCACAATCACCTCAACAGTTTTCAATGTGCGTAAAATCCAACAGTGGTTTAATATTTCGGACGGGTTCAGTATGCTTCATTCTTAGTTCTCATAGGATTATTTTACGCCGTCTCAAATAATTTTGGTTATTTTCTTAAACTGATAATCTGAAAAAAACGGTTCCCTCTCTCAAGCTCTGTTTTCTCATTCTTCACACAACTTCTTTTCTTTTTTTCAAGTGCAGCACCATGACCTTTGAGGAGAGCCTGTCCTCCATTATCTCCATGTAATTACCTCATTTAGCCCGTCTCTGTGACAGCAGACTTATTACCCACCACAAATGTGGCTCTTAAGAAAGCTGTAAACACTTTTCAGATGATGTTATATGACACAACAGTAATGAATGAGTTTGTTTCAGACATACTGCCCACAAACCAGTCACAATTAAGGAAGATGAAAGGCAACATGTCTTCTAAAATCTACATCAAGTCCTGTTGTTCCTCACTTAACATCTCTGGAGCCTCTAAGCAGCATGTCTCATACATACTGAGGATGGAATCATCGTTATTTACAAAGGAAACAGTCTGTCACCATTTATCTTACTAAACCAAATTATAAAAAAAATATTTGGTCCACGTAATTTAAAATCGAGAAATAAGTAAATAAATTATGGTGACGTTTTTATATGCAACTTCTTATCAATAGGTCTGCCGATATCAAAGCACAGAACAACTTAGTGACTGGAAGTATAATGGTGATAGGAAGCCACTGTTGCGCTCCACACAAACTGTCTACATCTCTTTCATATTGCACAGTTAATTTAACAGACAACCTTGATCACACCCCACAGGTCATTAATGTGGCCCCAACCCTAACCGTGTCATTGGCACTGGAACCCCTCCCCTCAGCATCCCCTTGTCTGCAGGAACTCAGCAGCGCTGGACGCGGAGTCAGGAGATGGAAACAGAGTTAGGAAAGATTAAGTGTAGCTCAGCAACATGCCCCCATCACTTTTCTTACTGAAGATCACTTCATTATCAAGGGCATAGGATTTAACCTCTGGGCTTAATGGGGTTTCGTACAATATGGGGTCATATTTTCAAACCACAGTGGGTAAGAAAGACACTAAGGAAAGGGAGCAGGCTTCAGAGGACACTTCTGGTTTGTGCAAATAGGAGACTAAGAAATACATACACTCGCAATGAGTTATTTACAGACACAGAGCAAATGCCTCCTAACACACTGGATGCACTAGATCAAATAGAGATTCTTCACAAGCCAAGATATCATGCACAGTTTACTAAGGCAACTTCAAGAACTGAAGTGAAAGTCAGCTGTTAACACTGCATGGAACAAAACCCCACGATGCGCTGAAACATGGAGTCGCTGTAGCAAGGCAAATCTGCTTTATATTCATAATGGAGTCAGATGAACAGTGTGATGCTACGATTTCAATGTCCAGATTATTTGTGTATTTCAAGGCTGTCAGGTCACATGACACCTGAGCCACATGAGCTGCCATACTGGGGGATCTTCTGAACCGGACATATTTAATTCATCACAGATAAATCGGATTTAGCTTAAATGACGTCAGATTATGAGCTAGCTTACATATTCAGGTAGCTAACCATCGTTACTTTCCCCACACATTTTGGATTAGCTATACAAGGTTGAATCTCTCCTGTGGTTTCTTTTTGAGGTTGGAACGTTTTGCTTAAATTGCCTGTTAATGTGTGAATCCTTTTTAAAAGTACACACTCTGAGTTTGTTATTTAGCAAGTGTCTAATAGCACCCAGGGCTATAGCTACAGGGACCATTTTCTATAAGTGACAGCATGTTTTAAGCTAATTCTGTATAAGCTAACTAATTAAAGCATTTTCCATTTGACAAAGTTCGGGCCAAAAATAATAATAATAATAATAATAATAATAATGTCCCTAACAGAATTACTCTTGTTCTTACAGAAAAGGCTTTGAAACCCTTTTTTAGACAAAAAAATAAATAAAATGTACATAAAGCAAATCTGTAAAGTTAATGAATAAAACATAAAAGTTAATTTAGATACATTAATTTGGGGGCGCACAAATATCAAATGTATGCTAAACATTGGATGCTAAATCAAAAATCAGAGAGTGTACCTTTGAGCTACATCTTTGTGTTTTTTGGTGTAGAGATAAGCCTAAACATAATTAGGACAAAACTATTTGAAAAGAAAGTGACCTCAGTAGATTTTACACAAAACTGAAGCAACTTCCATTCGCATCACAACCCTCCTGTTTGTTTATCCCAGTGGTGTTCAGGCAATACTTCTTTACATGTTCCAGATGTGGTCGCTACCGTGGATGGCCAGAACACCGGGTGTGTGCTGAACAGAAATGATACATGTTAGTCCTATGTGAAGAAGTTATATTTAGTGGACAGTTTTTTCCTTGAAATGTGTGTGTGTCAGCAAGATACTTAAATCTCTGCTGTCTCTACTGCCACTGAGAAATGGCATGTTTGTAGCTGATTGTGCAAATGTATGCAAATGTGTGTGTGTCTCAGCTCAGTCATTTCAAGTGCAGTACAAGTTAGTTATTTGCAGAGACCCTGTGTGTCTCCACAGTCAGCTGCCATGGAAATGAGTGAGTGCACATATGAGTTTGTGTGTACGTGCATGTGCGTGTGTGTAACTGAGGCATGCTTGTGAATGTGAGGAGCTGTGTTGGCCTTAGTGCTGTGGTCTGTAAAGGCTGCTCCTCTTTAATGTGCGTCTCTCGTCCTCCTCTGTGTGTCCTCTAGAAGATGCTTTGTCTTCGGTTCTTTCCTCGAGCTGAGGAGAGACAAAGTGAGGACACACTTATTCTACACTTGTAATTATTCACAGTCTATAGTCTATAGACAGGGAAGCAACAACTCCATCTTTTCCCTGAATGCATCACCCTTTAACCTAAATTAACTTGATGCTTCTTGGTGATACTCAGGTGAATATAAAGTCATAGTGAGACTTTAAATTAAATTAGCTTCAGAGTGTATACTAGACTAGACAGTAATTGGCTTGAATATTAAGACAACCCCTTGGTTATTAGTCTTTTCAGTTCCTGTGAGACTCATCGTTCTAGTATTTAATTTGTGTCACAATAAACAAACTCAGCATGCCGGCTTCTTGCAAAGCATTGCTAATTAGCAAAGTACGTCTGCAGACAGTTTAGCATTTCTGATGTTGTGGTCAAGAGTAAAACACAACGAGTTTCATTACAAATAATTCAGGAAACTCACAGTGTAAGAGATAATCCATCCCATAGTTATCAATAAATACGTTGTCAGTCTAATGTGTTTACAAAACAAGACATTACGAGAATATAAGGTAAAAACAAATATTTTTTATTTACAGGTCTAAGATGTGCAGAACTATTTTAACATCATAATATAATTATCCGAATGGCCCACTATGCGAACAAAATGTTTGGCTGCCTGTAACTATGATTTGTAATCAGCTTATAGTGAATTCATATCATGTCACTTGTGGAGGTCACTTACTTAAAGGCTGAAACACAGAGCTGCGGTGGCCTGGGTCCTTCTGGAGCTGCACCTCTCTGAGGGAAAACACTGAGCCAGCTAAAACAAAGAGGAGGAGAGGAGCACTGATCAAATCTGTGAGTAGCCCAGCGTGTCGCCTGTCTTGGGCATCCGGGGCTCTAGACCCAGACGTTTTTTCTTTAACCCCAAATAATTTGCCAGAAGCGAAAAAATTTCAAAACCACTGGTTTCATCTTTGACAACTTGTTTTAGCTTGTTAATACTAATGGGCATCTTCAACAAAACACCTAAAGAAGTTGGTCAACATTTTCTTCAGATGTAAAGTCTCACATTGTTTAGCACTAACCTTTTTAAAACGTTTAACATGTTAAAATGTTCTGTCAAATCCTTCTGTGCATTTTGTTTCAGGATGTTTAAAACGGTTTCAACTTTGTTTATCAGAACTTTTTTTTCTGTTCACAGCCGAGTTACCGAGACCTGTGGATCTAAATTACACCTATGAGGCCTTTATAGTGTGTGTACAGTGTATGTATGTGTGTGTGTGTCTTACTGTCTGCCAAATTGTGTATGTTATCCCCCAGAGTCAGGAAGTAGGGGTGTCGCAGAGCAGCTTCAGAGGACATTCTGCTCCTCGTGTTGTACTGCAATCAAAACACAAAAGCAGCTGATTAGACCAACTGTGAGATCCCTGCTCAGGTCTGACTCAATCCCGGTGTGTGTATGTCATCGTGCTTTTGTCTCATACCAGCAGCAGAGCAGACAGCAGGTCAATCCCCTCCGTGTCCAGCCTGGTGGAGACAAAGAAAAGAGCTCAGTTTGCACATATTATGACTGTTCAGAGGAGAGTTACTTTCATACTGGTAATAAAACAAAATAATGAGGGGATAAATATATTAATGCGTGTTATGTGTGTATGAGAAAATAAGGTTTAGTTATGTAGGCAATAATACATTTTTATTGCTAAGCTAAATGTAACATAGGGCAGATAATACTAATCCCAGTGCTGCAATAGAATAGTATAAAACGTTATTATCCATCAGTGTATTATCTTTAGCTCACCAAAACATAAAAACACATTACAAGTAATATGACAGCAAAAATAGAAATAGCATCGCTCAGAGTTCAGTCTTCAGTTGTGTTAACATAAGATGGGAAATGTGTGTCAGTTTTAGCATTTTTTACAGTTCTGCTTCTGCCATTTGTTAAGCCACCTGGAGTTTTGTTATCAGTTTCTAAGATCATAGACTAAGTTGAAAACAATTTGTTAATGTAAGTAGATGAAGCCATTTGGCAGCACAGACCTGGGGCCTGTACAAAGCGAGTTCAACTACCCAGGCTACTCTGATAACCTGGAATACGAAGCTGGTTATCAACCATCTCAGTCAACTCTGGGGTTTTTTATCCAGCTATGAGCACGTTCATGTGACAGAGGTGGACTTTTTCTGAGCAACATTGTCAGAACCACAAATAAAGTTCTTGATGTTCTTATGATAAGAGAACAAATGTCGCACCTTGTTTAGCCCTATGAGACAAATTGTAATCTGTGAATATGGGCTATACAAATACAATTTGATTGATGATTGATTGATTGACATGCTGATATCTGGCTGTGGAGTCGGTAAAAGCAACTAACACAAGTCGCTTTCAACAAAGTGAAATGTAAATAAACACCAGAGGGAACACATGAAAGGTCTGGACCAGCAAAACAATTACACTGAAATCTGCTGACGTTTGTTGTTTCTTTAATGTAGCCTTAACTCTTCTGTCCCTGTCAGAATCCTGTAGATTGATGACTATGGTACCGATGACCTGATTGGTCAGTAGTTCGGTCGTTGAGAGGTTTCTCTCTATTCTATCTATCTCTATTCTCAAACTCAAACTAGCAGTTCAACATAAGTTACCATGGTGATTTACCACAAGGCTAAAACTCTGAGTTAAACCTCACGTTTCAAATCTAGCAGGCCCTGGTATTAAATTCTGCTTCATACAAATAATTTATTTTGTCCTTTTGACATTAATCTTCATATCCTTTACTTCTGGACCGAGCCTGAACTTGTGTTTGGGACAAATACACAACTTCACTTCACTTCACTTTGAGCAGGCTGGCTAATATGCTAAAATAAGGTGGTGAACATTCACCTTGTACATCGGTATGTTAACACTGTCAGTGTGAGCACGTTAGCATGCCAATAGCATTTAAGTGAAACTAGCACAGTGTAGTTCAGCCTCTTAGGCCAGCTGGCATGGCTGCAAACAGTTCATCTTGTCTTTTGTCTCTTCTGTCACCACTCATCGGAACAGACAGAGACATGTTGTGATACCTGGGTACGTGGTTGATGAGAGCTTGAGGTCTGTACTGAGGAAAGAGGTAGGACCGAAACTCATCATTACTGCTGATACCAGGCCAAGTGTCTTCTGTTGGAGTGCCTGGAAGAAAAGGAGTAAAGGAACCATGCAGTCATCTTCTCACACAGGACACTGTCACATCATATACTACTTTTTATCTGGCCTGAAAAGATGCTGTTATATTCTGATGCTCTGTTACCTATGAGTCTAAAAACGAGATGTAGCTCCTCCTTCACAGTGGCACCAGGAAACATGGGACGACCTGTCGCCATCTCATACATGATACAGCCCACTCCCCTGGAAGAGGACAGAGAAGATAAAGTCATGTTGTTGGTGAGGCCCTGTTCAATAAACACACACCTCAAAGTGTGCTAATCATAAGTGCAAACACGTATGGTGTGAGTGGGTCTTTTTTTCCATCTAGGATGGTGTGTTGAAGAGGTGTCCTGTTGTCTGATGAGACGATATGTGAACTCATAAAAGCCTGTCGTGTTGTTAGAGAGATACAGTCGTCTCTCCATGGCAAACTGCGGCTGGGCAAACGCACACACATGGAAGGTGAACTCAGACGAATTACTCTCCATTGTGTGACAGTGACTCATCTGGGAGATTGAAATAGATGTGCAGGATTCATAGAAAGCCTGGACTATCCTCACGCTGTTAGGTATCCATCTAGATCACAAGGTAACAGTATCACACGGAGCCAGGGCTAGCACGAGCGTGTTGAGGACCCCATGTGCTCTGTGTTGCCCTAAAGACTGAAGCATGTCAGCTCTGTTCAGATCAAATACAGGTTAAGGCCACATGACACGTGTGAGCAGACATATTAATGGTGGGTGGATCGGGGCCTCAAGCATCTATACTAATAATAGTTAATCACATTTTCAGATTTGATATTAGCAGCATTAGGATCAATGCCTAAACAAACTGATCTCCCTCATGTCACATTAAGATTTTTTCATTTGATTGTCGTTTTGGCTTCTCTGCTGCTGCTGTGTGCAGCAACCACCTCACTCACACAATATAAACATATTAACCTTTTTTACACGTGTGATTAAGTAATCAACAGGACTTGGAAGGTGGAGGGGGTTGTCCACAGTAGGTCGGTGGTTCAATTCCCAGCTCCTCCAGTCTTTATTCCACAGTGTCCTTCGGCAAGACACTGAACCCCAAATTTCCCCTGACAGTGTGTGAATGGCGGGTGATAGAAAATGTACTGCATAAAGAAGCACTGTATGAATGTGTGTGTGAATGCGACTTGTAGCATAAAAGTGCTCTATAAGTACAATTCATTTACCGTTACCTGATCCAGATTGGCCTTATACTCCAAGATTCATGTCTTGGTTGTACTATGCTTGAAATAATAAGTTTTGAATACAAAATTGCTAAGTAAAATAAATACATGAAAATATATTACAAAAAAATTATTTTGTGAATTTATCCATCATTTAATACTTAAACAAAACTAAAACACCAATGTGAGTGTGTGGCCAGTTTTTATTTGTTGTTACTTTGCACCCACATGGTGTTGTTTTTCCCACCTTCTGAGTAGCTAAGGATATTGGTATATATATATATATATATATATATATATATATATAACACAAATATTGATTAAACTGTACACAGGTTAAATAAAAACAAGGGGCCTTCAAACATTCTGGTTGTATCCATGGAAAGCCTCTGTAGATCGGACCATCTCTTTTTTGTTCTTCCTTCATGGTCTACCTCGAAGACCACCTCATTCGTGGGCCATTTAGATTCTGAATTGAGACACAGCTTATGTCTGGTCTAGTAAACCAAGGGGGTCAAATGCAACTTAGACAACTAATAATCAATGTCCTACTCACCACATGTCGATGGGTGTGGAGTATTCTGTCGAGCCCAGGAGCACGTCAGGGGGCCTGTACCACAGAGTGACCACCTCATTGGAGTAGGTCTTAGTGGGGACGGACTTGGCCCTGGCCAGACCTGACAACAAACAAGGTTGTGAGACCTGAGTGACAGCAGATGGGATTTCATCAGACTACATTTACAAACCTTAATTTTGACAATTTGACAAAGATTAAGATGCATTAAGTCTAATATAGTGAATCAGAGCAGTAATATCCTCATATCATCTTCAGACATCTACACATTGTATTGTCATAGAGCGTCCGACAGATCACTGAATAAAAATATTGGAATAGTCCCTCTATCTGCTTATTTGCTGTGTTGAGATAAAAATATTGAAAAAGAGTAATGGACCTCCAGTGGGCTTGTCTAACCACTTCCAGTAAAACAGAGAGAGGGGCATAGTTGCTAGGATACAGGAAGCAAAGGTGCTAAAATGATGAAGACTTAAGAAATGAGAGTAAAATAGAATTGGAAAGTGATTGTGCCGGAGTGTAAAAGTTTGCTTTTTTAATACCGAAGTCAGCCAGTTTGAGCTCGCCCTTTTCGTTGATGAGCAGGTTCTGAGGCTTCAGGTCTCTGTGGAGGATTTTCCTCTTGTGGCAGTAGGACAGACCACGCATCAGCTGGAACATGAAGATCTGCAGGGAGACAGTGAAGATCAAAACTTAGACCTCATCCTTTCTACATGTTTATAATGGAATACAATGGTGGTTCTAGCTTGTAGGGCAACTTGGATGACCCCATATCCATAACAACCATGAATTCCCCAAAATACATACAATCATACATAAAAAAAAAAGTCAAAAATTAGGTAGAAAGATTAAAAACAATTCTAGAATACACATAAAAATAAAATAAAGTAAATTGCACAAATCCTATATCACACAAATAGAGCAACACACTTATTAAAAGAGAAGCTCATTATGATACCATTGCACGTCAAACAAGAAACACACACACTAAACTGGACAACTGAATCCTGACCTCATCATTAATATCATAATATAAAATCATGAAATAATTTGCATTGGTTGCTGATGCCAGACTGACTTATATCATTTATTTGTTTCCTCAGGCTTCCAGCAGAGAGACGTGCGGTCAACCTCTGCCCATGTTGCCCATATCTAAATCTGCCATTAATGGATTATTTTTAAACTAATGTGGCCACGTTAGTTGGGAGTAAAAATGTGACATATGACCTTTATCACCCTTTAGAGAAATCAACAGAATGTCTGCCCACATCCCTATAAACCATCCTGTTCCCTGAGGGCCTGACCCTAACTAAACATATTCACATTCTCATAATAGACAAGGTACTTTTATACTTCAGCAGCTGAGCCGTCCTCTGAGGATACACAGCCTTGATGTTTGGCAAATTTCCCCATTGTGGGACAAAGGAAAAGATTATCTTGTCTTTTTTAGGGGATAAGTGCAGAAATTCAACAAAATCTTAGAATAAAAAGGTAATACTGGCTCTGCCTCACATACCTGAGACTTTCTGCTTTTGTAAAAAGTCTTTTCAGAATCCTAAAAGACTCCTCTAACCATCAATGTGAAAAAAAAATCCTCCTTTTGTGCTACAAAAAAGATTTTCAACCTATTTCCAAAGATGCACTTTTTTTTAAACCCAAACAAAGATGCTGGCCCGAAATAACGAACTCTTTTGCTCAAACTGTTGTATTGGCAGATGTTGTTAACATAAAATAAGTATATATATTTTTTTTTATTATAACATTTTTAAGTGATTAAACTGATGAAAATGTTCTTTATTTTGCAGTAGACTGAGTATTCCTTTAATCCATGATGGTTAGAAGAGAGTCTGAACAGTCTGAAAATACCTTCAGAGCTTGGTCGAAGACCCTCTGGCTTTTTCCAAGCTCGCCAATTATTTATTTTTCACACTCAGTTACTAATGAATCATGTGGTGCATGTGTCAGCACAGATGTAACCCGGTACATGTCCCTGTCTGTCTTAGGTGTGTGGTTGGTGGTGTGGCTGACATCTGATGCAGCTGCGGACGAGTCACTTCCTGGCGTGCAGCTCACCTTGACGTTGTTCATGCTCATGAGATTCCCGCAGTTGTCCAAGTACTGTTTAAGGTCACTGTCCTGGAAGACAAAGTACTTACAGTATTCACCTTCATATTCATATCTATATTCCACTTTCGTATTTGAGGTCAACACTTTCGGCACTTACAAGATACTCAAACACCAGCGTGAGGCAGCGGTCCGTGTGGATGATGTCATGCAGCGTGACGATGTTGGCGTGCTTCAGGTTCTTCAGTAGAGACACTGTACGGACAAAGAAAGGAGACAATGTAAAACCAGTAAAACAACAAAACAAAACTACAACAAAACTACAACAAAACAATCTCTCAACACCTCAAAGCTGCTTGAACAATAGCTTAGCCATGATTTAAGGTTCAACATTTGTTTCAGTGTCAGTTGTCAGGAACAAAAGTGTGAGGTCCTCAGAACAGGAAATGTAGTTTAAACTCTGTAGTGCATATATCTCCACCAAGGCCCAATGGTCCTCTAAAATTAAATCAAGCTGCACAAATTGCAAACACTCAGAAATATTCCAGATTTTTTATTCAAATCCATGAATTAATCCCTGTGAAATCAGTGAAAATGTCAATGTCAAAATGTCAAAAAACATCAATCTCACAATGTGGATAAAAAAGAAAATTTTTCAAAAGAAATCTGTAATTTGTACATTTATTCCAATCCACACCATGATGGGTTCTTCCCAGACTGCATCCTTCCACCAAGTTTTGTGATAACCTATCCAGTAGTTTGATGATCTTGCTCAAAATCTCAAACCACCATGTATGTTCTTTTAAATGAAATGTATTAAAATTGAGTTTCGTGAAAGACAAGTTCTGAGAATTGTAGTCAAGTCAGTTCCTTCTTGTATTGGTTGGTCGTAAAACAGAATTATTATCTACTGGAGGGCAGGACACGTGGCCCTCAACCTTGACGGAAAATTTGAGTGTTTGTGTGTGTGTGTGTGTGTGTGTGTGTGTGTGTGTGTGTGTGTGTGTGTGTGTGTGTGTGTGCGAGAGTGAGTGAGTTGACATGTGTGTACCCTCTCTGATAGCCGTGCATGGTGCTCCCTCCTCGTGCTCCAGTCGAATCTCCTTCAACGCCACCAAGTTCTCTGTTAATTTGCTTCGCCCTTTGAACACTGTGGCGTACGTCCCCTAAACACACACACACACACACACACACACAATACATCTCTAGGTGACATTCTGATAACACTATATATGAAAGAACTCTTGCAGATAAGCCTTTTGCTATTAATAGCAACAGAATAATGAAGTTAATGTGACTGGAATCTGTTTATCGTCGCTGCCTGTTTACTTTCTCATCATCATCTTTAAAGTAGCACATAAACAAAAGCTTACCACATAATTAATTGCAGCTGACTGAATCAGGTTAGAAGTTTTAACCAACGATATCACCCACAAGCAGCATCACACTACTTTAATTAGCTTGCATGACTTAAATGTCATGCAAGCATTTTAAACGGCCGTTGATTTAAACTAATGTTTAAATACATATGAATTTCATCAGGATCAGATGTTCTTTCTCATGATTATGCTTCATTTACACATGATAAATGATTGTGGATATTCTAATAATTGTGGATGAATTACTGGCTGAAATGGGTTATTTCTTCTGTTATCAGCTGCTGAGCCTCGTGACTGGGTTCAAGCAGATTCCGTCACTAATCATTCTAGACTCCTCAAGGCAACAATAATTCTCACATGAAGGGTTTTGTATGAAAGCAAATCATGTATGTCACACAACTTAAATGCCCTGTTCATCCAGTGGGGCTCCAAACATTGCGACCCTGCAGGGAGCAACACATCCAAGCACATGGTGTAAATGCAGATTTAATACTGTCCTCTTTGTTGGGTTGCAGGAGCTACAGCAGAAAGCTGGACATGTGGGTACTGTAGTTTGACTTGTTCAGGCATATAAACAAAGCTACTGTGTTGTTCCCGGTTTTGAAAGGCTCCTGCATGCCCCGAGAGATTTGACTCACAGCCTGTCTGATGAGTATAATGAAAACTCACACACAACTTGTGGTCAGTGCGGTCGACGTAATACATCTGAGAGATGGTTTATTTCTGTTGGATAAAGTTCACCTCAACTAGAGTAACTGCTGAGTGTCAGCAGCGGTGGGTGTTATGGTGACGCTTTAATTCCTCACTGGACGTAGAGCCTGGAAGTTGTTAAAAGGTGAATGTGTGAGTAATTGGGAGAGACGTACCTCACCCAATTTGCCGAGCTTCACGTATGTCTCCAGTTTCCCAAAGCCTATATCAGACTAGAGGAAAAAAGAAAGAGCCAAATTAGTCTTTCACTATTTAGTCCTTTGACTGCACCTTAGAATACATTTGCAGACTTAATTCAAGTACATTGCTTTTGAATGGTGAACTGGAGAAAATATCAAAGAAAATAAGGGACCTTTGACAAGATAGGAAAACTCACAAAGAAGAAATATACTCTGAACTGAGACATTCACTGGCTGAAGAGGAATCTCTCAAATAGAAACAAGCCAACAGGGTTACTGAATGAGATTTATGAGAGCAATCAATAAAACATATATTACAGTGGTCCGTGACCCTTGTCAAGGTTCAACAGTTCATAGGCTGATATCGTGGATGGACAGATAGAGAGATAATGTGTAGTAATGTAAAGCACTAACCAGTGAAGCGCGTCGAGACGTGCGACTGAGAGGTTTGCAGAGCGGTGAGTTTTCACTCTCCAGCTGCAGTTTCTGCAGAAACTCTGGAGGCAGGCGGATGTCCATGGGCAGGGACATGCGCTTACTGACATCCTGGAGGAAGACAGCAGAGTTCACAACATATATTACTCCTGTCTGTCTGTTCTGGACACAGAGATACATTTTATTTCAACCATTATGAACATGGACTTTTCATCTGTCCAAGGTCCTTTTTAGTCTCACCCAATCTCAGATGGGATTGGCTCCAGCCCACCTGTGATCCTCAAAGGACGAGTGGTGTAGATAATGGATGGATGGACGTTAGTAACATCATTGATTTAGCCAATCTACTATTCTAACCTCATTTCATATGGCCTAAGCTACAGTGAGCTAGTTACAGTAAGCTAACCTTAAATTATCTTGAATTCCTTGCTTACTTAGGTGACTTGTACATAAATAATCTATGTGCAGAAATTAGCTCACTCTTTGAGGCATTATTGTGGTTTTAAGAAACTAGAAAACAACAGACTACAACCAGGTCATCTGCTCATTTTGCACCATGTTAAACTGCTATGGCCTAATGTTATGTTAGCTAACAATATAGACCAGTGTAACTGATTATTTCTGTGCATGTTAGTTGGGCACTTTTAATGAAAGGTGTATGTGTTGTAAACATAGTATTCTTCATGGTTCATAATCATCAACACTGAAGCTGCACAAAGAGGACTAAGGGGTCTGGAGAGGCAGCTACTCTCCATATAGCATGAATGAATCACTCATCAAGGCTTTTTCTGAATCATCAGATACAGACAGTCTAACAAACAGCCTTCTGAAAAAGAGCTGCTGCTCCAGACCAGGATCCATGCATTCGCCACTTACTAACATAAACCACTGCAGACCTGATTCTCGTCATCAGGAACCCCTTCTTTGGGCCTGATGTTACAGTAATGTTATTCATTTTTTCACAATCAGGTTGTGATTCTCATCTCCATATCAGTAATGACATTACTGCCAATAAACATCATATTACTCACACACACTCTTGAGAGAGGTCCGTGATATGTTTATTCCTGACATTGGCTTGACACAAACAACAGAGAATGAGCTTGATTTTACTTAAGGAAGAAAAAATGAATTCCAACAAATCCTATTTACATTTTTAACCTTCAATTTTAACCTAATATCTTCTTATCGACATCAATATACTAATTTTAAAACACTCTATTATACCTATCATTCTCCACACGGCATAAGTTAGTCACTGTTTACTTTTAAATTCAGCCAGTAAGTAAATTGATTACATTTTCCTGAAAAACTTGCTTAACTGTGCCATCATGTCTGCCATCATAGTGACGGCTTATTAGAGAGTGAGTCAATCGATAAACTAAGTCCTGCAGTGCTGTAGGTCCAGCAAACATTCCCTTTTGTTTTTAGTTGTTTCAACTGTTTGGATCTCCGCTGTTGTTGAAGGTGAGTGGAGGTGTGCTGAGAATTACATGTCACAGCCAGTCATAACCTACAGAATGTGGGTGTGTGCAGGCCCTTTAAATGTTAAGAAGTCATCAGTTAACAAGGTGATCTCCCGTTTCAATAACAGGACAAATCGAGGCTTGTAATTGTAAATAATAAGTGTCAATAGCTTTTGGTCTGAATGCTCCGTAATGTTTGCCCTGTTGAATTAGCTAACAGGTAGCTAAGAGGAATTTTCACACCCTGTTAACCATGTTGTCATTATCATTGGCTGAGTGATCTATGAAGCATTAATCAACCACAATTTGCCATTTGTTATAAACCCTTTTTTCACAAATACCTACACACGTCAATCCACACTGTTCAGCTCGCAGCCCT
Organism: Hippoglossus hippoglossus; assembly: GCF_009819705.1. Taxonomy (NCBI): domain Eukaryota; kingdom Metazoa; phylum Chordata; class Actinopteri; order Pleuronectiformes; family Pleuronectidae; genus Hippoglossus; species Hippoglossus hippoglossus. Next base: position 26,634,808 of record NC_047155.1, on the reverse strand, counting down.
CTCACTGTCACACCATTATTTTTGTCTGAGTGCTCCTCTCTCCCTGGCATAGCCTCTGCATGTCTGGTACGAGTTGTGCGGGGTATGAGAAAGATTGAGAGTGAATCACACAAGCTCCACAGGGACATTTTCTGAAAAGGTGGAACTGTGAACTCTCACATTTCCTACAAAAAATGATAGTGCTGGGGAGAAAGTAAAAAGCCTCTGAGGTGACTCATCTCATCAAGCTGGTGGAAATAGAGAAATGGCTCCTGGGGAAGAGTTTAAACAGGAGAACAAACTACCTGTGTCCCTGTTCACACAATGTCAGACTAATATGAAATACTTTTAATGTGCACATGGACTGTACGCTTTCCTGCAAGTGCTTAATCGGCAGCACAGAAATGTCTGTGTAAGAAAAGCTTGGCAGTGTGTGACTACAACGTGACAACACACCAAAGTGAACACTTGCCTTTATATTAACCTGTGCTCTCCCACAGCTGCTCTGAGAGACCATGCTACTCACCTCCATGGAGAAACGTCTGTGCTGGGCCTTGCTGTTGTAGTGGAGTTCGGAGGGAGACTGAGCTCCTGGTGTGGTGGGTTCAGGGCTCATGGGACTGGCATCATGAGAAGGAGGACCCAGTCTGTCTGGAGTCAGACCTGACCAAGAAAACAAATCAGTAGATGAACAGATGGGTGGTGAAGGAAAAGTCAATGGTGTGGGAACGACACAGAACACCTGCAGTGCTCATCCGAGTATATTCTGGTGGGGTTGGAACACCATTCACCATCGCATATGATTCATTCAAAACGGCATGATTTACACCATGTTTTTACCCTGAATGTCCTCTAAAATCCTCCTCTGGAGCCGCATGGATCACAGTGAACCTTAAGGCTAAAAACACGGTGTAAATGAAAGCGTCCTGAGTCAAATTTAAATGTCGGGGTTTACGGTTGCTTGGATGAAACCACAGGAGCACAATAGAGGCATTTTATGTTTTCTTTTTCAGTTTGAAGAATCAGTCACCATTTGGATTTGGCTGCAACTCTGTTTACCCCTAACCCCAACCCCTCCATCGGCATAGTGGTGAGTAGACAATGTGTACATTTTCATTTTCCTTTTAAGTTAAGGAGCTGCAGATTCCAGCTTTGCAGACATAAGAGTGGTATCAATGTTCTCACATTGCTCTTGATAAGAAAGCAGATAAGTGTCTTTCCAAAACTTATTAGACAACAAATGCTGTTACTGACTTATCCCCTCATCACAACCACAAAATTTACACGAAGAATGGACTTTGATCCTCGTCATACAGCGTGTTTGATGCCCGCTCGGTGTCTTTTGAGAGCTACCCTGCTGTGAGATTTTAGCCACAGTTTGATCTCCAGTTTCAGTGGCGAGTGTTGGCCGCCTCATCGGTACGGCAGGCGTGGGGTGTTAAGTGGACATGTGTCTCTATTTTATTGGCAGCTTCCCGATGTGTGTGTGTTATAACCAGTCCCTCCTGGGTTGAAGCATTAAGCACTTTAACTCCTTGTTTCCATGGGGACAAGGGCTGACAAGGGATGCAGACCCTGAGTCACACACTGTATATCTCTTTAAAGCCTCCCCCTCGACACACACACACACACACACACACACACACACACACACACACAAATGAATACACAGATAAATCAATTTTTCTCCTTGGCCTATGGCCTCTCTCTTTGGAAATTCAGTCGTGTTGCATCACTTAAACAAACACACAATACATTCATATAAAGACAGGTGAATGAAATACAGTAGTAGACAGACATATGGGGGCACAGGTTGTTCTCTGCAGAGCTTGACAATTTGAAAACTCTTGGATGAGTTTAACAAGGCAGAACGGCTCCTGACAGGCCACTTTGTGTCAGATTGATAGTCTAAATGGGCTGGAGGGATGAAATGACAACCTGTTTGCTAGTCATTTGAATATCACAGCTACAGCGCTTCTTTGATCTCCCGATGCTAATTAGGGTCAGTGAAGGCGACACTGATGTGAGAACACACACACATGCACGCCGCACACTGTGACACTGTTCCTGATTGCTGTGAGATATGGATGGATGCCTGCTACAGATCTTGTTAGGAAAAGGACAATCCAATATGGTGCGCCACATGATGTTTTTGTAGCGTTTCCATCTGAAATTGTGATTACAGTGAGCGAGAGAGAGAGAGAAAGAGAATGGCTGCATTAATTAAATAACCAAGAAAATCTGTTGGGGAGTAAGCTTTAGAATTAACATCCACACTGAGTTTAAGATCCTTTTTATATTCACAGGGATACTCACATTTACGTTCATGTCCGCATGCTAATATTTTCTACTTAGCACTCCACACGAAGTATAAAAAGTACTGATCGGCATAATTTGGTCATAAAAAACAGTATCAGACCATTTCAAAATTTGACTTGAAACTGGTACTTGAGCAAGAGTTAAGATGTCCGACGTTATCACATGTCATTGTTGAGTGAACGTGAATGTCTGAACCAGATTTAACAACAATCAATCAGATAGTTGCAGAGACATTTCACTCAAAATCACAAATGTTAACCGTATGATGCGCTCGATGAAGGATCACCAAAACTAGTCGGATTCATGGGGACCATGTCTGTGCCAAATTTAATGAAAACATAACCAATGGGTTTTGAGTTGTTTCAGTCTGTACCAAAGTGGCGATCAGATTTTCCAACAGGTTGAATGATATTAGCATCCTTGGAGCCATTTTAGTTGCTAGTGTGACAAATGATGGTTATACAATTTTTGTTTTCATCTATAGGTGTAGTTCTCAGGTTTGGTTAAATCTAGGATAACCTTTATGTTTAAAGATACTGATGGGTTTTTATATAGTGGTGCTATAGAGATTTCTGTTCATGGTTTTGCACTCTTTTTGAAAAAAATGTGAGTAAAAGTGATAAATGGGGGTTGTCGTAAATATCACATCCATCAATATTTTGAAATCATCAATGGGTGAAGTTAGTCACGTAATGTAAGTAATGATGTCATGTATGCTTGTGATTGACAAAACTATTTTAGTTCACTCAAGCTCTCATCAGTGTTGTTTCCACAGCATTAGGCAGCGCTGATAAACTCACTGTATGCTATGCAGTGTTTTTACTGCAAACACACACGTATCACCAGCGCTGAAATGTCATTAAATTGCAATAACCGGTCTCTGCAGAGGGCTTTTAATTTGAGATTAAAGCAACAGGAAGTGGAGTCAGGTAGTGACACAAGGCTGAGGTGAGGAAGATGAAGGGAAAAGAAATAGAATGATGAGAAAGGTAGATTTAAAGGCTTCAAACACCTAAAGAGGATGCAACTGTTTCCCAGAGTCGGACCACCAGCTAGAGAAAGCAATATTTGCAACTCTCCTGCTACTACACCTACCGCATATCTTGGTAATTTAGAAAGTAAGACAAATGTTTATGGACAAATCATTACCAGTACCAGGCACACAAATGAGACAATGGTAACTGAATGTTAACTAATTAGCTATTACAAATATTCGCAAAAGGGACAAAGGCCCTGGGACAACCAGGACAAATAGGCCTACCAGTGCACCATCATGATGGTAGGTCAGGGGTTCATAAAAAAAAAAGCAATAGGGTTATGAAAGTTTCTAGCAGCCCTGCCAGTCTTTTTACTGGCTCTCTTTGTGTGCTTGACATCTGGGATGCAGATCGGTCCCAGTAGATAAATGCCGGACTGGATTTCTTTGCCAGTGTGGCCATGAACTCTTCACCATTGGAAAGCCGGACTAAATTTAACTTCTATTCCTATAGAAGCAATTTGTTTGGCAGTTCACTTTGGACAACAGCCAATCAACATAACCACAATAAGTAAATCACAACATCTTGCTAATAAAGGCTTTGTGACCGTGTGTGTGTGTGTGTGTGCGTGCGTGCGTGCGTGCGTGCGTGCGTGCGTGCGTGTGTGTGTGTGTGTGTGTGTGTGTGTGTGTGTGTGTGAGAGAGTTTAATTTAAAGACATCTGATGACGTGAGTAATCAGGTAAAAAGCAACCACTATTACATAGAACAGATTTAAATCTATCTATCTGTCTATTCATCCATCCATCCATCCCTTATTTGTTATTCCTATGATTAATTTCTTGCAGCAGATTGGTTTTCGACTCTGATCCAGACAAAGCTCTCATCAGAGCGGTGGTGTGTCACAGTGGCTCAGTGATCACTCTCAACACTACATTAGCACGTTCAACACAACAGCTCTAAATGGACTAAATATACAGAAAGTGAACAGTGGGATTTTGTCCAATGTGAAATATTAGAGGTTAGTCATGCAGTGAGTTGTGGCTACCCCTCAGGACACACACACACACACACACACACACACACACACACACACACACACACACACACACACACACACACACACACACACACATACAGTTACTTTTGGAGTATTATATGACTCGAGAGAAATGCAATATATCTGACGAGACTAACAGTACAATGAAATTGTATATGTGCATTTTGTGCGTACAAGCATCCTGAGGGGATGCTAATGGTTTCACTGTTCTCAAATGAGCTGGGACTGATTGGAACTTTGTGTTCGTCAGCTTGATCCAGCTGCTATTATTTTGAACAATATCAGAGATTCCAATAATCTGATAAGACTGAAGAACTTAAACTCATGATCCTGACCTGTATATTTAATAAGATTTGTAAGCACAGTTATGGACATAACCTCATCTATTCATGGTTATCATGCACTGACCACTGACCAACCGCTTGAAGGCATTTATACAACATGGGCACAATGAATAAACTACATCTACTCATATTCAGCATCAAAACAATTGTATAAGGAAACACTCAAATGTCACTTAAACATATGAATAGATTGATTACAGCTCATTATTCAGAATCACCGAAAAATTATTATCTCTTCCTTCTTACTCATCAAACTACAATTACAGCACCACAGTTGTCACGTCCGCCAACAAGTGCAGTTCCTGTCTACATGAATTTGTTTTCCAGATTCATATGAAGCCAACTTGACCTTAGGCCTTTGACCACCAAAATCGAATCAGTTAATTTGTGAGTCGACATCGTAGGGATGATTTGTGCCAAATCTGTTTTTTGTGCCAAATCAAGTGTTTTGGGAGGTCACAGTGACCTTGACATTTAACCTTTGACCACCAAATTCTAATCAGGTCATCCTTGAGTCCAAGTGAATGTTTGTATGCTTGAAGAGATTCTCCCAAAGCTTTCTGGAAAAATCGCGTTCATGAGAATGGGATGGACGAACGGATGGACTGCTGGACAACCAAAAACAAAAAAGATAATTCCATTGACTCAAACAGGAGCTGCAGCTCTACCAAAGCCCTGGTGTCTTAGTGAGGTAAGTTGTTGTATAGCCTAAACTACAGTGTATTGGTTGATGTCTTTATTTCTAATGATAAAATTCAGGAAGATTGATGTCCTTCTGAAAAAAAAAACACAATAGTTCAAATATATTGATGTATGCTGTAGCTGTGTGACAAACCTGTCCACTAAATGTTACCAGATCCTACTGATCAAATAACCAAGACCACAACCATGTGCCTTGTATTTCCTCCATTCACCATTCCGCTGATGTTAAATATAGTGCTTTATTTATTCATTCAGTGTGACCATTCCTTTTAACATATATGATATCCTCTGGAACCTACACTAAAAATACATTCTCTACATTTAAACACAGCTGTATGTTGTGTGTCACTCTGAGGGAGCATGACATAATCCCTCAGCCTCAGGAGAGGATGGAGGGAGGGAGATAGTAAAGGGAGGTGAAAGGAAAACCCTTTTATAAACATGAAATGTCTGCAGGGATGGTTCAACCTCTGTATGTCGCTGTGTCTTCTTTCGTCTTCGTTCAGTTGTTTATCTTTGTTTGTCCTCTTCCTCCGTCTTTCTGTCTGATTGTGTGATTGTGTCTGTAAGGTTCCCTCTGTCCTGACCTTCAGGAGCAGACAGTGATGCAGGCAGATGTACTCAGGGGGCTTTAAACCACAGAGCCAGCTGCTTCTCTCTCCGGCAGCTGAATTACAGACTCACTGATGTGCACTCTGTGTTCACACAGCAGGCACGAGCTTTAGTTAGAAGCTGATGACTTAACTCAAGTGTTATCGTAAGGATAACGCCACCTGTTTACAGGACATCATGGTTACTTTGTGGTGCTTGTGCACTTGATTTGGCATTAACCTCTGATCATCTCAAGTAGCATGGTAACCCATGTTTGCATATTTTAGTGGTATCAAAATTGCCCACCTTACAGCAAACGACCTACATTTAAAGGCAGCAATACACAGTGATGTTCATGAAGGTGTACACAATGTGCTTACATCATTGTTATTGCTTCTCTACACTCAAACTCTGCACAATAAAGCAGACACACTTGAAATGCTCATTCTGAATGTATTTCTCTACTTTTCCTTATCTATCCCCACTTATCCCACAATAACCCTCATTTCCCCTGGAAGCCTGCTGATCCTCTGTGACTGAGCGCCAGCAGCGGTACCAGGCATAGCAGGGAAAACCCTGGCTAATCTGTGGGGGTCTGCTACAGACACGGAAGAAAGGAGGGCTTTTGTAGTTGGTATTAAAACCCAGAATGGGATTTCAGTATGTGCTCTATTATTAGACATGACCTATTCATTTAACACTGAGACCAAAAGACACCAGGAAATGGACGAGCTCAGGGTGCAGGACTTTCAATGTGTTTAATTAACCAGTGCTTTATAGGTTATTAAAAGGTTTTCTTCAGCCAATGTGGCCACCCGGTCAGAAACTTCAATCGCTGATTATTTCCATTTGGGGGAAGTGGAAAGTTGTGAAATACATTGATGTATCACGTTTTAGGTTGATACAGTATAATGGATTTCTTGCAACAGTTTTGTTGTTCATTTAACATTGATGTGGTGTTTCCAGATAAAGAGCTAAACAATGAGCTGAAACTTGAACAGTCACGGTATGTTTTGTCTTTTGAAAACATTATGACAATAGCAGTTATAGCTAATTGTTTTAGTACTTTGTTTGTACAGCCCCGTATCTCTTCGTATTATATTTGGACAACACAGAATCCAATTCCTGTGTAAGGGGGAATATGCTGCTAATTTAGCTGGATAGGGGTTTGGAGGTTGGGCTTGTGGATTGACAAGTACAGCATATTAGAATATTAGAATAATATTCTGGGGACATATATTTTTTGATGTATCATAAACTTACAAGTAATTTTGGTTTTAAGGGCAAAATGTTTTCCTTTATTGTTAACCAGGATTGTGCAGTTGATACAACCTGCTATTCTATGCTAAAGCTTTCACTGACGTGTGCTGGGTTCTACTTGCTCCTGGTCTTGACAAATGTATTGGTTATCTGATTATTCTATGTTTGGAAGGAGGTGGAAAATAATTGCTTATGGGTTGAGATTTTCAAAACGAATAGAGCTAGTCATCAAACAGTAGCTGTGCACAGTTAGCATGGCCACATATATATAAATTATATGTGGCCATAAATTCAAGAGGCACGCATAGATTCTAGTTCCAGCCACAATTACATAGATGATTTCCTTTTAGTTAAATTGTTGTCTCCACCATCTCTGGCAATGTAGCTGTTAAATGCTTCACTAAGTCAAGCAGCTAGTCAATAACTTAGCTGCAGTTGGAATCACATTGAAGATAGCAGGGGGAGAGTATTTTAATACAATAGAGTTGTTAGACATTAAACTAAAACAATTACTGAAAGGAGCTAAGATGCTTCATACAGTTGAGAGGAGCTGCAGATTCATTCACATTCCACATATGTAGTTGCTCAAATGTTGATATACAAATATTAAGTTGCATTAACCTTAACTAGTGTAGTAGCAATGCCTGGATTAGGGGAAGAGTAAATATTTGCATTTGTTTGTGCAAAAATGTAATTCACCACAATTTAGGGTTTTGAAGAATTGTCTGAACATGGTGTTACATTTAAAAAAACTCTTTTTTATTGGGACCCAAACAAAATTAGAGAGGGTACAGTTGTTTGCCTGTGTATATCAGTATTGTGATAGAGGAGAATTCCAGAAGATAGTTCCAGAGGATGGGGGCTGCCATGCTGAATTCTCTGTCACTATAAGTTGTCAAAGTAGTGCAGGGGATGGTGAGCAGACCTGTGTACCGTATCTGAGGCCTGTATGGATGGATGGATGGATGGATCTTTGCAGTTATAAAAAGTTGACACATATGGCTGAATGACACTTCAAGTGAGGGTAGATATAGGGGTTCTTACCCTGAGTGTGCTGAATGTTGAGCTGGTTGATCTGCTCAGTGAATTCATTCTCCTCAATGGTCTCGGTGCGAGGAACAGATAGAGAGAAACGTCTCTTAAAGTTCTTCATCTTGTTCATGGTGCTGAGGAGCAGACCCTGGGGGGTGAAAGAAACATAGAGAATGACTTTTACCAACAATATCCAATCAATCCTCCACTACGTCAATACATACAATACATCAGCTGACTCTTGGATGATTCTCTTGAAGAAAAGTTTAATGGTCCGATATTTGAACAATAAGGCAGTGCCATTAAAACTATAGAGAGATATGAAGATGTTTTCAATGCAAACCAATCCAGAAATAGATCTTATTGTGTACAGAACATAAAGTACAGCCTCAATCAAAGAAACTATGTAAACATTCCTTGCTTGCAGGGTGTGTGCAGCGTGTGTGGGATCTTTTTGTGAACTTCACCAAAGACAGTCATCTGATAATGAGGCAGAAAGCAGCAGGAATGCAGCTGATCAACATAGTCCCTGCTTGGTAGGTTACACAACCACAGCCAGCCCTATTAGTTCGTTTTCACTTTCCTGATTTTCCATTTTTCACTCATCTTTTCATTCTCTTCCCTTTCCTTGCTCTGTGTGGTGCAGAGGCTGGTGTCATGGGGTCTCCACGATTCCTTTAGTGGCATGGACATGTGCATGTGTGTGTGTGTGTGTGTGTGTTTCTGCTCATTATTGTGAAAGAAGAGATGTCTGTCATGGGCTCAATTACAGCAAGACTCCCTCCTTTTATTTTTAGGCCTCAACAGCCATATTAGTAAGATATTACTGTCACAGAGGATTCTCAGTGTATTGTTAGAGCACACTGCCTGCTGTAGGTGAGATGGCTGCCTGAGCACAATCAGGAACATGCAATGTACATGCATGCATGAATTCATGCAAACAAATGCACACAAATTTACTCAAAATACACACAGTATCTAAGTGTTAGAACTGTAGGCAACTAAAGAAAATCTTGCTTGATTAAAATCATAGCTACTTGTCAACCATGTAACCGGTAGCAGGGTAAAAAATCTGTGTGTAATCACTGGATTATCTCAATGGTCACAGAGCAGTGGGTGCACTCTACCTGGTCACCTCATTAGCCCAAATGAATTATAAATAAACAAAGCACAATTAATCATTACCGAACAAAACAGTGAAATACTCCAATTCTGCTCTGTTCACACTAAAGCCCTGAGGTATTAAACACAAAGTTGACAAAGCATCAAACCGAGCAAGTGCAGCAAGAGCAATTACTTTTTACACATTGTGTCAATAAGCTGCTCCCAGACTTGCACTGAACTCCAGATAATCTCCTGACATTATCCAGAGGGGCTACATGTGAGGATGCAAATGTCTGAGAGAGAGGCTTCTGACTTTCTCTGGAGATTCTCTGGAGTTTCTCTGGCAAGCGGTCTAGTAAGAACACTATGTAATATCCTAATAAACTCATGCGAGAACACAGCAGGAGATCCTCCGTAGGATTCACCATGAACCAGTGTGTTGATAATGCTTCAAAACTCTGGAGAAAGTCCAGACTAAATTGCAAGGACACTCTCCGGAGTCCATGTCTGAAAACGGCTTTAGTTTGGAATACAGGTTCAATAAATGGTAAATCTGAGAAATTTAGCAGTCTCCATTAGGTTGGCAGAGTCCAACGTTGTTCAACCAATGAAAATTTGGCAAGAGCAAATTTAAACCAACCAGTCGACCAATAGACTACAACCCCACTGAGTGCAACCAGATCTATAATCTAATTATAATCTAATAATCCACTCCAATTTTCTCCACTACATGAAGCACATTCAGAGTCTGCACATTAATGATGTTTGAATATACAGCTAAGGCTGCTTGTTGTAAACAGAGTGAATCCATGAAACATCATTGTGGAGGGTAGAACAAAACAGAATGACTGAAAAAAACATGAGGAGTTATTTTTGTGCTTTACGCTGCTCAGTCACAAGTGGTGGGCGGAAAATGTTCAGTACCCCAAAGAGGAAACTGGCTGTTAGCTCAGAGTGGAAAACCTGCTATTTACATGCTGCTGGGTATTTTTACACAGAGATTGGTTTAGAGAGAAATGTCTGTTCTGAGGTAAGACAAACATTTGCAATATTAACACTTTGGTAATCAGAGTTTGTGTGTGGGACTCAGGGGACGCTGATGTAGGCGGCAAACTTGGGACACAGTGAAAAATGCACCAATTTGTTTTCCTTGTAAGAGTTCAGAGGATAATAATAAGTTGTGCCTTATAATCCTGTGTGGCTTGAATACTACAATGACACAGATGGAGCTCAGCCTGTTTCCTGTAAGCACCCCCTTCCTCTGATATGTGGTTTTGTTGTGATGTAAGAAAGCTGAAATATACCGTATATCTGATGTATTTTAATGGTAAACAGTAGGAATTTCATACAAGCCTAACTTATGAAGTACCCAAAATGAGGGAGTTGTTGTGCTCATGCTGTACCATGCTATTGACATGCTCACAGCAGTCACAGTTCATTTCTTGCTACTTTCAATACTAGACAGCTAACTTGTCATAACTACAGCAGATGAAAACGGTCTATCAAACTGTAGCAAGCGGAAAAGACCTTCTGGAAATGTGTGAATAAGTGCTGCATAGACGTTCACCTGGAACCAGATATTTAGCTGTTTTCCATTTCTGATTCTTTATGTCTACATAGTGAAAATGTCCATACATCAGCACTCATGAGGGTTCAATGATTGTGAAATCACGATAAGGCACAAATACAGTCATTCAATTTCCAATAATAATAAGACACAGCCCCTTTAACACAGTACCCAAGCTGCATAGGCTCAAAACTAATTAGATACCTGTCTACCAAATGTCTCTTTGTGCGTCTGTGCTGCAGAGTAGATTGAAAGTCGCCATTTTGATTGAGGTGGATTCGTCCGTCAATATGAGGAGTGAAGAGGTGACGTGAAGTAAAGAAAATGGTAAAGAGGCTAAAATAAGTAAAATCTATCAGAGAGAAAGCAGGTGCACACAGAGAATCTAGGAAATGGTAGACTGAGGAACACATGTCTTGTGGAAGATCTGCATGATGAAGAAAACCTTGTTATTACTGCAAAGAACGCTCTCTAAGATGTAGGTGGAGTTGGTTCCTTGTCATTTATTCTTATCCTTGACATTTATACTTCTGACGGAGGCTGGCAGTGTGAATTAAGAGGTAAACAGGAGCATTCTGTGCTCAGATTCAGGCAAATGCGTCAAAACTCACAGGAAATCCAATCTAAACATTTGGCTGTGAGGGTGGAGTGAGCGACGCCAGTTGAGTTCATTAAGCACAACTATCACCAGTTATCTCACTTGTGCTGCAGCATGTTGAACCTGTGTGAAGCTGCCACTGAAAGACACGCCAAGCATGATTCATGTTTACGTTCCTACAGTCAATAGACGGTATATGAAAATGGATGACTTGTCTCCACTTCCTCCCACCATTCAGAAATTAAGCTAAAACAAGCTGGATATGAATGCTGGCAGTTCTTCCTACACTGATGCAAACCTGCTCAAATTAAAGCTGATACTTGGCACTCGATCAATTATTTTTTATCAAAGTGAATGTGCTGAAGCTTAGAGCCAGAAAAACAAAGCAAATGAGTCACTGTCCATATACTTAAAGTCTGAACAGTATAAACGTGTAAGTTAGTCCAGAATTAAGAGAGAAAAAACAGAGGCTTTCTCAGAAGAAGAGAGGTGTGGGTGGCAGCCATAAATTGAACAATGACTGGAGGAGAGGAGGCAACTCAAAAAGTGACAGTAAGTAAGTAATCCCCAGATCAGAGCTGGGAAAAAAGGAGGATTTCTCATTATAAACCAGGGGGAGCCTTTAGAAATCAATCAAAGTCTTGGTAGCTCAAAGGAGCCACTGCTAGAATCAGGATCGTCAAACCTGTCAATATCAAAGCCATGTCCAGTGAGCATCTAAAGCAGCAACTCCGTTTTATATTTCTAGAGCTAAAAAAGACCTTTGGCTCAGTCGCAACTTTATCATTTTCATCATCAGTAACAGTAAAGGCAGAGTTTTTCTGCTGTTACTTCTTCAAACACATGATATCTTAGCACAATAATTCACTGCAGGGAGGCAGGAGTTTTCTTCCAGCTCACTGTGGTTGTTCTCACAGTGATTCTGGATGATATAATGTGGCCAAATAACCATTAAAACAAAAGGCAATAGAAGTCAATCAAAGTGCATGTATTGTTAACTGTCAGATTAATTACACAGGAAAAATAAAAAAAAACATCAGCTATCAGATACAAAGCAGATACAGATGGAGGAGAAAGACGTCTTCCTTTGCAGAGAGAGAAGCAGGTGGCTGCAGGGCTGATGTGTTTATGGTTGTGGCTTATGCTTTTTTCCTGAAAGAATGTGTGAGGTGCTATTTTTGGAGGCTGACTTCCCCTGTGTCTCAGCAGGGTTACGCTATACTGTACTGCAGGTCTATACTGTGAAACAGGAAGCGCCTCCAATCGTCTTCATACAGGAGTTCGATAGAACAAATTGCTCTAAACAAGAGGTATAATCCACTCAGGCAAACTGGCGTTGGCGTTTAAAGAAACAGTACAAAGAGCTCTTTGTCTCAGGAGCTGAATAACAGTGCTGTGTTCCTTTGCTCGTTTGCTCTGTTGTTATCTTTTCAGTGAGGAGGACGTGTTTATTTCTGTGATGAGAAGTTAACTTCACACCTCTTTCCCTGCAGCTTTTAACTGATGCTGTACAGGAGCTTTTCTTAAGTGTTTCCATCAATGACTGTATATAAAGATGGACAACACCAGTGGTGGTCAATTGTATGTCCAACATACATGCACAATTCCTAAATTCTAGTTCACTAGGAATCACTAGCTCTATAGCTTTGAGCAAAGCAACACATTATTGAATATATTTTTCATTTTTATTGAATACATTGTGTTCTTAAAAAAAAGCTTAGAAAATAAAAATTCTTAACACATTATCATTTCTATTGTTTCTATTGTTAGTGAGTGACTACTATTAAAAAAAAGACTACTGACAGGAAAGAAGCCCTTCAGGGGACAATCACATTTCCCTTGCATGGATCCACCCCTGGATAACACAGCTTCCCTAATTGAGGCTGAATCCTCTTGATTGCCCCCCTTGTGGCTGGCTGCAGTATAGGTCATGAACCTGCCTCATCCGTTTTAGCAGATGGGAAATGGACCAAAATAAAAGAGTGCATTTGCAATACATTGTTCCCAAAGATGGTTTCTGCCATTTTAGGTATTTTTCATCAATGTATCATTATCAACAATTTGTATCAGTTCTTTGATGCAAAATAGGGTGAAACGACATGATTGACAGCTGGGGCTGCCTTGTGATTGGCCGGTCAGGTGTAACAGCAGGATGTTGTTAATGCAGCTCCACTTCTCGATCACTTCTGCACAGACCCTATCTCTAAGTGACTTCACCAAGATGTACAAGATGGCAGCACTCATATCTGGGATATTTTGGCTTAACTTTTGTACAATGGGAGGAGAGAAGACGTGTCGTCCATCTTTATTTATAGTCAATGGGGGTCACTCAGATAATGATGTCAGGGTTTATGATTTTGTTTAGAGTAGTGCTGTAATAATTGCTGTGCCGTGCCATTAAATCTATCTTGTGACTTGATCATTTCCATTCTGGAAAACATTTTATAAAGGAATAGAAATGTATCTGGGGATAATTTTCACTCACAGTCAACACTATATCCAAATGTATCACTCCATCCACTTTTTCTATTGATAAAGATACTTAGAGTTAAGTAAACTACGTTAAGCTCAGCCTAAAAATCATGCTGATGTATGGAGCTTTTTTCCTATCTTTATTCAAATGCACGGTCTTCCAGTTTGAGAGCATGACTTGTTGAATTTATGTTCATTCATGTTGCATTCAAATAGTTGCATTACACTTAAATTTGCTCTGCTTCTGCTCAAACTGTGTGGTTGCACTCAGATATATTGTTGCTCTCACGGATTTCCTGTGCTCCAAGCTTCAGCCCTTCTCCGCACTCGGGCTGCTTTCTGTGCGCTCGTGAATCATCTGCTCTCAGATTTCTTCTCTGCTCTTGGATTTTTTTGTGCAACAACCCTGCCTCGTTGCGGGCGCATTCACTTTACTTCAGAGCGTCCCGTACGGGTGGTTACTCTATTATTATACTACTATTATATGTGCTATTATAATATATATCTAAAATAAAAAGTATGTGCGCTGGTATATAGAATAACTGGTCTTTTATTCCAAAGGTCATAGAGAAAGCAAGGGGAAGTCCATATAATAAAGCCGTGAATGCACCGCAACAAGGCAGAGATCATTTCATTCATTTCAGTGGTTGACCAGTGGTCAACACTACACCTGGCATTCTACTGGCACATGGCCTGAAGGAAAGTTGGATTTCTCAAAATCAGCTCACAAAAAAAAAAACTGTCTTGAGTTTAAAAGGGATCACAACCACTTGCTTAGAATGTTTAATGGCTTCACATATACATTAAACAATCCTGAGAGAAACAAGGGGACATCATTATTGGGCAAGAGCTTACTCTGATATCAATGTAGTGCGTCAAGGGTGAGACATCCCCCCTCCCCCTTGTACTTCTCGAAGAGGGGTATGTTCTCACTGTTCAGTTAAAGGGGAGCAGTGGATACAATTTGGACACACTGATAAAAAGAAAGGCTCCTTCAGTCATATCAAAGAGCTGTTTGAAAAAAATTGGATTGTTTGCGAACGTCAGACTATAATTTTGTAAAGCACATGTTCAGATAAGTTTTATTTTTATTATTATTGTCAGATGATGAAAAGTCAGGGGATCAAGGTTAGAAGGATACAAGGGCCATGACTTTCTACACCACATTTACTCTGGAGCAAAGTGACAGACTGAACCTCTGACTAAGCATCATTTCCATTATCAAAGCTCCGTGCTTGTTGATCTGTATTGAAGTGGACCGATATATAGATCACCACACGCAGTGTTAGCTCTAAACAATCCTGCATTTGCAAGGGACCTGCATATGAATACAGCACAGTCCAGTATAACCTGTTTTTGCCTTGAGATTGAGATTAAACAGAGTAAGAACATAATAGTTGCAAATAAAGCCAACCATGACTGAAAACCAAGGGTCGGTGCTAATCATATAAAGAATAATTTCACCAACAATGAATCAATGACAAATGGGACAATGTAAAGACAAAACTGTTTCTTATAATTCCTCTTTACAAAAAAAAGGTACTGAAACAATGAACAATAAACAAAAAGATGGTTAAGAAGATTGACAAATAAACTTCATGTTGAGTTTCAAGGTTACTTATCTTTGAGTGACACGGTTAAAGTTTCTCTGAATGAAAGATTCAGTGAAATGTTTCAAATACTAACATGAAAGTGTTTTCCTCAACCTTGGAAGAGTCCAGGGCCCATACGCACGTCTAAAATAACTTCATTTCCACCCATTGCTCCCTGTTTACACTTCAGACCAACCCTATAACTCTGAGCTTAGTCCATAGAGATACAGAATCTTTCTTCTACTTTGGCTCTGTTCACTTTGTTGTGTAACCAAACCTGTAAATCATGGCTGAACATTGTGGAAGCACCACGATGTAAAAGCAGAGTTTGAGCTGAGGGTTAGGGAGTCATGAGTCAAGCAGATGATTTGATTTGTTGCTTATTTGCAACAGCAATAACACAAGTTCACAGTCCCTGCAATCTCCATCCCAATCTGTGCAAACTGAGAGCAGAGCATCACATGCTCACTTTGACCTGGAAGTGAAGGGTCATCCTGACCTGACCCGTTGTCAAGACTTTCACAATTAAACCCTGGAGGGTTTTATAATCCACAGATGGAGACGAATAACAGCATTAGCTATTTTATCTTAAATTATCTAAATGAGTTGCCACTTAACTTAACTCTGTTGCAAATAATCTCGTTTTTGAGCCAATATATGATATGCTGTGGTTAGGTTGTCTGTGAGATTCTTGTGGGATTTAAAAAACTGAATATAATACATAATAATCAATGATTATTCTTTTTATGAATCATTATATAATATTTTTTTATGTGAATGCTAAGAATACATCTTAAATAGTCACAGGTGGTTGCCAAGTATATCTTGAATAGGAATAGTATTTAGAATTTTTTTTATGATTTTGAAAAGCTTTTTCCAGGTTGTGTGGACTAACTTGTGTCTACTTACTTTGAAAAAGATAAAACCCTATAGTCCGAATGCGTGTGCCTCTTGTTCCACTTTGTTAAGACAAAACATCTGCCAAGCAATTTCTTGAGATGTCAAACAGCTTGATAAAATTGAGACTTCAGCCTCAACAGAGTGTGAGCACATGATCGGGATTTGCCCACTCAAATCTAATTCTCCTCAAGAATCAGCCTCTGCAATCTTAAATATCAGATTAATTTCATAATTTCTCTTCAAAATGCTTTCAATGAAATGATCCCCTCTGCCAAAACAGCATAGTGTTTGTGATCAGGCAGCCGAGTGTGAGGATGTGAGAGGTCTGGTGTCTCGCCCAGGAGAGAGTCTCCACGGGTCCACACCTCATCTCTTGTTTAATACTTCTTATTTACAGCGTCCTCAGCATGATATTCTCTTCCTGTCGTTTGCACTTGTTCCCTCTTCTCTCCTCGCCTTGACTGAGATAGAATATGAACCATATATTTTCTTAACAGGACATGGAAAAATACAACGGCCCCACTCTGACAGGGAGTCTCTTTTTATTCACTGAGCTCCCTCATTTGCCTTCTTTAACAACTTAATCGCATGTGTCGTCAGTGACAAAGTTCCTTATTGCAACGGACAAATGGACAGTGTGTGTGTGTGTGTGTGTGTGTGTGTGTGTGTGTGTGTGTGTGTGTGTGTGTGTGTGTGTGTGTGTGTGTGTGTGTGTGTGTGTGTGTGTGTGTGCAGGACTGGCAGTGTGCTTCATTTATCTTCTAAACAACAGACGTCTGTTTGGGGAAGGGTACAGTTTTTAGGGTCTGGATCTTTGCAGAGTTTCTGGCATCACTCACTGAGTGGCTCTGTTAAAGGGAGGAAGTTGGGTGACACTGTCTGACACACACAAACACACACAGACACACACTGCTTCGGATGAGGTGCCAGCAAATCTCAGTTTGCCCGTAGCTGTGATCCTCCCTCGACACAAACACACTTCATGTTGCCACGGCGCCCACTCTCCTCTCCACTTTTTTTCCTGCTCCTCTTTGATGTCTGATCATCTTTCTCTGCCCCTCCTCCATCTCATGCATCTTCATGAAGGTTTATTCTGATGTAACAATTATTTCTAATACATTTTAGCTGACAAATCAACGAGACAGTCAGTTGACTGTGATGCATCATGTGAGCAATATTACAGATGGGATCACAAAGTCATTTGATGTGTTTACTGAAATTAAACAGCAACACTGAATAATGTATTGTGGATAACTTTACTTTGAATATTAGTGCTATGGCAAGGATTGCTTCCTTGTCAGCAAAAAATCTAAGATGAAGGTATTTAGACCTGGTAAAAGGCCAAAGAAGCAGCTGTGGACCTGACCGCAGGCACCACAAGCCAGAACACTGAGATCATGTCCACTGTGTAATTAGGGAGATCTGAGGCTTTTAGAAAGATTGTCCTCACAACAAAAATGATCATTTGTTGTTCGTTCAAACCCCTAAAGTGATTACACGACATCACAATGGTATTGGTGAAGCAAAATCCTTTAACTGACACTTGTTGTTTTAAATCATGACACTGATTGTCTCTGAACATCAGCAAAGTAGTTTTTGTACCTAAACTTGACAAAAATGTACCCAAGTAGGGATTAGATTAGAAAACATTGAAATGAATCATTTTAGTAACATTTGTAACAGCTTTGGACGGCCCCAACAAATCACAATGGCTGCATTTCCAATGTTGTGTCCCATGCATCAGTCACTGTAAAAATAATGACATTAATTTCAATTAGGCCAGAGAGCCCGTAAAACCTAGTCAGATATGAGATGTTGTTATCGAAGTGAACACAATCTCACCACATCATGTACATTTTCATGGACTCAAAAAGCAGGCTATGAGAAAACAATTTATACAGAAAATCTGACATTTGTGGTAACAGTGAACACAAGTCACTGTAAATTGTAGTGACCGAAGGACCAGTCAGAGGACAAGCTGGTGAAATACTGGAGATCTGACACAAGTAAGTATGGAACATGTTTGCACTAGTCTGTTACAAGAGCTCCCCAAACTTCTTCCTCTTTTCGACGCTAGCATGCTCAAAATATGTCTGTCTGTCTATCTTATTGGCTTCACACTTGGCATGTGTATTGTTGGAAGCCTCTTTGATACAAGAGAGAAGAGTTTGTTGGAGCACAAAAGCATTACACATAGACAGCAGTACATGTAGTACGGTTGTGATACATCCACAGATGAATATACTGGATAAATAAGGCCTGAATGAGATTTTGAACTTGAGCATCATTAGAGGCTGAAGTGAAATGTGTAAAAGTGTAATTAACAAAATTCAGAGAGAAAATTCAGTCCAGTCACTGAAAATTACATTGTTCAAGAAAATAACTAAGCAAGAGAAGCTCAGTCAAAGAGTTTGATTCTGTTTAAATGGACTGTATTTTATTTGAGTGGTTTTCTAGTCTTATTGACCACTCAAAGTGCTTTACAGTATGAATCACATTCACCCATTCACATAGCGTTCACACATCAGTCATACAGCACAACTATCTTGCCAAAGGACACTTCAGAATGCAGACTGGAGGAGCCCAGGATTGAACCACCAACCTTTTGGTTAATGGACGATCCTCTCTGCCTCCTGAGTCGCAGCTGCCCCAGACATCATGTCTGTCTTTACTGTTACTTTACACTTTGAGTACATAAACAACTAAATACAAATAAAAGCATTTTCATTTATTCGAATACACCTTTATATATGTTTGCTTAATTTTTGGTACATGTATATTTTGGATTGATGTATATTTTGATTGGCTCCTGCCCAGGTTGGATGGATATTTTTTTTATTTTGGTACACCGCCTGTGTGAATGCAGTCACGTTCTGACTGGGGGGCTACACAGCCTCCATCGAAAGGATGCAAGAAACATCCTGAACACAGAAAATCAACATAATAATGAAGTTACTTGAGTATGAGTCCATGTTTTTAGGTAAATTCTGCATCGCATACCTTCAAACAAAGGTGGATGGAGCAATTGCTAATAAGCTGGCTTCCTCCATTTTTCCTGAGTCGCCATCCCCTCAAAGGTCATCACTGTAAAAACATGACCTGCCCAGTGCAAACAAAATATTGTCCTTTTGGCCAGTGACAATCCGCTGGAGCAGCTCAGTGATAGTTGCATCAGTGGGGTTGACAAGGATTTAGTTGGATTCAGCAAAAAGCCATATGTCATTGGTCTCATGTCCCTAAATTAAAATGCACAACTCCCCTGATGCATACTCATGTAGAGTCGGCCAGCTGATGGGAAGGATGCAGGGCTTGTATAGATGGGCTTCAAGATTTTCTACAGGTCAGTGGACACAGCCCTCAGAGAATATGACACACATTGCAACATCCACCTATGAGGCATACAGCAAAAGGCATGGAGATACACAAGTGTGACTCACGCTGGGGGATGAGTGCACACATGCGCACGCTCAGATTCAAAACCTCAGGCAAATAATTTCTGACGCTCTCTTTCATTTTTTGCTCTCACCCAGTTTGTAGAAATGGAATGAATGAATGAATGAATGAATGACCGTGAAGTGAGAGGCCACGGAAAAGTAGCTCTGGCACAGTGTCAATGGCAGACCATTAGCAAGCTAAAGTGGGGACCACAGCTTCGTCCGTATGCCGTGTTTGTCCAGTGAACTCTGGTATGGCGGCTTCCTGTTCCGCACAGTCTGCCAACACAAGCTGTGATCTCTGAGAGGGTCAGGATGGAGGGGGCATAAACACAAAAAATAAATGAGAGAAAGGTGAACTGTCTGCCATTTGGAGAAACATCATCTGTGACGAGAGATACACAGGGAGGACAAGAAAGAAAACACACTTAAACTTTATTTGTATAATTCTAATTTGGGCTCTTATCTTTCAGTATGAAACTGAAGTCCAATTAATAATAATCACCTTAAGTCATCAGTGTTGGTGATAAGAAAAGATTTCCTGACATAACCTTTTTATCAAACTAAAGTCCTGCACAGCAGCAACACTGCTCCCATTACTTTCAGCATTTCAGCAACATATGAGACATGTCAGATATGGTCTGACTTTAACTATGCAAGCACACCCAGAGAAGAGGGGCTGCATCAGTGAGTTCAAGTTTCAGAACAGAGCAGGAGTGCATCAACATTAGAAATAAATGCAACACAAATAATGTTCGGAAAAGAGGAGAGAGAAGAGAGAGAGACATAGGGGGAGGGAGAGGAGAGGGGGAGAGACCAGGAACAGCATCAGGTTTCAGCTCTGACTAGTTGTTCTTAAGAAGTATTCCCATGTATATATAATATACATAATTATACTAATCTAAAAGGATAGTTCACCATTGCAAAGTGTATTGTGTGACTTCACGAAGTACACACAGTAGTGAGTCAGGAGGCCAGGGACTTCTCAGCTAATCAACTTTACAGTGATTGTCTCACTGCCACCAACCGGACTTTGTTATCTATTTCAATCTGCAAATCAGCTGCATCTGCAGGATACACTGTCAAACAATACCACCATTGCCTTCATAGGATTGATATTTAACTTTTTTATCCTGAGTAATAAAGGAAAATTGCTGTATATTTCCAGTCTTCCTTCAGAGTTTGTGTCTCTACTAATGGTGCATGTCAAGTGAAGACTGACCCTTCAAAACAACAGTGAGATCTGTGCACTGCTATGATTGGATGAAGCAGCCTCTGCTAGCCAATCAGATGTGATTTCATCCCACCTTCACAGGCAGTCTACAAACAGAAACAAGAAAAAATACACTTTTAGAATTTTTTTTAATGGAAAATTGAGCTGATAAACATTTCACGGACCTGTGTTATCTGTGTATGTGTGTGTGATTGGTCATATGCTCCAAAACTGACCTTGGGCCTGGGGCTACATCACTGTCTGCTCCAGTAGTTCATATGGACTGAAAAACAGCTAAGCTTGTACACACAGACAACACACACACACATGTTCCCCTAAAGAGATGAATGGTGGTGATAGTGCTGCTTCACAGAAACCGCAGTGGCTTAAACAGAATTAGTTAAACAGCTGCTGTGTATATTCTGTAATGCAGCTAATCTAATTTTAGCTGCCATTATCCAGCCAAGTTCTTACAACAATAAGACACACACTGTATAATGGAGACACAACAGTGTAGTGGGAAATCCAATGCAAAATGCAAACCTCATGTATCTTGACCAAACAGTCTACGATCTGGACTAATTCTGAATTATACCACCTTTATTACAGATGTGAAATTATCATTTTCTCTGTTTTCAGATATAAAGTTTCACAACTTTAAAGCAGTATTTACAGGATTAGATGAACATGAAATGTATATCTAATAACTGTTAACTATTAACTGCTAGTTTGGCCACATGAAGTCCTGTGTCTGGCCACCTGATAAATGTCCTGTGGTCAATTTACTTTAAGCAAAATGTTGGTCTCCTCCATCGCTTTTATAGCTGCTTTAAGCTCCAGTGTGTTCACATGCTAGCAGCCAAGTCAGCTGTTTAATGTTGGGCAGGTAGTGTAGTGATAATCCTTCTGTCTGTCACTGCAAGCAACACCTTCCACTTAATACATAAGTGATTTTCATCAGTTATTGGTTTAGAAAAATATTGATCAGTCTTCTGAAAGTAGTCATTTGTTTATTCTACTGTATTTTATTTGAGGACTATTCGTACAAACTGAAGAACCAAGAAACCAGAGAATTAGCTGAGTCTGATCATATCTGTGTTGATTCCACATCCAGCTCACAGTCAGATTGTATCCACATGAACTTTAAACAGAGCCTGAAGAGAGACACTCTAACAACAGTCTTGTTGCCTTAAACAACACTGTCTCACTTGATGGGAAGTTGGGATCGACGAACTGCAAACTCTTCTTCTTTACTGAGTAGGAGACTTGGCTTAAGTCTTGTTTTAGGAGATAGAAGCAACCCAACGGTGGTCCTACCCCCAAAGGGGTAATCAATTCTGCCACACATCTCTCCGTGCAGAAGAAAAGTTCAGAGAAAATTTGGTCTGGACAGATAGTGAAGCAACCTTGAGCCTGTGATTCAGTAGGAGAAATCTAGCGTTCTGTTGCTTGACATCTTCATGACATGTTACACAAGGCGAGTGGTTACAAATATATTGTCACATTCTCATGTCGTCTTTATCACTGGGCTAAAGCTGCACTAAAATGACCTTTTGTTTTCTCCCATCCCATCTTTTCTTGGACTCGGGTCTCACTAGACAACAATCGCTCCCTTATTTGCTCTGTTATATGGTTTATATATCACGCCTGCCATCTCTCTGACTGACTTACTTGTCTTTTTCTTTATTTTGTTTATCCCACATTGTCCTTGGGGCCTCATCCAGCTCGCATCTTCATAGATGTTTTCTCTCATAAAGAAGACGTCACTAGAAGCAAAACTGACAGTAGCATTGACAGCAACAATAAAGCCCTCTGTCTTCCCTTCTGTTGCCGTCTACATGTCACCCTCTGCCCCTGTGTGAACAGAGGGCCTAGTGTATCCAGGGGCCGTGAGTGAATAACAACACCACTGGGGTCAACATCAACTGGCCTGTTGTATCACAGGTTATCACGGCTTGTGCAACAGGCCACTCATGTCATTAGGGCTGTTTTGTTTGGGCATTTATACCGTTTTAATTTATAATAACTAAGAATATAACACAAAAAAAACCACAGTTAGTCTAACTGGTAACACTTATGATGCGCTTTCTAGTTCTAAATGACAAAAAACAACAAAAATCACGGTTTTGATAACGTATCACCTTTTATATTATTTGTTTTAGTTTAACTGAAATTAGTGTTTAGGGACACTAAGGAGCCCATTAAAAAAACTGCCAGCCCACAAACATAATTATTATTTGAATATTTATGGAATTTATTTTAAAGTTTTTTTACTTCCATTTTTAAGAAATTGTCATGTACTTGATTTATTCGTGTAAATCAGATATAAAAAGGATGCAAATTAGCTTATAATGCTATGAAGATAATTTTATTGCTCTGGACGATTATCACAATGTTGATTGTTGTATCTTTTTTCCCAATAATCTTGAGGTAAACTGCAGGAACAAGGCTTTTATGTAATTAAAGAAAGTGTCAAGCAATTTATAATATCTTTTCTGAGTTTGTCACACCTCAGCACAATGTGTTATCAACCACCCAAGCAAAAAAAAAGCTTAAAGAAATCACCAAGTAAATAAATAACTACAACAACCACAGTAACTGTCCCCTTTCAGCATGAAGGACCTCCGGATATCTGAACTCCTCACCCTATATCTGAGGCTGAGCCCAGCCAACCATGGAGAGTCCTAATTTTGACCTCTTGTATTCACGACCTTGTTCTTTCGGTCACTAACCCAAGGTTGTGACGATAGGTGAGGGGTTGCACTGTAGACTCACCAGTAAATCAGAAGATTTGCCTTGTGCCTCAGCTACTTCTTTTCCACAAAATGGCCCAACAGTCCAGTACAATGTCCGCATAACTCCTGACACTGCACCAACCGCCTGTGTACATGTGACATGCATGAACTAAATGATGATGTCTGAGGGTCACCATGGAGCTGATGTTAAGATGTGTTAATGTGAGGCCCGACTAGGTCTCTGCTGACTATTTTTGAAATTAACTCTAGGAACATGGAAAAGAAGGGTTGGAGTGGAGGAAAAAGGTTCTTGTGTAAAGTGAGGGAAGAAAGAAACAGAGAAACAAAAGAGGAAGAGTCAGGAACTGACAAGAGAAAGAGGAGGGATATTTTTTTTCTGTGGAGGAGATAGCAATGACACACACATTTATCATCCTCAGACAGGCTCAGTCTAATGGACGTCTGTTTGTTGTGACGGAAAACATGAAATTACTGGCGCAAGACCAAAAGGGCACAGTGTAGAATTGGACTGAGAGACTACCTGCTGACAGGGAGCCAGAGCTTTCTATACTGCAGCTTACAAAAAGCTGCAAGAAACCACATCTTAATGAGGTGTCATTTTCACTTCCCTCCCTGCAAACTCTGAATGCTATTAGTGTCAATGTTAGTAGACTTACCAAGGGCATGTATTGGGCTTACCAGGCAGACCGTGTGTGTGCTACTCTTGATGATAACACCACCTGCTAACACCCTGCCACCTATTGCAGCAGCCATGTTGGTGCTTTAGTGGCCTCCATGCAATGTGTTAACCTCAGGCTGTCTCCCACGCTGTGGAGGAGACACATCTGGATGATAATTATAGAATAGCATATGAATATGGCTGTGTACAATCCGTCAGTCTTCAACGGTATTTTCAATTGTAATAAATCAGTGATTGAAATCACTAAAAGGGGACAAACATTCATTAACATCCACTGACATCTGTCATGTGAATGGATATAATCAGCATATACTTCTGCATCAAATAACAGGTCTTTATCAGCTCTGGCTTTGATCGGCAGTGATGAAAACATGACACCCAGGTGAACGTGTTAATTTGGCAAGACAGCAAGGTGAGAGAGCGCCTGTCTTTGGTACATTTGTATATGGCCTATATTTATATAGCGCTTTTCTAGTTTTGATGAACACTCAAAGTGCATTACAGAGCATTTTTCTTTGCCATTCACCCATTCACACACCCATTCCTACAGTGCATCTATGGACATCACTTTTTCCATGAGAACAGCAAACCCATCAGGGGCAATTTGGGGTTCAGTATCTTGCACAGGGACACTTGTGTGGGAAGACTGGGATCGAACTGCTGAGCTCCTGGTTAGAGGACGACCCGCTCACGCTTTAAGCCACAGCGTTTGTGAAGTCATACATGACACACCGGGGAAAAGAAAACAGATACTTTACTGGCATTGGGTTAGGAGTTGATCATCAAAACAAAGATTAACAGCAACTCAATGTTCTTTTAAGAAAGAAAAGAGTCCAGTGATGTAGACTAACTGGCTGACTCTGCACATGTATGTCTAGTTAACCATGTCCTTTTCCACTAAACAAAACAAACCATGACCATTAAATTAGTTGCACATGATTTATTTTTAAGTTTAATGGCATAACAATGCATTTGTGTTTTATACCTTTACATCGGTCAGATCTCGTCACATCACATTATGTTGGATTATTCTGATGTGTTGGGACTTTTCCCTCAGGTTTTGGCTCATGGCCGCACTCCTGACAGGAGATGCACCGACTCAGAGCTTACGTCACACAGCTCACACACAGCAAACACATACAAGTCCCAAGGTGGGTACTGCCTGTGTTAGTGTGCGAGCCGGCGTCTATAATAACCCATCACAGCTACAGCACTTGACTAACAACTGGGGAGAACGAAGCCAGCAATTATTCAAAGCGCCTAAACACCACTGAGCGTGGCAGTTAAATGTGAGCATGCTGGCCACCCTCCTGCCCAGACAAACAAATCCTGGGCTTCAGGGTGTCATCATACAGCTTCGCTCTGCCAGGCAGGGCTTGTCACAACATTTGGGTCCAGTGTTCCCTGCCGGCTGCAAAATGCTACAGTATATGAAGCATTGGCTGCCTAAGATAGTGTGGATAATTTTAAAAAAGCTTGATAGCTTGGCTATGAATGTACCACCCACCCACATATGAGAATCTTTCGAAGCGTATAGGATGAGAGTGAGGAAAAACATTTTATTTCCGTTCAAAAATGTGACCCTGGCAGCAGCAGTGGCACAGGAAGGAGCGTGCTGCTGATGCTCTTCCACACAAAGACATAATTTGACCATTTTCTGGTGCTGTAGCTGAAACCTGACTATGTCATATAGTGAATGCATCAGTTGTGACTTCTTCTGCTATACTATGTCTCTATGAGTTCTGCATGGAGAAAGATGTTCCAATCTCTAAATGTAGTATGTGAGATAAGGTTGAAGGCTCTGAAACCAAGTAAGTGGACATTTGATATTTGGCAATGTTGTTATATATTTAAATTATGCTTTCTCAAAGGACTACGAAGATACCACCTCAAGCACCATGCTAAGACCATATTAGTACGAGCCCATTTTTAGTCTATTCCAAGCATCCTCGTGTTTATAACGTGGTGCATTTTCCTGCCACTGTTTCACTGATCAATGGCTATCCTTGGTAAAGTGCAAAGAAGTGTTACAGTCTACTGTCAGGTGCAAAGAATCAGCAGGCTGAGAGCCAGCAAACATCCGTGTTAATAATGCACTATTAAAGAGGGGTTTTGCCTATTTTTAAGAGAAAGGAAGTTTGTTCAGAAGGTCGGTTTGGTGAGGAACACTGAATATAAACAAGAAAACAATCTTTAAAGCTAGGGTTGGTAGTCGTGATAAAGCTAGCAAGAGCAGGTTACACTAATCACGTATCCTTCACATTTAACATGTATCTGATAAATCCAACCCATCAGCTCTCTTGTCAATGCTACACCTCCAAAACACATGAATGTGCACATCTAACTGATAGAAGCCGACTTTTCTGTGACTCGCTCGCTGACTCCTGGCTATCATCTCTGCTTCAGTGCTGTATGTCTGTCCGCCTTTGTGAAGTTTCCAGTCGTGTGTGGTGCGAGCTAAGGCGTGGTGCACCCAGGCAGGCAGATCAGTTAGTGACTGACAGGTATGGCTGCCAATCATTTCATTCAGACCGAATGAAATTATTGATCTTATTAATTACAGTCATGCGAAGGAGCGATCATCCACAATTTTATTTACTGTTACCTATCAGGATGTGTGCTAGTGTGTTATTTTGGGTGTGTTGTGTGCATGTTAACAAGCAGCTGCTGTGGTTACTAATTTATCAGTGTGTACTGTACTGGGGCATCACAGTTTATTCAACTCTGTACGGACTGATGGCAAAATACTAACCAATGAACATTCAAATATTTTTCTGCTGTTAGTAAAGAGCTGAAGGCAACAACATCACAATGAAAACACACCGAACCTTATACAACTGACAATTTTGTACGTTGTTTTCTCAAAATTGCAAGAGGAGGACGACTTCATCTAGAAATTCTGCCATATCCAAATAACTACATTGGCTCACGTAGCCGCTCTATAATGTCTTTGACACTAAAGCAATGGCAGAGCCTACGTATCTAATGGAAGTGATCTTTGTGCTGTTTCGGTAACAGGCTCCAGCACTAGAACACTTTATGGACATGACGGGTTCTTTTTTACAAAAGATGCTTGCCTGTTGAAGAATTTAACCTCTCAATGTTTCATGTCAGTGGCCAGTTGATCGGCTGCTGAAACGTGAAACGCCTTCCAATTAGTGTGTTTGACCAAATGGTTGAACGTGTTTGTTCATCTGTGAGTGGTGTTTAGCGCCGGTGACAGGGCTATTGTTGAATATGCTTGGCTCTATCTTCACATTGCCATGGCTGAGTGGGCCCGGGGCTGTGTGATAAATCAGGGACTCTGTAATAAGCTGCTTATGTAAACATTACTATTGTGCCTCAGCTGCAGCATGCTAAGGCAAAACATGTTGCTAGTATGGACACTGAATTACTGTAACATTTTCAGAGGCAAAGAGGAAACTGTTCAAAATGGTACTATTATCATGACAGGCAGGTATACAGAGACTCTGCTGACTGTGCTAGCGTTACTTGTTATGACTGATTTGACAAAAAGAGGCAAAGCTATCAAAGATGGACAGAATGTGAAAAAGGACCGTACGAAAGAAACAATTAGTGACATTTTTGTATATTCCATCATCTTGTTTTGAATGAACGTAGGTTATTACATAAAGTCATCACACTTGTATTTATCAAGCTGCCTGTCCCAGTAACTAATGAAGCATCGCGTTATTTCATTCAGGACACAGAGTCGTGTGCTCAGCGTCATAAGGGCTACTCCACCACCCCAGCCTCCACCTTTTAGCACCAAGGCCAACATGGTCTCGGTAAAACGATATTCATCTTGAAAGAACGTATCTTGCCTGCTTACGCCCACCAGTTTTTTTTTTTTTCACATGTTCCCTGTTTAATCTTAGCATGTTGCGTGGCTAATCCAGGGAACATCCAAAGAATGGAGCCATCTGCGCCTGGAGTAACTGTATTCCCATTTGTGCAATAAATGGTTAAATCATGACAAAGTGTTCCTGACTGAACTATCTTAAATGCACTAATTTTATTATCTTGTCTTCATTTTACTTGATTTATCTCCTAATTTTTTACATTGTCAACATTGTGCGCTACCTTCATTTGCGCACAGCGTGTATTTGGTTATTAGATATGAATGGCGGCAGAAGGAATGTCCAAAAGAATTTCCTTCTTTTTGGACACAATGTGTCGGACAGAGGTATTTAAAAGCAGCTTTGCCATATTGTGTTATTTGCCATTTCTTTTTCCAGCTGTATTTGACCCCAGCAGATGATTTAGCTATCTAGCTAAAAAAAAGGTTAACTAAGTAGTTGAAAATAACCAGCTGACTTTAAAACAAACAAGAATCGTTAGAATAAGCACTTAAATGGGTTAATGCTAAATGCTACATGCTAAAATACTAAACCCAAAGCTACATGGCCCAGGAAAACATGTAAAGCACCTCACCAGCTGATGATCCATATACAAGACACAGAAACAAAGGAGCAGCATTGTTTTTGTATTACACACTAGAGCGATAACATTTGTAGTAGAAAGTCATTTTCCTAATATAGCCCTGTTTGGGTGTTGACTGTAGAAAAATACAATCTAGAGTACAAGTCATGTTTTGAGTCTGAGGTCAAACTGCTAAGATTAGCAACTCTTTAATTTAGTTGCATCTGGTGGTGAGGTTGCAGATAACAACTACATGAATGTCCTTCACCTTACCCTCACTTACAAGAGTGTAAAATCATTTTAAGCCAGTGTTTGTTTTGTCTGCTCTGGGCTTCTGTAGAAACATGATGGACTCCATGGAAGAGAATCACTCCAGATGTACGTATAAACGTCTCATTCCAAAATAATAAATTAAAAAATTGTATTCTGCCGACAGATGACCGTAAAGCCTTTACACACTGGACCTTTACCAAATGATTTGGTACTCATGGCTTTGGGCATGATAGCAGATAGCATACTAATTTAGACCGTCAACTAGTTAGCAAAGCATGCTAACATTGTCTGCAACACAAACGAACAACACTGTTCATTCAATCCATTCAATACCATTCAATCTTCATTCCAGTGTTTTGATTTTGTAAAGGCAAACCTTTTAACAAAAGTCCAACTTCACACTCACATATATTTGTGCTACCACTACAGCAGCCTAATCTCTGCATTATTCATCAACACATGACAGTGATATGGAAAAGGGAACCAGGTTTGTGTACGCACACACACACACACACACACACACACACACACACACACACACACACGCACACACACACGCACACACACACGCGCATCAGACCAGACATCCAATTACACCGGGAGGCCCTTATAGGTAAACAGTACTGTGTGTGCTTTGGATGGACTTGTGTGTATTTGAGTGGCCCTTCCTGCATTACTACTATTCCAGTGTCAGTTTACATGTGAGTACTAATACATGAGCCGGACCAGAGAGCAGAGAGGTGGGTGAGTGAGCGAGTGAGTGCGAGCGGGGGTTTCACATGTCCCCGTGTTCTTATTGAATTGGTGATCAGAAAACAGAAGCAACCGTTCTGGACATTTTGAACTTTTCATATCATGTCGTCTCATCTTTCCTCACATCAGTACCTGTTGTACTTACGGTACATTATGTAATGGCCGGTCTTGTCACAGTGGGGAAATACTATTACACGTCCTTTCTCAATTTCATTCTGCAGTTTACAGCAATATGATCATTTGAATCGTCATATACTCTCTATCACATAAAGATCACCATTAGTTGAACCTCAGAAGGGAGTAACAAATAATGTGGCCAATTAGCAGACCCCAGTGGAGCACAGGACGACTCCGAGAGATGGCCAGTGAGCTAATGAGGAATCCTGAGACAGAAATGATGAACAAATCTCTTCCACTGTACAGCAACACAGACTTCTCCCTCTCTCTTCCCCCCCTGACCCCTGACCCATGCTGTGAGGTTGATATGACTTAATGAAAAATGTGAATGGACGTGGCTGCAGCAGAGCTACTTACAGAGGAGCAGAGGTCATCCACACACACACACACACACACAGGAGGGCTGGATGAGGAGGAGATGCGGCCGGGGAGCAGACTCCTGCCTCTGTGCTACCTTGCCTTCCCAGGTGTCACTCACACACACACATTAATCCACAAGATGCAGGCAGCTCTATCACAGTGATGGAAAGACGGCTCAGCAGGGAGATGTGGGAAATGGACCAACCTGTCCACAAGTCCTTCTGACAGCTCACGCTTCCACGCTCCCTCCGTCCACCACGCCGAGCACTGCGAGCCACCTCACTGGCCAGATAACTGGAAAGACTAGATAGAGAGTCAGAGGCACTGTGGAGACAGCTCAGGAGAGGAGAGAGTGCTGCTCTGAAGGCTTTTATAATCAGCCTGCAGCTCCACCCCCACCAGTCTCCGACTTTGGCCCTCCCTCGTTGGTATGGCAACAGCCAATCACCACGCAGCATAACGCGAGCCTCCTCCTCTGCGTCCTCCTCCACCTCCTCCTCCTCAGTCAGCCTCTGGTGTTGACAGTCACACACCAGCATGAGCTATGGAGGCATGTGTGTACATTTGTGTATGTGAAAGAATTTATGTACTGTTTTTGTGTGTATGAGTCTAAAATCATTTGTTTGTGTGTGTGCATTTGTGCATCTTAAGCCCTTGTGACTCTGCATGTGCAGATGTAACCATGTGAGTGCATGCATGTGTGAAGCCTGCATGTGTGTTAATGTGGGTTTGTGCTTTTTTTCTTGCATGTGTAAGGGGCATGTGCCCTGTTCAAGTGCCACTGTTTTTTGTGGTGAAAACAATACTTTTCACTTGTATGTGCGTACTTGTGTGTGTGTGTGTGTGTGTGTGTGTGTGTGTGTGTGTGTGTGTGTGTGTGTGTGTGTGTGTGTGTGTGTGTGTGTGTTTCCTTTAATTAGCTGTGCAGCATTTCTCCACTAGCTGTGTATTTATACCTGGTGCGATATGAGTGTTCCTGTTTGTTATTCCATCAACACTAATTAAGTACAACAATTTGACCATTAATAAACAGATGGGCTACTGACAGTGTGAAATACACAAGGAGTTGTGTGTCTTCGAAAAAAGTATGCTCTAAATATCCTGGAATTTAAGTGCACTTAAAATGTGTTTCATAGCATGTACTGTAAATTGTAATGATAACATATCTTAATATAATATATTAGGCCTGTCTGTGTAACTCTCACCTCCACCAGGTACAACACACTGTGTGAGGTCAACCTTACAGTTCTGAGACCAGACAACATGTGATCTCAACTGAAGGCAGGGTTTTTCGCACTGAGTTGGGAAAATAATTTTAATACAACAGACGAGGCTCTTACAGTCGGAGTGTTGTGGCAGAAATGTGACAACAGAGAGGTAATGTATAATCACGGTAAACAAATAGAAAGGTGTGTTACATAAAGTAACAGCATCAGTTATATTTATATATCTATACATCAGGTGAACACCGTCTAAAGGTTTAGTTTTATTCTGTCCAAATAAAGGACTTTCTAACTCTGATGTTTTAACTAATGGTCCTGTTAAATGTAAGTGGTTGTTTTATTGATGCTCTATAGATCAGTCATAAGCCATTACTCAGCTGTGAGGCTGTAGATAACCTGCTGTGGGGTTTTTGTGCTTTAGTTGCTTTAGTATTCACATTTCCAGCTGCAAAATTAATGGTTCACAAAGAAAAAAAAATTCTACAGACTTAAGAGTTCCTCTGACTTTTCCTCTAGTGGCACCATGTGGTTAACATTTGTAGTTCAGTGAAAATAACTCCACAGCTGTGTCGCACAAATTCATGGTCTCCAGAGGATGAATTGTAGTAACTTTGATCCCTGACATTTCAAAGTTTGGTTTATGACCTGATATCTGCAAACTAATGACATTGCCATCTGCCTCAGCTGTATTAAAATGCTGAAGAGAACATTTAGCTCAGTCCCATAGGTTTTGTATTTGGTATTATGAATATTACTCATCATCGCCTGATCCTGGTAAACCATGTATTATTTAGTATTTTAATAGATCTAGAAACATCTTTGTTCTTCTGAATATGGCTGCACTGATTCAAATAAAAACCTGCTATACGCTCAGGAGGAATCTAATCCCCAACCCAGGGGTTGCAAGCCAGAGTTCTGGGGGCTGCTCAATCAGAGTGAAAAAAGAAAATAATAATGCAATTTTCTGCAGTTAAACATATTTACCCAAATACTATGGTTTAATTTATTTTTTTACTTCACTCAATCAGTTCTTGTAGCTCAGTAATATTCAGTACAACAGGGTAAATATATGTAAACATGTGTATTTTTATTTAGTTTTTTGTGCAGTTGTGGTTATTGAAAATTATACTATTCACTCTCTTCTACACTTCTTCTTCAACGAAACATTTTAATGAATACATCATCAACAATACCAAACAATATCAAGAACATACTGTAGATAATAATCAAGACAGACATTGATGGAAGGGACCTGCCAACATGGTAACAGCTGCATTTCCAAACACAATACACATGATGCAGCATGAGTTCAGATGAGTGCAGTGTCTGCTCTGTTACCAGTAAAAGCTCAGACTAAGCTGTAGTCACCTTTTTTTTCTATCTGTTCAGCTTTCAGGAATCCCCACGATGAGCATAAGTACATACAACCTTTAAAGACACCTACACACACTGACTACACAGACAGACCAGGAGGCAATAATACATACAGCTGCACAAATAGCTAATCACTATAAATCTGACCTAAGTTACCTGTTCCACTATCAACGTTCAGTACAGAGCTGTGTCTCTCTCTAGATTTTACTCTTCATCTTGATCTGGATAATTCAAATGGATTCAAATGTTTTGTTTAATATAACCTGTGACAGTTGACTGCCATACGATTCACGTAGCTCTCATTGCCCAACTTTAAATAGAATGCTCTGGTAATGTTATCACAAGTCACAACTGGAAAGTGAGCCGGAGCTGGAAAGAACCAGATTGAGGGACGGCTTCTGACTTTAACAGGTATCAACCAACTATGTTGCAGAGCAAACTCTACCTCTGTTTCTCCAATGGAATGAAATCTGTAAAAATACTTGCATTTCCATTTGAAACATTTGACAAAGGGATTGATTTTCTACAGACTCAAAAACGCAGAGTTAAGCTGTGCTCTATCTACGCTGTGTACAGATTATCCTCCAGCATTAATGTGCAGCAGAGAGCTGTGTGATGAGGAAACCAATAACACTGGTAAAAAAGGGTGTGTGTGACTTTTCAGGGATGTTATGTGATATAATTAGAAGGAAATGTTTAGAGAATACCAATACCATAAAATAAAAATATCTATTTATCAAAAAATATCTTGGGTGCACACAAATGCATATTTGATAATGATAATAATGATAATCTCATGAAATTTACAAATAGTTAAATATTAGCACTAATCAGTTGTAAATAAGGAAACCTCACACTGAAGTCTGATATTATCACAGTCTTTACTCAGCTCTGCACCAACAATACAAGTGGTGTTTTTCAGGTGGTCTTGGTTGAGTGATATCACCATGACAGCTGTGACATTTTGCATTGGGTATGATTAATACTGATGATTATTAATTTAACTCTAGTTTTAGATCATTTGAACTCTCATCAGAACATGCATCTACAGCTGCACACACAAAGACATACAGAGACGTTGTTAATACACAACAGTGAACAGGGCATAATCAAGCAGCCTAAAAACATTCTTTAGTGTGATTACATTGTCCATGTCCTTTCAGTACACTGCAAGTCTCTCGCTCTCTTTCACACACACACACACACACACACACACACACACACACACACACACACACACACACACACACTAACACACACACACACACACACACACACACACACACACACTAACACACACAGAGGGATGTAGTGTAGCATGCAGCATTACAGAAAAAATACCTGGGAGCTGTCGGCACCAAGGGACTGTTTTCTTATTTGTTGAGTAAACATGGAGCTCTCTCTCTCGCTCTCCCTCTCTCTCTCTCTCCCTCACAATGGCAGGAATGGAGGTGATAAACGTCACATCACCTGTGTTCAAAGACAAATGAACTAAACTTGATATAAACGGCCGTTCCTCACAACTTCAGAGGACTTTTTGAGGTTTAAGGATTGACTTTTAGATTGAGGTTAGAGTTGCATGGGGTGAGCAATGTTTTACCTTCTAAACTTCACATGGTGTATAAATCTTTCCTGTGGGTTAGGATTATTTTTAAAATCAAAAGTGATTGGAGAGTGATTGTTAGCTTGAAGCCTATCGGAGGATTCCTTCTGAAACTTTGGAAAGTATTGGTCTGTAATTTTCTGTGCTAGATATCGTGCTGGTTTTGTCTGCTGTCACTAATGAGACAGACGACATAGAGTCAGGTACAGTGTGCAGTGCATTACAGTGATAAATGTTCGGTAGATGTTTGAATGCAGGGGAACTGATTGACAACCGTACAGTTATCTTTACGTCCAAAGTCTCTGTCATGTAAAGATAATGTATAGATTTATTTTGAGCTAAGGATGAAGCCACGTTGTGAACTAAATGTTTAGTAATGATGGCTAATGGGTCACAAACTAATATACAACAGGGACTCTGTTCTAAAAATGTGTGCAAATTAAAACTACTCTGATATGATCAGTGACAGACCGACTGATGAAATGAAGGGTCATGTCAGGCAGCGTCCTCTGCTCGGCAGGAGGAGAAAGGGTTGTTAGATTATCAGGGTAAGTTACCACGGTAACTGACATGGATTAACGTGATCTCAGTTTGTGAAAAGGAAAACCCAGAGTCTCCTTCATCTTACGGTGCTGTAAAGTGCTTTGAGTGGTCATCAAGAATAGAAAGGCGCTAAATACAGACCATTTACCGTTCACCATTCCTCTGGCCCTCAGT
This sequence comes from Hippoglossus hippoglossus, assembly GCF_009819705.1. Classification (NCBI taxonomy): domain Eukaryota; kingdom Metazoa; phylum Chordata; class Actinopteri; order Pleuronectiformes; family Pleuronectidae; genus Hippoglossus; species Hippoglossus hippoglossus. The sequence continues at coordinate 26,599,328 of NC_047155.1, read as the reverse complement.
CTCTCCTCATCCACAACACAGGCAGCAGCAAAGCTTATGGGTGATGGAGAATTTAGCTATTTATACTTCTTGATGATTGTAGATTTTTTCCCCCCTTAGTCAAAAGGATTCAGGTTTAGTCACAACACATAATCATGAATTTTTTTAAGTGGAGAATTATTCCGGGCTAAAGATAAAATATTTGGGCCACAATCCTGGGCGCCCAGGACAGATTACCTACAACATAAGTCTGTTGTTTTGTGTCTAAACAACAGTTGAGATCTGAAAAACAGGCATAACATATTTTAGGCTTTAGCTAAACAACGGCACTTAGCAGAATCAATTTATTGATGTTTTTTGTCTTTTCGTAGGATTTGAAGAATATATATTATCACCAGCCATTTTCTTTAAACTCTGTCCACTGCTAACACGATAAAACACATACACAAAAGGATGAAAAATATAAATGAAAAAGCCTTTTCAATAATTAACAGCAAAGAACAGGGTATTCCCACGTCCTTGCTGCTGTATAGGCACAGTACGTGTCTTTTGTGTACATGTGGTTGTTTCCAGTGGAACCTATTACACAACCGTCTCTATGAGACTACAGAGACAGCACACACAGGGGCCGACGCACACGCTACCCTCCATCACATGAAGCTCTCATGCTGCCAGGATCACTGGGGTCGGTCTCATTCAGCCAAACAAGATTTCGCCTGCAGTGAAACAGATGGAGGAGTTCCCCCTTCAGACTGAGAGATGGAGTGCTGCAGAATAGCTCTGCTCTCAGCAGGGGCATAAATACACCTCCTCCTGGCTTCCAGCCCTGCCGAGACCTCCATTCTCTCTCTCAACAGCTGCACCACTCCAACACACGGAGCACAGACATCTTCAGTAATAGGGGCTCTTTTCTGTGGTGAGATTAAAGCTGTAAAGGTCCAGGCTACTTCTTGAGCAGCTGTACATTCATCCTCTGTATTTATTACTGCCATGAAACAAAACACCCTGCGTAGCTGAACTCACATTAAAATAATCTGATCAAAAGGACAGATTTTTTATTTAGTAGATCCTTATCTTTAGAGCCTCATGTGAGATAAAGAGCATTTCTCTTAATGTCAGAAAATACTATTTTCATTAAACATGATACTAAACACATGTCATGTATTTGTACGCGATGTGATTATTGAAACTGTTATCTAGGAGTTACAATGAACTGTCAGAAACAACCCTTGTTTTAAATACTGATTTTAAAAGTGTTTGTGTGTTTTTCACTTGATACCAACAGTAAAAACATTATCAAACTGAGTGATGATGGATGATGTTTCTCCACTTCTTCCCACCATTTTAGGAAGCTGTCATGTCTTCCACCTTTATAAACAGTTTATGGTGTGAACTAACAGTTACCACCAGAATAGAAACTAAGCAGTTACTGGCTACCATGCAAGCCTGGTGTATGAGACTATATAGCTACATTTTAATGTTGCTGAGATAGCAAGTTTCTGCTTTGTTTTGCTACAGTGTGCGTGTGCCACAATCAACATCAGCCCTGGAAATATCCAGTAGGCCAGGTTACCCCACAGGAGTTTTCTCTTTGCTCTTGTTTGCCACTTGTGCTTCTGTGCAGAGGAAATTCATTTCTAAAGACTGGAAACTGTGTGAACACCAGAATCACAGGAAAACGAAAAGGCAGGCCCATCTGTCCAGCAGCAACAGAGTATTCCCTCAAACATACCTGCATCGAGAGAGGCACGTGAAGAGGAGATTCAGTATATTTTTGAGACAACTTACTGACCCACAGAAAGCCTCAGTGTTGAACAAGGCAGCTACTACTGGCATTTTTCCGGTGAAAGCCTCGCAAAGTCCAGCTGCTCCACATGTCAAGCCTTCCTAGCTAGTATGACATGTATTCTGTTAACTATGACGGGGGCAGCTTTAACACACAAAATGCATATTATTGTGAATGAGGGGCTCCATGATATCAGATAGAGGTCGATGTTTTAATCTAATTTTCAAGCTGAAATAACAACTGTCACTAACAAACATTAATTCATTCATTCATTCATTCATTCATTGAGAAGGCATTGTGTGGCTGAGTTTATAGCGTTACTGTCTGATTCGTATAAAAAAATAAGAAGGGTCTTAAATATGCATCTGATAGCTACATACGACCACTAACATTACTCTTAACTCTGACATAGTGAGCTGCTGGCTTGTGGGATTACACTGACTCCTGCACCGTGGATATGTCAGGGCTGTAACACTAACAACATGCAAATGGGGAATTGTTTTGTTGAGTTGAGTTGAGCCAACAGACTTTTTATCACAGCAGACCATTGGACTTTTCATGGCAGGAAAAGTGCAGGTGAGACAACTTTCATTAAGGAAGGCTCATTTGCACAATTCCAGCACCGTGGAAGTAGATTCCCTGTAGTGGTTCTTAATGTTATTAGTTGCATCACAGTCAAATTACCTGCTGTGATAAAGGTTCTATTGATACGCAATGTCCATTTATGTCAAATTTTGTTCTTGTTCCTTCAACTTGAAAGGAGCAGTAAACCAATTTGTGTGTGTGTTTGTGTGTGTGTGCATGTGTGTGCGTGTGTGTGTACCAAGTCCATTTTCATAATGAATAATGCAGTCCTGGCTTTAGAGACCCGGGGATGAAAGGAGAACAAGTGTTGAGCATCTAGGTTCAGACAGATGGCTGCAAAGAAAGAAAGAACAAAGAGTGGTGAATATATAGTTAGGAAGCTGCTGTGATTTGGATTCACTGCAGTACACGGTTATATTATGTGTTAACACTTGCATTACACTGAGTTTGTCAGCAGATGACACTGAACAAGCTGTTTGACGGCAGTGGTGTCGGCCCCTGTGAAATCCAGACAGACTGAGATTTGAGCAAAAAGAGAAAGACAGATGGAAAGAGGCAAGCGCATCTCACAGCCACGCAGGCAGCAAACAGTTTTTTTTGTTGTTATTGCTGAAGACCATACTGACAAGGTTTCTAAGCAATATAATAAGTTCTTGGAGTATGACTAAACAGGAGATAACACTTAAATGGATTCTGTATGAAAAAATGTAGGTAATTCAGACAGCTTGTCTTCAAACCTCTCTGCCATTTCTACCCTGTCAAGGACTCGCTACTGCCCCGACCCTTATAGTGGGTATTGCATCTTGCATGTTAATTTCTGAGGACGTGCACAACCAATGCACCAAACTGACGCAGGATACGCGAAACGGCAATCTTTAATCTGCGTAGTTAATAGAAATTATATTCTGACCCCAAGGGAGGCAGCACCACCTGGACGGGCAGCTGCACTAAGCAGGACTTCTTGGCCCTGAAGAGGGTAGTCATCCGTTCAGCCGAGCGCGCTTTCAGAACGACCCTCTCCGACCTGCAAGACATTCATAACAGACGATGCAGGCCAAGGGCTGAGAAGATCCTCAGACAGCCCAACCACCCTGGAAACCTGCTCTTCTCCCTGCTGCCCTCAGAGATCTCCCCAAAAACCAAACAACAACAAAAAAGCACCCCTGCTCATATTGTGTTTATAGGCAGTTTTCCTTCTAAGATTTGCGAAATCAGTCATTAAACGAAAATAGCTGTCTAGTTCACAGGTAAGGTTTTCCAAATGCCATTCAATTACAACAATAGTCTCAAAGAATATAGTTCTTAACAAGAAGTCACACAAACAAAGCAGCTGACAGGCTGGCAAAGACGTTAGCTGCCCAGAATAAAGGGATGATCCAGCTCTTAACGTCTGAGTCTTGATTGTATCATCTTGATTGAGAGCAGAACTGGAGGCTGCTCAAAACAGATCTGAAGTCAGAAGGCTTGAACCACACCTCTGAGCAAAATCCTCCAAACATTGAACATTGAAGGCCCAACAGCACCCACAGACGTAACAAGGTCAAAAAGAGCAGACATCTTGTTGGGAGGGAGCAGACGGACGAGCAGGTGGATGCTGGTACAGCAGTCAACCAGAGACACAGAGTGACAATGAGGTGAGATGAGTTTTCACCCTAAGTACAACTTCTGTTATTAGAGTGAAGTGAGTTAAATAAAGAACGTCTCCCCTCTCATAGTCAGAAAGCACAAGCCGTGCACATAATTATCAGTTATTAAAGACACACTACTCTTTGCATCTGTTAAAAATGACAATACATGATGTTGAAGGGCAGCTATGTTCTGTTAGTAGGACCTAGAAACGGCTACAGTCATGACATCCAACAATACCAAAAACAACACACAGATTTGGTATTTAAGAGATTACTGGCATTAGGGCTAGGGTTGGTAATCCTGGAATAGCTAACAAGAGCAGGATACACTTTGAAAATATGCAACTGATACATCCCACCCCCTCTCAACAGCATTCTCACCAAAGCTACGCACATAAACATGCACTGCCTTACAACTGCTAGAAGCGGACTTTTCCATGACTTGCTTCTGGCTATTGGTCATGCGCAGTGACAGCCAGGGCAAGGTGTGTGCAGACAGGCAGTTAGTGACAGGCAAGTTCATCGACCAATCATTTGTGTGTTTCAGAAACAATTTCAATTCAATTCAATTCAATTGTATTTGTATAGCGCCAAACCCTAATATCCATTATCTCAAGGCACTTAATATAATAAGGTCTTTGGAAACCTGCTAATACTAACATATACATTTAGGAACTAGGTAATGATCCCTGTGTTAAGTGTGGGTCACTATGAACGATCTAGGTATGCGTTTAATGTGGGTGAGGATAATGAAGCATGTTGCTATAATTCTACTCAACCATATATACAGTAGTATCATGTAAATGAGGCCTGCCCTCTTGTGGCCTGAAAGGTGCACAACACTATACATCTAGACGCCTACACTCATATACACCAAGCAATGAAAACTCTCACTTCAACTTCACGGCACTTTTGCCTCACCAAGGAATTGCAAAATTTCTTCCAGCTGGGCTACTGTGACATATGCCTTGTACTTATGTCATTATGAGAAACAAACTTATTTTTCCATCCATCCATCCATCCATCCATTATCTATACCGTTAATCTTTTGAGAGTCGCAGGGGGAGCTGGAACCAATCCCAGCTGATGGGAGGTGGGGTACACCCTGAACAGGTTGCCAGTCAATCGCAGGGCCAACATACAGAGACAAAACACCATTCACACCTATGGTCGATTGAGAGTCTCCAATTAACCTGACCCCAATCTGCAGACACTGGGAGAAGGTGCAAACTCCACACAGAAGGACCCTGGCCAAACCAGTGACCACTTTGCTATGAGGCAACAGTGCTAACCACCGCAGCACTGCGCTGCCCGAACATGTTTGTGACCATCTAAACTAACAGGTAACTTACAGGCTGAGCACTTTAGTGTCAAAAGGCTGATTCTCCTTAAAGACGATTACTCACTGCAAACACAAGATTTTTATGTATTGCTGTTATGTAACTACTTTACAAGTTCAGTTCACAAGAATGGGGATGAAAATAATTTGCACCCTCCTTTTCATTTTCTTTTGTCACTGCAGAGCATTTATGCAGAGCAGCTTCAGACAGAAGGCTGGAGTGTTTGTGTGCAGCAGTAACAGACTGTGTGCTTTCTTCAGGGCTTTAACCCGTCCAGGAAATCTGACATTAATTAGACGAGCTGGCACTAATTACCAAGCATCCACTGGTGGGAGCAGGAGTTCTCTGGCGGGCTGCTTTTGACTCGGGGCCTTCATGGACAGGTGTCTGCTGCAGCTTGATGGTGGGAGGGAGCACTGATTGAAATAAACACTGGGCAGGAGGCAGATTTACCTTGAGGGTGAGGGAGTTATAGAGGGGGATGAAGTCAGAGTGTTGTGAGGGAGGCAGAGAAAATAAATGAAGCCCCGTTGTCATGACGAGAATGCCCATTAAATAATAAAAAGAAATGATCAAAACAAAACCTACTGTCTTTGAATGGATCTGAGCTATCTGAGCAACAAAACCCATTTTGTTTACATCCATGTGTGCTGGCTGGCAGTCTTCATCTTCCCTTCTGTTGGCGCAGTGCTGCGTGTTACTGGCACCTGTGGGGGAAACAGTGTGTTAAACCATTGAAAGGAATGTGTGTCGTGTCAAAAACAACACAGGTAACCATCAATTGTCTTCCTGACAAATAAATATGCCAAAAGCAAACATGTGGGACTTTTTAAAGACCAGATATGTAATGTAGAAAATAGTCAGCAGTTTAATTAAAAGTGAAAAGCTGTTATTTGTTGCCCTGTGTAAGATATCTAGCTTCTCCATGTTTTATATTTAAAAAAACCTGTGATTTTGTGCTAGAGGACACAATATTTCTTGTTGTTACAATGTGAACATGCTTTAAAGGAACACTATGTAACTTTTACGGAGAAACATGTGATGATTCATTCTGTGGGGCTCCGCGTCAATCCCGGGATTTTCATGTGGAGAAAAAAAAACATTCCTTGAGTGGAGCTATGATGATTGACCTGGAACACAACAAAATCATGGATATTACCCATGATCCCCGGCTTCCTGAACCAGAGGAACTGCCGCTGTACAACTATACCACAATCTGTTTAGAAGTTTCCTGGCTGAATAATGGAGATAAATTCAGATATTTAATTATCTACAGTTCAGCATCACTCTTGAACTTGCTGGAGCTGATTCTGACAGTAGAAGCTGCGACTATCAGTCAGTTCCACACTTCTCACAGGAGATCATACCCGCTCACCAAAGTTCCACCAAGAAAGATTAGACATTCAGGGTGAAGAGTGGGAATGAAAGAGGAAACATTCTCCATTTTCCAAGTCAGTGAACCGTCACACTCATTTCAAAGCTGCCGTTTTAAGTTAAGAAACAGTTGCATAGTGTTGCTTTAAAAACTCGAGAGTTTGTGACCTGCTCCTTCAGTGAACTGCAGAGTCAGCCTATTCTTTTACATCTGGAAGTGAAAAAGTTACAGAGCAAGTGCATACAAATGTCATCAAAATTCTCAGTGATGTGGACATAAAACAAACGCTCCTGTACCGAAGTTAAACAAAAACCAATTGTTTTCCTATTTGAACTTACAGAACGAATTATACAAGATGAAGGTGGCATCAAATACGCCCGTTGGTATAAGAGAAGGTACCATGGGATTTTAACCATTTTCATCTTGCTTTCAAGAACGCTGAAAAAAAGAGTCATCACACTCAAATTCCAAAATTCATTGATTAATTTAAGGTTTTAGAAGATAAAAGGTTCCTTTCATACATTTCAAGGATTTTCTAGAAATCTTTTTTCTTTGTAGAATGGATCATGAATATTCCTTGTGAAGACTTCTCTCAGGCAGTCCTCTGTCAGGGTGCAGGTTGAACCTCTTTGTCAGGTCCTCAGTGAGGACAGTCAGGGCTATTTTTATTCTACTGTTCCTCAAAATCAATCTTTCAGTTCACATCTATGCCAGATTAATCAATACAATGATGTAGCACCAGTTTGACAACAGTATGCATTAATGCATTCTATCTATGGTGCCACACAGGCTTTATGGAATAGAAGGCAATTACAACACAAGTCGTGGGAAATGGAGACAAACGTCTGCAGCTTTCAACAAATTAAATGTTTGCTTTTCTAATCACCTTCTGAGTCACCGCTAATTCCATTTCCCATTACATCTTTCATCTCGTATACTCACTGGAGTGTGTGTGTGTGTTAGTGCATGATGTGTGTGTTGCCAAGTCTATTTTTGCATGTGTTTAAAGCTCCAGCATCCCTGCATCTATATAGTAGTTAACCTCCGCCCACAGCACCTCTTTTAAGGGTGTTTTTTCACTCAGCTTCCGCTCTCAGCTCCTGCCAGCTCTCCACTCATCCACACTTGTCTGCACTTGTCCCCTTGCTGGTGAGTGCAGTGTAGAGGAAAAGTGAGGAGGGGGGAATCACAAACAGGTGTCGCTGAAAAAACAAGTGTGATGCAAGTGATTGCACCTAAAAAAGAGTGTTGAATACTTAATGGGCCGTCACTCAACAATGTTCTTTATTTCTTGAGGAATTAATCTTTAGGTGGATGTATTTTTGCTTTGATGCTGAATCTTATGGAATTAGCATATGTTGTAAGAGGGGCATTAGATATAGGTGCAATAGAGAATTAATTACTACAGTTGCCTTAATCACCAAGTTATAAAGTCAATACCACTTGCCTATAATTTCTCCCCTTAAAATACATGTGATGAATTTAGAGATTTAAAATACAAAATACTTGTAACTGTATTTAGTAACAGTTACAATTCAAATATGTGGTAATAGGAGTATGTTTAATTATTTAAAATTCAGAATCTTAAATTTGTTTTAATTATTTGATAGGGACAGAGCATTTTAATGAACATCAGTGTAGAAAACAACATGTAAACGTACCAGATTCTAGCAAGAATGCTAATCTGTAGTCCCTGCACAGGTAACAAACAAAAACAACACAAACAACAATATACAGAACCAAATGTAAACAACACACGAGTAAAAGAGGACAAAATACAGCCTGCAATGTATCCAATCAGAAGTGATCACAGTTCAGGTTTGCCTTAAGCCATCGTTTATGATGGATCTTATTGCAAGTGGTAGCGAGTGAACACAAACTGTTCTTTCAACTTTAAATTCTCATGTTTTTTTTTTGTTTGTCTTGTTTACTGAGCTGTGGAAAGTGATAATATTATTCGAATAATTTTAAAAAGCACATCTACTAATGCTTCCACTGCTAAATAATAAAGTCAAGTGTTGGAGTCCCCAGGTAGCTGAACTAATGCCTGTACTAAAGTCAGTTTTTAGAGGGTCACTTTTAAAATGTATTTCAGTACAGATTACAGAATACATGCACTCGAATGTAATTTGTGAGGAATCCTGTTATCACTCCAAGTGAGGAATGTCATTTCAACATACATTACCAGTGCATGTAACATTAGACACATTTACAGATACCAACATTCCGATGTTAACCAGTTTATGAGAATAGTCGTTTATTTTGCAATGGCCGCCCGGTATGATTGTACTGTGCAGTAGTACCCTGAAGCATGTCCTCCCTCCACACACCCCCGCTGACCACTTTACACGTTAACAATAAACACTAACACCAATCACAAGTTATTAGGACACAAACTGTTTGATTCGTGCTGGAGTTTATGAGACACGTGACGCCACAGCCAGGACATCAGGGTTAAAGGGACCGGAACCATCCTGATTCATGATCCAACACCATTGATTAATAACTAAATAATGTGATCGTTTTTGTTTGTGTGAAGAGTAACAAGGAGACACGCACACACTGCAGACAGGAGGGAAGTTCTTCCTGCAGATTATGAAGCAAGGCAGTGTTTTAACTTCATCGTTGCAGAAGAAGCGACGCCCCGTTCATCCAGGAACATAAAAATTAATTCAGCAGGTTTTTATAAAGATCGGTTCTAAGTGTGATGATTAGAAAAGAGCAGAGGAGCAGGCGTAGAAAGGCGGTGAGTAATGTGTGTTCACCGAAAAGAAATCCTAGAGGCAACACTGCTAAAGGACTACACAAACTTTCCTCAGACAAATGTGCCATGTCTAATTTTCATATAAATAGCTGGGGAGCCTGACCTGTTTTTAAAAGGAGGATTGTTGCTTTAAAAGCAATTTTAAATGGAACCTTTATCAGCATTGAGATACATTTAAAACTCAAATTTACTAATTCATTTTTACCTACCGGAAACAAGTTCGGAAAGCCCGTTGAATCTGAATAAAAATCGAGATGTAAACAAAGTCAGTAATGATTGGCAGAGTTCTGATCTGCGGAGCCAAGGGACCATTTAAATGGAGTGTTTATCTGTGGATGCAGGGTCAGCAGTGATGTGCTCCACTGCTCCAGTGTCGGTCAGGTCCTTGATGGAGGTCAACAGGCAGCCAGTGACTCTATTAGCAGCACAAATTACACACTCAATGCTTTTCTAGGAAGAGGAGTTGACCGAGCCACTTCAAGCAACGACTGAGGATAAGTAAAGAGACGAGTCTGTGAATTGACCATGAGCTGCTGAACATGTTGGGTGCTTTGTTTCTGAATCTCCCACATGGTTGCATCAAATGTATTCAATGGTGTTCAGCTCCAGGCGTTGTGTGGGATTAATGTGATATAAAAAATGATAACGATAAGCAACGTGGGTTTGGTGGTCACAACACAGTGTTTTATTAAAACAACAACTCTTATATAAAAGTTACTTTTGTATTTTCAGCCTCCACATGAGGTCAGTTCAAAAGGCTTTGTCATCTAATGTAAGACTGTGTCACATCTACATAATCAGCCCCTGTGATAAATTGTATATGCATAGTTATTAACATCAGGGATTTTGTTCTAGAATAAACATAAATGATAGCTTCAATAGAATTTATATGATCTCTTATGTGTCGAGAAAAACAAACCCTCATCAGCAGAACATTTAAACTTCTCATAAGAACAATAAAGTACAACACTACAGGAACTATACTTAACTGCTTTCTGAGAGTTAGATGAGAAGATTTCTGACATCTGTATCATCAGCTGTAGCCAGCCGGGCTTATGTGCTGGGCTATACAGTAAGTGGTGCAAGCCAAGAAGTCATTCAGGTAAGAGACCAATAAACTTATTTTCCCAAATGTCCGATATTCCCCTTAAATTTCGAATATTATTAATACTCACAATATTTAAAGAAGGATGAGAATATTTTGTGAAGATTATTGAAATAACATATTCCTGCATATAACAAAAGGAAGTAAACAACAGTAAGGCCTTTTTTTTTTTTTTTTTAAACTCAGACTAAACAACTAAATTTCTAAAACCATTTCAGACTTGTTTTCAAGGTCTGACTGATGCAATAACGCAGCATGCAGTCTATTGTAGGAACGTGATGATGGAACTTCACCAAGGAATGTGATGTTGTAGTTAAGCCACTGGGTGGTAGTCAGGGTTCACCTGTGAGAGTGCGTTCTCAGACTGAGACGAGTCGCAGTCTTTACTCCACCGATTTTAAATGGGCCTGCAGCACGTCTGCAGGCAGCTCTGGAGCCACTGTGAAGACGTTTACTTTGAACACAGAAGTGTGGGAAGAAAACAGATCATGAAAAGGCTGCTGGCACCTCGCAGCCTGTTTGCTGAGAAGGGAAGGTTTGATGATTTCTCTGCGTTCTGTGTCCTCCCAAATCCAGTCGGTGCTTCTCTAGCAGACGTAACAGGCTGAATAAGAAGTGAAGAGCAGCAGCAGAGTGCTGTCGGCTGCACAGCTCCTGCATGCACATGCTGGAACATGAGGCACTGATCCAACAAGGCAGCAGATGCAGTAGAACTGTTTGAAAGAAACTGTTTTCACACCGAATTTTCCCACTGTGTTTGAAAAATACACCTCAGTCCTATGACAGCATGGCATTACAGTGGGCACCAGAGAAAAAAACATGAAAAATGTTATTATACCTGGTTCAAGAATGGGAGAAAGCCTCCCTCTGGGCAGATAACTTAATGTAAACTGAGTATTTATCGTATATTCTCAGAAACTGTAAGGACAGAGGGAACAATTACTGATGCTTGCATACCTGTGTGTCTGTCTTGTTTGTATACACACATGTGATTAGCATTGAACATTGTATTTCATTGTTTGACCAATGTTTCAATGTCACAAAAGTATTAACAGTAACAAGTAACTAGTAATTATGTAAAGCTGTCAGATCTAAAAAGTACAATATTTCCCCCTAACATTTGAAGTATTAGGTTTTTTATCTATATAGAGTAACATAAATGCCATAAATATTGGAAATACGAGTATAGTACAAGTGCCTCTAATTTAGTCTTAAGTACAGTACTTAGTAATTGTACAAAGTAGCATTCCACCCCTCTCCAGAATTCCACCAACACACTCCTTAGGCCAGCTCTGAGACACAGTTAAAGGTGATGGGACCAATACAAACCAAATGTCAGCAGCCGTTTTGATTTAACAAACACTCTAGAGTGTTTATATTTTCTATCTTTTCTATGCAGCACAGGATCAGATTGTTAATGAAAAACAGTTTCTCACTTTTTGAGAGGATCCCCAGGCACTAAAATCAATTCAAGTTTTTTCCTGTGGCACATTTCATACACAAGGCAACATGATGTGCTTTACATAAAGCGGCAATAGAACTGTAACTCAATCATAGAAGGGCAAGTCCTGGAAATTAATCTCTGACAACAGGTGTTCGTACGTTTTTTTAAAAAAGACAGAAAAATGCAGAAAATACAAAAATAGAACATATACACACAACACAATATTACATAGTGCAAAGACCAGTCCCCATTATGTGACTGTATCAGATTTACTGTAATACACACACACACACACACACACACACACACACACGCACACACACACACACGCACACGCACACTCACACACACACACACACACACACACACACACACACACACACACACACACACACACACAAGTACGCACATACAAGTGAAAAGTATTGTTTTTTAAAAGTATTGTTTTTAACCTGCTTTAGCAGTGTTCGATTTGCTGGAGGAATAAAAACAAAAGGCAGCTTCCCCTTCTTCAGGGTTAACACAAGGATTGGTTAAAAGACCCCGGCCTGTGGATCAAAGAGCTCTTGCCTGGTTTTTATCTACTTAACATGTTTTTTGTATACTGAGGTGCAAGGCCATTTCTATACATTTTGTATACAAGTGGCAGAAATTTAAAATCTATTCTAGTTTTAACAGGGAGCCAATGTGGAGATCCGGGAACAGGTGTAATGTGCTCAGACTTTTTAGTTCCAGTGGGAACCTGTTCAGCTGCTTTTTGAATGAACAGTAATTGCTTTGCAGCTGGTTTTGGCGGCGAAAAGACCATTAGAGTAGTGTAGTGATCTACATGTTATTAATGTATTGTTTCACTGACTCTAAAGTCCCTTTGTTTTGAAATGAGGCTGATCTTGTGTGATGATTGATATTGTTCTTAAAATTTACTTTGCTGACCATGACTACACCCAGATTCACGACTTCACTTTTGCCCCCTAGAGAGAAAACAGAAATGTGCTGCAATTTTCTGTCTCTGCGCTAAAGATAAGCATTTCGGTTTTGTCTTTGTTCAGTTGTAAAATGTTCTATATATCATCAATACCAGGAGTTAGAAAATGCATGAGATCTAGGTCTTCGGGAAAATAGGATATGCACTGCTGTGAAATTTACTTTGTGTTTCTATATATCACGTGTGAGTGGGAGCATGTAGAGTGGTCCCAGAATTGAACCTTGGGGTACTCCAAACATAATACCCCTCTCTATCCGATGGAGAGAGGGGACTCGAATGCACTCAAAGAACTGCCTATCCTGCAGCTATAGGATCTGGTACCATTATAAAACCGGGCACAGTTTTAAACCTTTCCATTAAATATTATTTTCATTGATGTTGAAATTGGCACTGAGATCCAGGAGCATGTGAGCAGATCGTTAATTAGAGTCTGTGTACTTTTTCTGTGCTATTGTGATGTATATATGATATATAGATATATAGATATTAGACTAATTGATTTCAAATAGTTATTAAGATGAGAATAAACAATCTTTTCCAAAAGGTATTTTGCTAAAAAAGTGAAAAATTTGATTTTGGCCTATAAATAGCAATAATTGTTACATATCCTTGTTCTTATTATCAAATTGTAGATATCTGTTCACATCTTGTAACATTGAGTACGCTGGCTATCAAAGTCTGCACACAGCCATGATGGAGTTAGCCGTTTCAGATACATACCTACACAGTGGCCGGGAAGTCTCCCACAAGCGCATTAACGGAAAACACAAATGCAAAAGCCACAACACAAAGGGAAAAAGCCCACAACGGAAACACATCCACAAAGTGTGAGAGACAACAGATGTTGACAACGTAACAAGCAGTTACATACTGCTATAAAGTCATGAGTGTATGAATTAAGTGAGCTGTCATTTGATAAGATCAGTCAAGCCAGTCGCCGATCAAAATTTGATGCTTGTTTCTTTGAGGTGTTGCTGTACAGGTGCATGGAGCATCCCAAAAAGGGAGGACGCACCTGTACCGTAACACCACAAACAGACAAGCTTCTTATTTCAAGCGGTGACTGACTTGTCCTGGTTTTCACAACTGACGGCTCACTCAACTGCAGAAAGTTACTCTGCTTATTGCATGATCAACAAACATTGCCATTCATTCCAATTGTGGTTGTATTAATACACTATAAAAAATAGAAAAACAACATAACAAAAAGAGCAGGTAAATACCTCATTAAATATTCCATGAAGAACATCAAATACTGACTCTTTCCTACAGTGTACATGAGGGAATCAATCCCTTTAAAATCCCTCAAGTCCTTCTCTAACCCCTGTATCCCCCCTCACACCCTCTTCAACTTTATCTAAGACAAACAATAAAGAAATGTTCTGTGCTTCTTTCTTGTATCTGCCCTGTGCTTCTCTTATAACCTCTCTGTCATGCAAAAGAATATCTCTTTATTTTGTTTTGTTTCAGGTCCAATGTTGAAGTAGGTAATGTCTGGTTGGAAATTTCTGGAAAATAACAACCTACAACTGTTTATTTCAGTGAATAAACTCTGAATATTTGCATAATGCTAGTAGATGGAAATGTGCCATAATTCTCTCGTGTCATACAGGAAGGAAGGTGGTGATGGGAAAAGAAAGCAAAAGGGAAAATCATAAGGGGTAAGGTGTAATACTACCTAGCCAACAAGACCCTCTTTAGATGGCTGCTAAACATAGGGGTAATACGAAGAATAAAAGAAATCATGTACAACTGAGTAATGACTGAAGCCTATACTTCCAGATGGTTGCATAAAGGGTCATCATACACAAGCTGTTGTCCCAACGTCACATCAGAGTTATCCACTGATCTACTGCTGCTATTATTTCTTTCATCACCACACACAGCACTTGCTATTAAAATCTGTTCTTGATTTCATCACCATTCATCCCTTCCTTTCCATAGTCACTGGTTCAAACTCCACTGGCCTCAGGGCCAGACTACACTGTGTGGTGTGCGCCTCGCTCTCTTTGTTCTGTGATTTCCAATACAAATTGATAAAAGAAATGTATGGTTTAATCCATCACCACTGTATAGAGCCTTGTGGTAAATGCTGGTCTTTAAACCCCCTATACAGAAATAATAATAGACAAAAACAAAGTAAAGAGTGAAATCTTCTGTTTGGACAAATGCATTTAAATCACATAACATACCCTGTTGATATACTATGGTTTACTAAAATGTTATTTTGAATGAAAATGTCTTTCCTCCAAAGCAGAAGTCTCTCTATATCCATTAAATTAGCTTTCAATTATTGACTTTTAATTATCTATAGTGTTGCTAATTCCCATACAAAGTCTTCTTAATAAGGCCAGGAATTAAAAATGCAGCACAATGCAGGCCCGATCAGAAAGTCACAAGATCTTTTAAATAAAAGCACATTGAATTACACAGATGATAAACATAACCTCTCATAACCCAACATAATACAAAACAACATACAGATAATAGTTATGTCCCAGGCCCCAAGTAGATCTCCATTAAAAGATTGTGTGTTCAAATATTGAAGATGTGTATGGTTTCTGAGAGGATACAGCTCAGTGTCACCTTATCTTTGAAAATGGAAATAACAGAAACCCTTGTGAAGAGAGAATTACAGAGTAGACTTGTGAATCGATTGTTGAATGTCACTTTCTAGTCCGATTTGCAGCTTACTAAAGGAGTCATGGTCCAAAGAAAGATTTTCATCCTAATATAATTCTGTCGTGTTAATAAACGAGTAAATAACACGTTGATTGTATTGTTTAAAACAGCAAATATAACGGTTTTCTCCTCATTAAATCAACCACTAGTTATTGTCGTGAAAATGCTACACATTGTTACCCTTCACTTTTCTTTACAGCTCAGAAGTCTTGGGAACTGAAAACTTTGATTTTAGAACCCGCCCCCTCACCTCACAGTCTCTGACAAACA
This sequence comes from Hippoglossus hippoglossus, assembly GCF_009819705.1. Lineage (NCBI taxonomy): Eukaryota > Metazoa > Chordata > Actinopteri > Pleuronectiformes > Pleuronectidae > Hippoglossus > Hippoglossus hippoglossus. The sequence continues at coordinate 26,583,385 of NC_047155.1, read as the reverse complement.
GACACACACAACAATTGCACGGAGCCCTGAGGGGAACGGCAGGATGCTGGAGAACACGGCATTTGCAACTGGAGCAGACATAGTTCACCCGCCAGGATTTTCTCCAAATCCTTCAATTGAATTTCTCCCTCCCACGAGGGGAGGATGCTGCTTCCTTTCCAGCCCAATATCCCTGAGCAAACACTTGCGTCAGCTGTTTGTGTTTGTCAATACATTTATGACTATGAATATTTTAAAGACAAAATTGAGTTTGCTTTCTGAAACATTCGTCACTTTGAGGGAGAACCAGTGTTCTGAATTAATTCAAAAGCTTCATTTAGTGCCATGTAATTATGCAGCATGTTGAGCTAAGAATATCTTTCTTTAATTTCTATTACTCAGTATTACATGAACAGGTGGGCTATTGATACAAAAATCTATTTTTTCAGCTCAAAGAGACGTTTCAATATCAACCAGCTACAACTGGATGAAACAACCATTTATTATTTTAGTAACACCTTCTTCCTTTCCAGTATCCATGACTGAATGAAGTCTTGTGTTAAGACATTTACTTTAAGGATTTCCCAAGAGCCTTATTAAAATTTAGCCTTTAAGCGTTTGTCTGATTGAGTTTCTGTCCAGGCTTTTATTCTTTGGGTGAAAATAAATCCACAGTCAGTCTGAATTCTCAATTTTAAAAAGCCCTTTTCCTCCTTACAGTGGATCACATGTAATCCCTCCTGGCCAGTGGGCTGAGATGATGCTGTCACTGCACTAAAGTTCATTTGTAGGACATTGGCTGCCGCTAGTGGAAGTGATGGCACATACAGCTTAATAGAGTGTTATCTGTGATTCAACACTAACGTTTACTTTCTGTACCCTGTCATTGCACTTGATGTCTATCAGTTGTGCTGTTGATGAGGCGAACACTGCAGCCGCTTCGCCCGGCGCATGCCGTGCACGTCCCTCCGCCTCATTCAGCCGTGTTGACTCGAGCTGATATAAATTGAGTAAATGCAATTGATTTTTTTGGGCATCTGCCTTTCAGCAAAGGGGAAGTTGGAGGAAAGAGGAGGCGAGAGCGGCACCTCGGCGCAGCAAAGAGGAGGAGAAAGAAATGTGTGTGAGAGCGATAGAGACAGACAGATGGTGTTGCTACACAGGAGCCTGCCCTTATGTAGTTACATTCAGCCCTTATCACCGCTAGCAGCATTTTGGCACAATTTAAACAGGTACAGGGAATAGTAAACACAGCTAAGCTTTGAAATATTTATTACACATTTCACAACACATCAGCAGCACTAACCTTGCCAAACAAGTTGTGCCAGGGTGCAACATTTCCTTGAGTTTTTATCCACTTTTAACTTTGGTGAATTAATATGGATGTGACTGCATTGCAACATTATAATTTAAATTAGTTTTTTAGTCATGCTAGTGGCGTGGCTCTCGAGGCAATGTTTGTTGATTGATCTGTTGAGCACTTTGAACTTGACTTAAATATCCATGGGATGAATTTTTATGAGCCTTGGTGATCCATCTTACTTTAACCCTAAAGCACCATGATCAGGTCCAACTTCCACTGCTTTATGACCAGATACAAAGGACACTCCCATCAGCCTCAGCTGTACTTTGTGTTTAATTCAGATTAGCAAATGTAATCTTACTAAAATCCTACTGAACAATGTAGATCATCGACATGTGCATGTTAGCATGCTGAGGTTTTCTTTACACTCTGCCCATAAAGCACACAACATGGCTCTATGATGTAACAAAGCTTTGCATCTATAGCACACACCAAAATCCTGAATATAACAAAAGACATTTTTTTTCATTTGAGAGAGAGAGGTCCACACCCTTCTTGGCCATTTATTTTCAGTTTCTCTTACTTTAAATGTTGCTAAAGCAGGCAATGTTAATTCAGGACTCACATCTGCACATAAGATGCTTCAATTAAGCGTTGCCAAACCGAATGAATGTTCTGTTGCTTCAAGCTGCTTGCGCTGCATGTGGTTGAAACTCAGTTTTTCATGTGACAGCACAGGTACCAGCTGATCAAACCCTATTTAAACAAATACTCAAGCTCAAGTGCTAGCCAATCAAAGCAAACTAATGCAAGTACGAGTCCTGTCTGACATCAACCATCGAAATGAGCCTGGAGGTAGGAGGCAGCCGGTGAGCTTGGTGGTGTTTTCATCAATCTGTGGAATTCATTTCCCATGTACTTCTCTTAAGCATATGCATTGACAGCTAGAATGGTACGTTAGCAGACGTGGTAAAAGTACACACATTCTTCACTCAAGTAGAAGTACAGATAGGCTACTTGAGTTAAAACGACTCAAGTTAAAGTATAAGCACTGATTTAACCTTTACTTATGTAAAATTATAAAAGTAGAGTCTCTGAATTGGAATTAAACGTTTAAAAGTAAAATGTTCCTCTCTGTAGGCTTTTTATACCAACTGTATCTGTACAAAGCAAACTGAGACTCAAGTCGCATTAAATATAGTTCAATGACTATTTAACTTAAATCACTCATACTTCAAATAAAGTAAGTCAAAGCAAGAAAATATTTTTGAGCATGAAATATTGTAGATTTTTATTGCAAGTAGAAAATGTTCAGGCTACAATGCATTGAATTGAAGTTTTCTTAATTTAAATAAAGCCAGGGATGGGAAATGTTTTATTTCTCTGCTTTGTCATCCATGTTGTCCACGGTATTTGTGATGTTGGCTGATGCTTTACTTTCTTGCATGTCGTTACCCCTTGTCAAGGACATTACGCCTCTTCTCCACAGTTGAGTCTCTCTGTCTTGTCTGTTTCTTCTTGTTACATCTTTTATACCCTGTGATGTATATTGTGCATGCTATGCACTGATAGACATACAACAAGGAATTATCTTTTCTGTGTTATTGTCTAGTCCATTTAGGTTGAAATCTGTATTGATGTTGGAAAGGCGGCCCCTTAGATGCTAAATAAAAAAACAAAAAAAACAACAGATAATTGACCTCAAATACATAAAAACAAAAGTAACAAGCTTGTTTTGAACATTTTAAAAGTAGAGAGTATTAATATTGGTGTTAAAATGTCTATCATCAGAAAAAATGTATACTCAAGTAAATGCAGACACCAGAAACATTTACTTAAGTACAGTAACAAAGTATTTGCACTTGCTCACACATGTGTGTGAGTCCTGCTGTATGGAAGTATGCAGCCCATCATAAACTTGATGTGTTTTATTTATTTATATTTTCCAACTCTACACTGACAGTGTCATGATGCACATTCATAAAAAAACCCAGCAAATATCACATTTGCTCCCCTCTGTGTGGTGCATCTGATTTGTGCAACAGTTGTTGTTGACAGTAAACAGATAGTTTCACCGTCACATATGATGGAGTTCATCAGAGAAACATGGAAGAAGAATACTTTATTCCTGTCATTTTTTTAACACAATGCAATTCAACCACACAAATAAACACACTCTAAGCAGTCATTAACAGTCCATTTACACCCTGTGGGAGGAAATATGTAAAAAAAACTAATAATACCTTACTGCAGCTTGGACGACTAATGCCGTTTGGATTGACATCTGAAGAGGTGACCATGACAGGAGAGAACACATCTGAACTGTCAGCATTAAACATGTCATTACCTTGTTGCACAGTTAGCCTTCACTGGCTGTTTATTTCTCCTCCGTGTGATTCATGCACACTCAACATGTCAATTTGGCATACGCTACAAAATTTCAAAACATATTGAACAACACTTTGATGCGACAAGGTCATCTTTTATCCGCCGCATTAAAAGAGATCATTTCCTGCAGGAAAAAACGAGCGCTGCGGTAACATCTGTACAGATTGCTGCTGTATGATTCTTCAGGCACAGTTTGCTATCAACAGCAGATTTTTATAGCTGTCCACCAGCCCTATTTCCCTTGCCTTCGATTACACAGGGCGGTAATCCTCCAAAAGTTATTGCTGTGTCCTTAGTTTTTAAAATGCTAAAGTAAATGAAGAATCCATCACCCCACAAAGTGATCAGTAACATGGCTACGTGCATCCATCCCCTCCACTGCAAACAACCACAAAGAGGATCCCTGCAGTTCACCAAATGGCTACCACAAATGTGTGGTTCATCACTGTATAGGCTTCCAGTATTAAAATATGCACAGTTAAACTGCTGCTATTCTGTGTGATGGCAACACTTCTCTAATCATTAGATTGTACTAATTTTGTCTGGTTCAATCTCTAACGACATATGAAAAAACAATGTAACCGCAGCACTTGTTATCAAAACACAGCAACAGGAGGTCGTAATAAGTTAGTTCTCATTTAGTTTCTAATTATCCACCCTGCTATACAAGCTCGAGTAAATGTAAGCTCATATTAAAGGTGAAAAGCACCAGTTTAATGAAACAACAGGCAATAGAGCATTGAAATAGGAGAGGATGACTGACTCTGTGCAGCAATATATCCAGTGGTGTCCAGAAGTCTTAGACCACTTTCCTGTTATTGAAGTGTCATTCTGTAGGTATCCATTGTGACTGGTTCGAGGTTGGCATACTCTTGTCAGTGTATCGAGTCTTCAGATATGAGCAAAACAGAAAAAGCTGTGATCTTTATTCTTAAATAAATAAAAACAAAGGAAGAGAGGCTGTTATCCATTTAAGTAATTTTACAAATGTTGAAGTCATATTTGTGAGCAATCACCCTATGGAATTAAATTAGATGGATGTGAATTTTATCTGGGAAATTATTTGAAAATGGGGGGTTAGGGTTAGGGTTGGTCAAAATTAACTAACCCAAAATTAAAAAGTGTCGCCATTTACACAGACTCAGATTAGTACAGTATAAGAAATTATTTAGTATTTTGTCCAAGCTAAAAGCTTATGTTCTCTAGCACCAAGTGTGCTAACATGGCTAGCCATTCAAACAAGCAATCAGCCACCATGCTTCCCTGGGGACAGTGGGTTGTCTCACACACAGACTCAGTGACAGCACCCAGTGGAAGAGTCGCATCAGATTCATTTTACCAGTCCACATAGCAGCTGGGTAACCATTAACTGTGTCTCAATTTAGGGGCGGCATCCTTCGGAGGCTGCGTTCAACAAATGGATCCATCCACTCCCAGGAGACAAATGCTCAAACGGATGAAGCCTTCCCGGCCAGACCTATCCCAGGATTCATTGTGTTTCAGTGACAAAGTGAGGTAATGGCACCAGCAAGCAACGAGACGATGCTTGAGTATCATGCTTCAACTCAACCAGACAGCTAACAGTACACATGTTAAAAAAACAAGGGGCACTAAGAAGTACCTGGTGTGTCCAACTTCAGCTCTGTTGCTAAGCAACATAAATTAATGCAGGACAAGCTTGAGATGCTAATCACAGAAAGCTTCTGAAGACCAGACCATTTCATTTCGGTTCTGCCTTCGCGGCCTACACAGTCCACGAAGGAGGCGTGTTCATAGCCTGCTTAGACATTGTCCAAAAGATGCAGCCACTGAATTAGGACACATGCATTCACTGCCCTTCGCAACACCCATGTGTGTAATGAAGCATTGGTTTTTGCCTGAGATACTAGTGCAAGTGTGACAAATGGATTTGTGACACCAGCTATTGGTAGCATGCTTATTTCTCCTGTTGCTGAAGAGGAATCAAATATGTGAAAATAAACTATGTCACCTTAGGTCTGTCGTTAGATAACAACAGCAGTTCACAACAACATGTTTGTTTCTTTCCCACTCATCTGACAACGTGGTTGGTTCCTCACCTCCTGCTGTCTCTGAGGGGAGTATTGGACAAAAATGAATATTTCTCATAACTCTGAGTAATTGGTTATATTCATTATATCCATCTGCTGGGAGTTTAAATCGACAATCTAAATACATTGATTGTTTAATGGATTTATAAGTCACGAGTGACTTTGGTGACAATATGTCAGTGCAAGTATACGGCAGAATTTGACTGCAGGAATAAATCCTGATGACAATTCAATATCATCAATAAACAAGTATATAATAATAAAGACAACCTATTAGACAAAACTAACCTCCCAAGCAAAAACCATACCATCAATCATTTCATTACAAACATGTCATTACAGGTGAATGCTCAGTAATGACATACTGTATGTTCACCTTATGTTACCTCTGTGGTTTTTGGACTCTTTGAGCTCAGTAAATATCAAGTTGTTGTTTAGTCTGCAGAGGGTGGAGGTTGTGGTGTGTGGATGAGTCAACAAAATGTAATACTTTCATCATTCCTTGACCTTAATTTATTATTTAATAACAAAAACACAACAAAGACATTACAAAGTTATTTTAAACCAATACAGTTATGCATATTTTGTTTCCAGAAGTTACTATACTGTTCTGGCGACTTTAAGGAAACAGCTGACCTGGTTCCTTATAAACAAAAATGAAATCTGCCTTCCACCACCACCAGAGCTTAATAACTTGTATCTTGTTTGTTCAGTCCATACTACAAACCAAGTATACAGACAGAGCAATGTTATGGGGTAATGTGCTAAACTATTTCTTTGACATGATGAGTAACTTATTGAAATGTCAGCTGGTTGCTCTGATGGTGACAGCTGGACTTGAGGAAGTTACTGCTGTGCTATGTAGATTTTGTTACGGTGAGGGCGGGCGTGGTGGCATCCAGCTGCAGGAGGTGGCTCATGAGACCAGGTGAGTTCATTAGAAGCTGTCATGAGTAATCTATTCACTCCCTCTTTGAACGCAGTAATGGGCTGGACCTGGGGGAACGGATGGACACCATGCAGTTCGATTGATGATAGAATAGCCTGCCATGCGCACTTCAAAAGCCATGCAGAGGAACAGGAAACTTTATCCATAACATTTATATTTGAGTTTGTTCCAATAGAAGAACTTTACCAGTGAGCAGCTGTCTCTGGTTTGTGTTGTGTAACCTGCAGTGGCAGAAAACCTGCTACAGTTACTTTCAAACATAAACAGGCTAACTGTGTAATCCTGCTTGGCTGGATGCTAAACTACCAGGGTGCTGGCAACAGTTGTAAATTCAAAAGATCAATGTGAAAGTGATATTGATTTTTTAATCCAAACTCTTTGTATAAAAGCAAATAAATGTGCTGTTTATCCCACATGTCAAACAATCAAACAATAACCAGGATGGTTCTCTGACCCTAACCAAGTCATTTTGTGCCCAAATCTGAACAGAACTTGTACTGACAAATGCTGACATACCATTGATAACACATCAATATGTCACTCTCTGAAGGAAATTACAAACAACTCATTTCATCATGTTTATTTGTCAGCAGTACCTTTTGCACATTATACACCATTAGATATATTTCTCCTATTATTCACAAACACAGCTGATCACTCTTAAACACAATCACATCCATTGTACACAACAGTCTGATGTGCAGTAAAGCAGATGAGTTGGCTGGATGCAAGAATCCACCAGAGTTGACTGGGCCATTTAACTTAATCTCTAAAAGCACCCAAAACAACAGCACAATGCTCATTCTGCAGCAGGCTAAACAAGATTCATTCAGTAATGTGATGCTAAATGGTTTGGAATTATTGTAAACGAACTACAAAACCAAATTTACATGTGTATTAGATGAGCTGGAGGCAATTAAGACGTGGGTGATTCATGCAAATGGGTGTCATTCAGGCCTTATCATTTTAGACGAGAAAACAAGTCCATAATTTCATTTCTGATGGCTGCGTCTGATAGACGATGTGTTTGCTGTGGGACGTAAACACACCTCAACACACAACACATCTTCCTCCCACCTGAGGCATTAAACCGCAATCATTATCGCGCACCGCTCTCTGACAAGGACACTGTTTGAGTTCAACCCTGTCACGGACAACATGGAGCCTGTCTGATTATGATTAGGAAAGTAATCAGAGGTAATTGCAGTTCTGTCAAACTATTCATGCTGCACATCTCTCTTGGTCATGACTTTCAGGTCGAAAATTAATCTGAAAACCCCCACACCTCGTGAGCATGTCAAGAATTCCCTCTGTGTGAGTTAACATTGAAATCAGACATTAATGACAGGAATCCATATTTTCTAATGTCTTATGATAACATCTTTAAGTTTCTTGTAAATAAAACTATTAACAATGTTCTTTGATCAGAATTAACATTTTCTGAAAATGTTAATATACAATTGATGTATCACACTTCAGCGATGGAATATTTCTAGTCCATCAAAAGCTGCTTTGGAATATATACACTCAATTAAATGGTTAGCACATTCTCAGGTAAAACTACTTTTATGAAAATTATACTGTATTATAATGAAGTCATCTTATTACAAATATATTAATCTAAAAATAAATAAAGACTGTCAATGTCAATAGACAATGGGCCTCATTCACTAACATGTGCGCAGAAATGTTCTTACTCTCCACAGAAAATAAGTGCGTGGGCAAAGTCGCCACCGGATTCATGACACGTGCGCGCCAGCCAATTTTGTTCTCACCTCCATGCTTATGTTTGTGAATCAGAATCATTTTGAATTGACAGGCACATGTCATAACCTGCAAAGGTGTATATGATGGGGGGGATGAATGGACAATGTCCAAGTGAATTTACTTAATCTCAGTATTTGGAATTAGATTGTTGCAATGCACAGCAGTGATATCATGTCAACCTTATCTCCTGCTCAGTTGAAGGATGACATGCTCCTAAACAGACGAAGGAACTCTAACCTCTTACTGTATTTATACTTAATGTAACATTTTAATTTATATCGATATAAAAATATATACCTATTTCAAGTTGTAAGGAGCTTCAGATCCATATGCAGATGGAAAGTTCAAGTCATTCAACCCTTTTCTGGCCAGATGGATTCATCACTGTCTATTTAGAGGTGCTCATACCGACGACATAGTGATAATGTCAAGAAGCTCCCATTCAAAGTAGTTTCAAGACAAAAACTAAAACCTTTTTAATCATTTGGCTTATGTGGGGATATCTATATACATCAACTCAAATTTAGATTTCATGGCTTTTGTTTTGCATAAGTTTATCTCTTCATCTTCTCATGACAGCAATATTTGGTTGACAACTCATTCAATAAACAACAAAAGGCCTTTGCGATGCAAATAATTCAGAGGCAAAGTTTGACTCACCTGACTATTCACATTAAGTGTGACACATTTTAGCAAAACAAGAAAAAACTCAGGGAATCGAAAGATTAAATCAACATTGTGTGAAGATGAGCTGGTGCTCCTTTTACATAAAGATGAAATACCTGGGTATGCCCAATACTGACATAGAGAGAGGAACATAATGTACCACACAACTTCAACATGTCTTCAACAACTTCAACAAGAACTGCTTCAACAGCTAGCACCAAGATAATAGTATTTTCTTAAGTATTTCATTCGAGGAAGGTCACATTCGTTTGTAAGCAGTCCAAACTCTGCACATACGGTTCATTAATGTACTTTGACAGGAGTTGGGTTGTCTGTTGCTCTATTCTAGCTTCAATTCAGCCACACCCTATCTTTTTAAAGACAAAAATAACTGTGAGTAATGGTTAAAGACAAATATATCTTAAAAAATTGACAAATTTAATTTATGTCGGACTGGATTGAGGAGCTAGTTGTTCTAATACCACTACTACTACAACTGCTTCAAAACGGTAACGTTGTCAACAACATGCATTCTGAATGGGGAGATTTGATCTTGGAAGAAAATCTTGGAAGAATTGACCTTGGTCTGAAAAAACGTGAAATATTGCTGGGCAAAATTGTGTGTCTGGTGTGAACACTTTCATTGATTGGATGCAGATTTTTTAAATATAAATAACATGTGACTTAATCGCAAAAAAAAAAAAAGTGTCTAGTTTGAAAAAGGCCTTAAACGTAAAACCATTCTCTGAGGATAAAAATAATACCAGCCAATATCAATCATTGCTGTGCATCTTCAGCATCTACTACATGTCAGGATATGTTCCTGGATTTGTGACAAACAATACAGTCATTTAGATAAGTATTGTTACTTCATTATTGTCTGAGTTAACATATAAACCTTAAAATAATGTTTTTTATTCTCTGATCTTAAGTGTGATTCATGCTTCTGCATCCAAGCTACGCTGTAGGTATGCACGTAGCCTACACTAGAGGCCAAGCATTCATGGTTGTGCATAGGTGAATGTGAGTCACTATGCAATTACACCGCTAAAACGCTAGTAGCGGTACAGTTTCTATGCTGGTGTTGAGGGTCTTCCGTTTTCTGTTTACTTTAGAACAATGGAGAGTATTACTAAGCGGATAGTGTTGGAATTGGAGCTGATAGATGTTGAAGAGCAATTACTTTTTCTAAAAGATAAAAAAGGTGAGGTGGTGAGTCTGTCGGAAATGCGATGCTTCCAAGCGTACCAATCACAACTCTTGCGGTCTGCGTCACCTCGATGCGTGGTTAAATTTTTGGGGAGGTGCACGTTAGGGTATGGCGTAGGGCTCTGCGTAGGTTACACGTCTACGCTTAGGTTACGGCGTAGCTTCAACGCAGAAGCAGGAATTGGGCTTTATTCTAAAACCTCTGTTAACTGGACATCATAAGACATCTCATACAGTGAAAATCACCTGGTTAGTTTTGTTTCAATCTATTTAGGACCCGAGCACCTCCGGGGGGAGGCCCTATTGTATTTCGAAGGATTTGTATTTCCCTTTTGGGGCTTTTTCAGGGCCTAGACATGCTCAAATTGTTACCAAAGTTTGCAGGGAATTCAAAACCCCAAAAAGTAATTGTATTCTGGAGTAATTTGAAATGGGCATTGAAAAATGGCTCAACAGCGCCATCTAAGGAAAAGCCCCTCAGTCAGCTTTCACCGATCTTCACAAAAATCGTAGCCCAGGTGTATCATGACCAGACAAACAAAAAAGGTCGGAGGTGCAATTGGAAAAAAGCAACAGGAAGCCCGCCATTTTGACTTTAGTGGCCATATTGGCCATTTTCCACATTTTTACTTTGATGTACTTGTCCCAGGGCTTTCATCAGATCAACTTCAACTTCTGGGAATGTCATCTCAACAAGATGGAGATATAAACTACCTTGGTATATTTGATTTCATCACATGGTGTGACCGTGGCGTGGCATCAAAGTTTGATTACACGCCATCAAAACATGAGGTTCTGTATCTCGGACATATTTGGTCCAATCGAGTCCAAACTAGACATGTAAGACAAGAGTCCTGGCCTGATGACATCTACACAGAAATCATGACTTAGAATCACAGCGCCACCTGCTGGCTACAGGAAGTGACATGTTTTATACTTTGATGAACTGCTCCTGGCTGCTTTACAATATACAGCTCAAATGAGCTCAGTCAAGTCATTGGACCATGGTCAGAATTGTGACATTTCCTCAAACCGTGTAAACATTGAGGTGCGGCGAAGGTTCATCCTTCGCCAAAGGAGACGATGTTCTCATAACTCCAGTGTGCATTGTCCTATCACCGCCAAACTTCTGTCAAATGATCAGAGTCCAAGCCTGAACAGCTCTATGTGTCAATAATTCCTCAGTGTCATTGCCCCACCTACTGATTAGCCATGAAACAGGAAGTACTTTGTAAATCCACTCTGCATTATCCAACCGGCCCCAAACTACTGACCTATGATCACAATCCTGACTTGACCAGCTCCATATATTAATATTAGTGCAGGGTCATAGCGCCACCTACTGATCAGTGTGAAAATGAAGTTGTTGTAACATTGTCCAATTGACACAAAATTACTCACGCTACATCAGAGCCCCTACTTGAACAGATCTATTAGTCTGCATGTAATAATACTGATGGCGCCACCTACTGGCAACAGGAAATAAGCTTTGTTTTACAACTATCATTAAATTTACATAAAATTTCCACAGTGTGATGTGCAATTGATAGCGTGGACCGTAATGAGCAATTAGCAGGCAAGGATCGACATCGCGTGACGGACGCATGCAACGCGGAGACGTGCGCTTGGTCATTGATCACTCTCTCCACTAACCGCAACAGGCTTCAAAATGTCTGTGCTCGGGCCCGTTAGTGCTACAACGTAGCCCTAGTTAAAATTGTTTCACTTAAATATATTTTTGTTTTCCATTTTGTTACTCAAATTTAACGGGCAAGTAATGAAACCTCTAAGAGGAAACTGAAATTTTTATTTTTTGCAATGTATGATCTCTGGATAAGAATTGTCTCATCTTCCTTCCAAATTTCCATTTTACCCCCCAAAACACGCTTTATATTGTTCGTCCAAAAGTAAAAAAATATTCTCAGTATTATTTAATTGGTAACCATCACTTTTCATGGGTTCAGTGTGTTTTTCCATCTCTGAAAGTCAATGTTTGAGTATATTTGTTTTCCCCAATGTACTGTTTAAATTATTTTTCCATTCAGTGGTTGAAAACGACACCAGAATCATGATTTCAAAATAAAGTGTTAAAAATTGTTTTTCAATGTGATCTTCCACTGGTTTTTATTTACTTATCAAAAAAGTATGATTTACTGTGATCATTATGTCTTTATAATAGGTGACAATAGCATTGTAGCAAGGCTGCCAGTTCTCTTGGTCAAAAAGGGAAAAAAAAAAACATTTGGATTTTAAAGACAGATCGGAAACATTCTCTCTAGGTTTTCTGCATTTAGTCATTCGGTTTTGTTTATTATTCAGGAGTCTGCTGATACTCACCGGACACCTTGTAATTCTACTCATGCACTCTGTTCCCTTTTATTGATGTTGAAAGTCTCTTAACATCCACAAACACCCAGAGAGGACTGGAGGAGGCCAGACACCATCTTAATAAACTGTGCAACTCCTCTCCCTCTGCGGGGTGGCTGCCCAGTGTTCCAAGTGTGTGTTCCAAGGCTTACATTATGGGTTTAATGCTGGTTGGAGCTTTCTTCCTGATATTGTAAAAGTGAACTATGATCATTATTTTGCCCCAATTTAACGGTCAATATTTTTCAGAGAATGAAACGGGATTCACTTTATTACCATTCACGTATGTAATTTAAACTGTAAATAACAATGATATAATTGATTGGCATTATTTTTAAGAATTGCATGTGTTCACACTGCCTAAACATGAGCATCTCTAACTGCCTACATTGAAAACTACATCTGTATAACTGCCGAATCCAAAAATTGAACCAGAGAACTTCAGATCTTCAGTCTAATACTCTTTCGGCACCGCTACTGTTATAGAGGCTAAGTAATGGAAAACAAAGGTATATTTGAGTGATATATCCGGTGAAAATCTGTGAAGGTTCACAGTCATCCAAATCATGGTTTCTTCAGAAGTTGTACAAGTGTACATAGGCAAGTTGACTTGCTTGTGTCTCACCTCGCATCCAAAAGACTTTTTCAGTCCTAACTGACCATGGGCCTTTTGCTGTTTCAAGAGTCCTACTGTTTACCAGGCAGGTTGTTGTAGCCACTGGTTCCTCCAAGTCAAGGTGTGAAAGCTGTTGATACCTGTAAGTCATACCTATACATTTCCATCACCAGGATAACTGAAGTTGGAGTGTGGTTAGGAAGAGCACAGTTTAAATATGAGGATCTCTAACTTTCTACATTGAAAACTACATCTGTATATCTGCTGAAACCCGGGATCGAACCAGGGACCTTTAGATCTTCAGTCTAACGCTCTCCCAACTGAGCTATTTCAGCATGAAAAGCTACTGTTATGGAGGCTAAGTAGTGAAAAACAAAGGTATATTTGAGTGATATATCTGGTGAAAATCTGTGAAGGTTCTCAGTCATCCAAATCATGGTTTCTTCAGAAGTTGTACAAGCTTAAATAGGCAAGTTGACCTGCTTTTGTTTCACATCTCATCCAAAAGGCTTTGTCAGTCCAAACTGACTATGGGCCTTTTGCTGTTTTGAGAGTCGTTATGTTTACCAGGCAGGTTGTTGTAGCCACTGGTTGCTCCAAGTCAAGTTGTGAAAGCTGTTGATACCTGTAAGTCATACTTCGACGTTTCTATCATCTCTATAACCAGGGTAACTGAAGCTGGGGTGAGGTTAGGAAGAGCACAGTCTAAATATGAGGATCTCTAACTTTCTACATTGAAAACTACATCCCTACATATGCCGAAACCCGGGATCGAACCAGGGTCCTTTGGATCTTCAGTCTAACGCTCTCCCAACTGAGCTATTTCGGCATTAAAAGCTACTGTTATGGAGGCTAAGTGGTAAAAAACAAAGGTATATTTGAGTGATATATCTGGTGAAAATCTGTTAAGGTTCTCAGTCATCCAAGTCATGGTTTCTTCAGAAGTTGTACAAGTGTACATAGGCAAGTTGACTTGCTTTTGTTTCACATCTCATCCAAAAGGCTTTGTCAGTCCAAACTGACTATGGGCCTGTTGCTGTTTTGAGAGTCGTTATGTTTACCAGGCAGGTTGTTGTAGCCACTGGTTTCTCCAAGTCAAGGTGGGAAAGCTGTTCATACCTGTAAGTCATACCTTCACATTTCTATCACCAGGGTAACTGAAGTTGGGGTGTGGTTAGGAAGAGCACAGTCTAAATATGAGGATCTCTAACTTTCAACATCGAAAACTACATCTCTACATCTGCCGAAAACCCGGGATCGAACCAGGGACCTTTAGATCTTTAGTCTAACGCTCTCCCAACTGAGCTATTTCGGCATGAAAAGCTACTGTTATGGAGGCTAAGTGGTGAAAAACAAAGGTATATTTGACTGATATATCTGGTGAAAATCTGTGAAGGTTCTCAGTCATCCAAGTCATGGTTTCTTCAGAAGTTGTACAAGTGTACATAGGCAAGTTGACTTGCTTTTGTTTCACATCTCATCCAAAAGGCTTTGTCAGTCCAAACTGACTATGGGCCTGTTGCTGTTTTGAGAGCCGTTATGTTTACCAGGCAGGTTGTTGTAGCCACTGGTTGCTCCAAGTCAAGTTGTGAAAGCTGTTGATACTTGTAAGTCATACTTCCACGTTTCTATCATCTCTATAAGTAGGGTAACTGAAGTTGGGGTGAGGTTAGGAAGAGCACTGCGTAAACATGAGGATCTCTAACTTCCTACATTGACAGCTTCATCTGTATATCTGCTGAAACCCGGGATCGAAGCAGGGACCTTTAGATCTTCAGTCTAACGCTCTCCCAACTGAGCTATTTCGGCATGAAAAGCTACTGTTATGGAGGCTAAGTGTTGAAAAACAAAGGTATATTTGAGTGATATATCTGGTGAAAATCAATGAATGTTCTCAGTCATCCAAATCATGGTTTCTTCAGAAGTTGTACAAGCTTAAATAGGCAAGTTGACCTGCTTTTGTTTCACATCTAATCCAAAAGGCTTTGTCAGTCCAAACTGACTATGGGCCTGTTGCTGTTTTGAGAGTCGTTATGTTTACCAGGCAGGTTGTTGTAGCCACTGGTTGCTCCAAGTCAAGGTGTGAAAGCTGTTGATACCTGTAAGTCATACTTCCACGTTTCTATAACCAGGGTAACTGAAGCTGGGGTGTGGTTAGGACGAGCACAGTCTAAATATGAGGAGCCAAAAGGCTTTGTCAGTCCAAACTGACTATGGGCCTGTTGCTATTTGAGAGTCGTTATGTTTACCAGGTAGGTTGTTGTAGCCACTGGTTGCTCCAAGTCAAGTTGTGAAAGCTGTTGAAACGTGTAAGTCATACTTCCACGTTTCTATCATCTCTATAACCAGGGTAACTGAAGCTGGGGTAAGGTTAGGAAGAGCACTGCGTAAACATGAGGATCTCTAACTTCCTACATTGACAGCTTCATCTGTATATCTACCGAAACCCGGGATCGAACCAGGAACCTTTAGATCTTCAGTCTAACGCTCTCCCAACTGAGCTATTTCGGCATGAAAAGCTGCTGTTATGGAGGCTAAGTGGTAAAAAACAAAGGTATATTTGAGTGATATATCTGGTGAAAATCTGTGAAGGTTCTCAATCATCCAAGTCATGGTTTCTTCAGAAGTTGTACAAGTGTACATAGGCAAGTTGACTTGCTTTTGTTTCACATCTCATCCAAAAGGCTTTGTCAGTCCAAACTGACTATGGGCCTGTTGCTATTTGAGAGTCGTTATGTTTACCAGGCAGGTTGTTGTAGCCTTGCTCCAAGTCAAGCTTGCTCTAAGTCATACCTTCACATTTCTATCACCAGGGTAACTGAAGTTGGGGTGTGGTTATGAAGAGCACAGTCTAAATATGAGGATCTCTAACTTTCAACATTGAAAACTACATCTCTACATCTGCCGAAAGCCAGGATCGAAGCAGAGACATTTAGATCTTCAGTCTAACGCTCTCCCAACTGAGCTATTTCGGCATGAAAAGCTACTGTTATGGAGGCTAAGTGGTAAAAAACAAAGGTACATTTGAGTGATATATCTGGTGAAAATCTGTGAAGGTTCTCAGTCATCCAAGTCATGGTTTCTTCAGAAGTTGTACAAGTGTACATAGGCAAGTTGACTTGCTTTTGTTTCACATCTCATCCAAAAGGCTTTGTCAGTCCAAACTGACTATGGGCCTGTTGCTGTTTTGAGAGTCGTTATGTTTACCAGACAGGTTGTAGCCAATGGTTTCTCCAAGTCAAGGTGGGAAAGCTGTTCATACCTGTAAGTCATACCTTCACATTTCTATCACCAGGGTAACTGAAGTTGGGGTGTGGTTAGGAAGAGCACAGTCTAAATATGAGGATCTCTAACTTTCAACATCGAAAACTACATCTCTACATCTGCCGAGACCCGGGATCGAACCAGGGACCTTTAGATCTTCAGTCTAACGCTCTCCCAACTGAGCTATTTCGGCATGAAAAGCTACTGTTATGGAGGCTAAGTGGTAAAAAACAAAGGTATATTTGAGTGATATATCTGGTGAAAATCTGTGAAGGTTCTCTGTCATCCAAATCATGGTTTCTTCAGAAGTTGTACAAGCTTAAATAGGCAAGTTGACCTGCTTTTGTTTCACATCTAATCCAAAAGGCTTTGTCAGTCCAAACTGAATATGGGCCTGTTGCTGTTTTGAGAGTCGTTATGTTTACCAGGCAGGTTGTTGTAGCTACTGGTTGCTCCAAGTCAAGTTGTGAAAGCTGTTGAAACGTGTAAGTCATACTTCCACGTTTCTATCATCTCTATAACCATGGTAATTGAAGCTGGGGTGAGGTTAGGAAGAGCACTGCGTAAATATGAGGATCTCTAACTTTCTACATTGAAAACTACATCCCTACATCTGCCGAAACCCGGGATTGAACCAGGGACCTTTAGATCTTCAGTCTAACGCTCTCCCAACTGAGCTATTTCGGCATGACAAGCTACTGTTATGGAGGCTAAGTGGTAAAAAACAAAGGTATATTTGAGTGATATATCTGGTGAAAATCAGTGAAGGTTCTCAGTCATCCAAATCATGGTTTCTTCAGACGTTGTACAAGTGTACATAGGCAAGTTGACTTGCTTTTGTTTCACATCTCATCCAAAAGGCTTTGTCAGTCCAAACTGACTATGGGCCTGTTGCTGTTTTGAGAGTCGTTATGTTTACCAGGCAGGTTGTTGTAGCCACTGGTTGCTCCAAGTCAAGGTGTGAAAGCTGTTGATACTTGTAAGTCATACCTTCACATTTCTATCACCAGGGTAACTGAAGTTGGGGTGTGGTTATGAAGAGCACAGTCTAAATATGAGGATCTCTAACTTTCAACATTGAAAACTACATCTCTACATCTGCCGAAAGCCTGGATCGAAGCAGAGACATTTAGATCTTCAGTCTAACGCTCTCCCAACTGAGCTATTTCGGCATGAAAAGCTACTGTTATGGAGGCTAAGTGGTAAAAAACAAAGGTATATTTGAGTGATATATCTGGTGAAAATCAATGAATGTTCTCAGTCATCCAAATCATGGTTTCTTCAGAAGTTGTACAAGCTTAAATAGGCAAGTTGACCTGCTTTTGTTTCACATCTAATCCAAAAGGCTTTGTCAGTCCAAACTGACTATGGGCCTGTTGCTGTTTTGAGAGTCGTTATGTTTACCAGGCAGGTTGTTGTTGTAGCCTTGCTCCAAGTCAAGCTTGCTCTAAGTCATACCTTCACATTTCTATCACCAGGGTAACTGAAGTTGGGGTGTGGTTAGGAAGAGCACAGTCTAAATATGATGATCTCTAACTTTCAACATTGAAAACTACATCTCTACATCTGCCGAAACCCGGGATCGAACCAGGGACCTTCAGATCTTCAGTCTAACGCTCTCCCAACTGAGCTATTTCGGCATGAAAAGCTACTGTTATGGAGGATAAGTGGTAAAAAAAAAAGGTATATTTGAGTGATATATCTGGTGAAAATCTGTGAAGGTTCTCTGTCATCCAAATCATGGTTTCTTCAGAAGTTGTACAAGCTTAAATAGGCAAGTTGACCTGCTTGTGTTTCACATCTCATCCAAAAGGCTTTGTCAGTCCAAACTGACTATGGGCCTGTTGCTGTTTTGAGAGTCGTTATGTTTACCAGGCAGGTTGTTGTAGCCACTGGTTGCTCCAAGTCAAGTTGTGAAAGCTGTTGATACCTGTAAGTCATACTTCCACGTTTCTATAACCAGGGTAACTGAAGCTGGGGTGTGGTTAGGAAGAGCACAGTCTAAATATGAGGAGCCAAAAGGCTTTGTCAGTCCAAACTGACTATGGGCCTGTTGCTATTTGAGAGTCGTTATGTTTACCAGGCAGGTTGTTGTAGCCTTGCTCCAAGTCAAGCTTGCTCTAAGTCATACCTTCACATTTCTATCACCAGGGTAACTGAAGTTGGGGTGTGGTTAGGAAGAGAACAGTCTAAATATGAGGATCTCTAACTTTCAACATCGAAAACTACATCTCTACATCTGCCGAAACCCGGGATCGAACCAGGGACCTTTAGATCTTCAGTCTAACGCTCTCCCAACTGAGCTATTTCGGCATGAAAAGCTACTGTTATGGAGGCTAAGTGGTGAAAAACAAAGATATATTTGAGTGATATATCTGGTGAAAATCAATGAAGGTTCTCAGTCATCCAAATCATGGTTTCTTCAGAAGTTGTACAAGCTTAAATAGGCAAGTTGACCTGCTTTTGTTTCACATCTCATCCAAAAGGCTTTGTCAGTCCAAACTGACTATGGGCCTGTTGCTGTTTTGAGAGTCGTTATGTTTACCAGGCAGGTTGTTGTAGCCACTGGTTGCTCCAAGTCAAGTTGTGAAAGCTGTTGATACCTGTAAGTCATACTTCCACGTTTCTATCATCTCTATAACTAGGGTAACTGAAGTTGGGGTGAGGTTAGGAAGAGCACTGCGTAAACATGAGGATCTCTAACTTCCTACATTGAGAGATTCATCTGTATATCTGCCGAAACCCGGGATCGAACCAGGGACCTTTAGATCTTCAGTCTAACGCTCTCCCAACTGAGCTATTTCGGCATGAAAAGCTACTGTTATGGAGGCTAAGTGGTAAAAAACAAAGGTATATTTGAGTGATATATCTGGTGAAAATCTGTGAAGGTTCTCAGTCATCCAAATCATGGTTTCTTCAGACGTTGTACAAGTGTACATAGGCAAGTTGACTTGCTTTTGTTTCACATCTCATCCAAAAGGCTGTGTCAGTCCAAACTGACTATGGGCCTGTTGCTGTTTTGAGAGTCGTTATGTTTACCAGACAGGTTGTAGCCAATGGTTTCTCCAAGTCAAGGTGGGAAAGCTGTTCATACCTGTAAGTCATACCTTCACATTTCTATCACCAGGGTAACTGAAGTTGGGGTGTGGTTAGGAAGAGCACAGTCTAAATATGAGGATCTCTAACTTTCAACATCGAAAACTACATCTCTACATCTGCCGAAACCCGGGATCGAACCAGGGACATTTAGATCTTCAGTCTAACACTCTCCCAACTGAGCTATTTCGGCATGAAAAGCTACTGTTATGGAGGCTAAGTGGTAAAAAACAAAGGTATATTTGAGTGATATATCTGGTGAAAATCTGTGAAGGTTCTCTGTCATCCAAATCATGGTTTCTTCAGAAGTTGTACAAGCTTAAATAGGCAAGTTGACCTGCTTTTGTTTCACATCTAATCCAAAAGGCTTTGTCAGTCCAAACTGACTATGGGCCTGTTGCTGTTTTGAGAGTCGTTATGTTTACCAGGCAGGTTGTTGTAGCCACTGGTTGCTCCAAGTCAAGGTGTGAAAGCTGTTGATACTTGTAAGTCATACCTTCACATTTCTATCACCAGGGTAACTGAAGTTGGGGTGTGGTTAGGAAGAGCACAGTCTAAATATGAGGATCTCTAACTTTCAACATTGAAAACTACATCTCTACATCTGCCGAAACCCTGGATCGAACCAGGGACCTTTAGATCTTCAGTCTAACGCTCTCCCAACTGAGCTATTTCGGCATGAAAAGCTACTGTTATGGAGGCTAAGTGGTAAAAAACAAAGGTATATTTGAGTGATATATCTGGTGAAAATCATGTGAAGGTTCTCAGTCATCCAAATCATGGTTTCTTCAGAAGTTGTACAAGCTTAAATAGGCAAGTTGACCTGCTTTTGTTTCACATCTAATCCAAAAGGCTTTGTCAGTCCAAACTGACTATGGGCCTGTTGCTGTTTTGAGAGTCGTTATGTTTACCAGGCAGGTTGTAGCCACTGGTTGCTCCAAGTCAAGGTGTGAAGCTGTTGATACCTGTAAGTCATACCTTCACATTTCTATCACCAGGGTAACTGAAGTTGGGGTGTGGTTAGGAGGAGCACAGTCTAAATATGATGATCTCTAACTTTCAACATTGAAAACTACATCTCTACATCTGCCGAAACCCGGGATCGAACCAGGGACCTTCAGATCTTCAGTCTAACGCTCTCCCAACTGAGCTATTTCGGCATGAAAAGCTACTGTTATGGAGGCTAAGTGGTAAAAAAAAAGGTATATTTGAGTGATATATCTGGTGAAAATCTGTGAAGGTTCTCTGTCATCCAAATCATGGTTTCTTCAGAAGTTGTACAAGCTTAAATAGGCAAGTTGACCTGCTTGTGTTTCACATCTCATCCAAAAGGCTTTGTCAGTCCAAACTGACTATGGGCCTGTTGCTGTTTTGTGAGTCGTTATGTTTACCAGGCAGGTTGTTGTAGCCACTGGTTGCTCCAAGTCAAGTTGTGAAAGCTGTTGATACCTGTAAGTCATACTTCCACGTTTCTATAACCAGGGTAACTGAAGCTGGGGTGTGGTTAGGAAGAGCACAGTCTAAATATGAGGAGCCAAAAGGCTTTGTCAGTCCAAACTGACTATGGGCCTGTTGCTATTTGAGAGTCGTTATGTTTACCAGGTAGGTTGTTGTAGCCACTGGTTGCTCCAAGTCAAGTTGTGAAAGCTGTTGAAACGTGTAAGTCATACTTCCACGTTTCTATCATCTCTATAACCAGGGTAACTGAAGCTGGGGTGAGGTTAGGAAGAGCACTGCGTAAATATGAGGATCTCTAACTTCCTACATTGACAGCTTCATCTGTATATCTGCCGAAACCCGGGATCGAACCAGGGACCTTTAGATCTTCAGTCTAACACTCTCCCAACTGAGCTATTTCGGCGTGAAAAGCTGCTGTTATGGAGGCTAAGTGGTAAAAAACAAAGGTATATTTGAGTGATATATCTGGTGAAAATCTGTGAAGGTTCTCAATCATCCAAGTCATGGTTTCTTCAGAAGTTGTACAAGTGTATATAGGCAAGTTGACTTGCTTTTGTTTCACATCTCATCCAAAAGGCTGTGTCAGTCCAAACTGACTATGGGCCTGTTGCTGTTTTGAGAGTCGTTATGTTTACCAGACAGGTTGTAGCCAATGGTTTCTCCAAGTCAAGGTGGGAAAGCTGTTCATACCTGTAAGTCATACCTTCACATTTCTATCACCAGGGTAACTGAAGTTGGGGTGTGGTTAGGAAGAGCACAGTCTAAATATGAGGATCTCTAACTTTCAACATCGAAAACTACATCTCTACATCTGCCGAAACCCGGGATCGAACCAGGGACCTTTAGATCTTCAGTCTAACGCTCTCCCAACTGAGCTATTTCGGCATGAAAAGCTACTGTTATGGAGGCTAAGTGGTAAAAAACAAAGGTATATTTGAGTGATATATCTGGTGAAAATCTGTGAAGGTTCTCTGTCATCCAAATCATGGTTTCTTCAGAAGTTGTACAAGCTTAAATAGGCAAGTTGACCTGCTTTTGTTTCACATCTAATCCAAAAGGCTTTGTCAGTCCAAACTGACTATGGGCCTGTTGCTGTTTTGAGAGTCGTTATGTTTACCAGGCAGGTTGTTGTAGCTACTGGTTGCTCCAAGTCAAGTTTTGAAAGCTGTTGATACCTGTAAGTCATACTTCCACGTTTCTATAACCAGGGTAACTGAAGCTGGGGTGTGGTTAGGACGAGCACAGTCTAAATATGAGGAGCCAAAAGGCTTTGTCAGTCCAAACTGACTATGGGCCTGTTGCTATTTGAGAGTCGTTATGTTTACCAGGTAGGTTGTTGTAGCCACTGGTTGCTCCAAGTCAAGTTGTGAAAGCTGTTGAAACGTGTAAGTCATACTTCCACGTTTCTATCATCTCTATAACCAGGGTAATTGAAGCTGGGGTGAGGTTAGGAAGAGCACTGCGTAAATATGAGGATCTCTAACTTTCTACATTGAAAACTACATCCCTACATCTGGCGAAACCCGGGATCGAACCAGGGACCTTTAGATCTTCAGTCTAACGCTCTCCCAACTGAGCTATTTCGGCGTGAAAAGCTGCTGTTATGGAGGCTAAGTGGTAAAAAACAAAGGTTTATTTGAGTGATATATCTGGTGATAATCTGTGAAGGTTCTCAATCATCCAAGTCATGGTTTCTTCAGAAGTTGTACAAGTGTATATAGGCAAGTTGACTTGCTTTTGTTTCACATCTCATCCAAAAGGCTGTGTCAGTCCAAACTGACTATGGGCCTGTTGCTGTTTTGAGAGTCGTTATGTTTACCAGGCAGGTTGTTGTAGCCACTGGTTGCTCCAAGTCAAGTTGTGAAAGCTGTTGATACCTGTAAGTCATACTTCCACGTTTCTATAACCAGGGTAACTGAAGCTGGGGTGTGGTTAGGAAGAGCACAGTCTAAATATGAGGAGCCAAAAGGCTTTGTCAGTCCAAACTGACTATGGGCCTGTTGCTATTTGAGAGTCGTTATGTTTACCAGGTAGGTTGTTGTAGCCACTGGTTGCTCCAAGTCAAGTTGTGAAAGCTGTTGAAACGTGTAAGTCATACTTCCACGTTTCTATCATCTCTATAACCAGGGTAACTGAAGCTGGGGTGAGGTTAGGAAGAGCACTGCGTAAATATGAGGATCTCTAACTTCCTACATTGACAGCTTCATCTGTATATCTGCCGAAACCCGGGATCGAACCAGGGACCTTTAGATCTTCAGTCTAACACTCTCCCAACTGAGCTATTTCGGCGTGAAAAGCTGCTGTTATGGAGGCTAAATGGTAAAAAACAAAGGTTTATTTGAGTGATATATCTGGTGATAATCTGTGAAGGTTCTCAATCATCCAAGTCATGGTTTCTTCAGAAGTTGTACAAGTGTATATAGGCAAGTTGACTTGCTTTTGTTTCACATCTCATCCAAAAGGCTGTGTCAGTCCAAACTGACTATGGGCCTGTTGCTGTTTTGAGAGTCGTTATGTTTACCAGACAGGTTGTAGCCAATGGTTTCTCCAAGTCAAGGTGGGAAAGCTGTTCATACCTGTAAGTCATACCTTCACATTTCTATCACCAGGGTAACTGAAGTTGGGGTGTGGTTAGGAAGAGCACAGTCTAAATATGAGGATCTCTAACTTTCAACATCGAAAACTACATCTCTACATCTGCCGAAACCCGGGATCGAACCAGGGACCTTTAGATCTTCAGTCTAACACTCTCCCAACTGAGCTATTTCGGCATGAAAAGCTACTGTTATGGAGGCTAAGTGGTAAAAAACAAAGGTATATTTGAGTGATATATCTGGTGAAAATCTGTGAAGGTTCTCTGTCATCCAAATCATGGTTTCTTCAGAAGTTGTACAAGCTTAAATAGGCAAGTTGACCTGCTTTTGTTTCACATCTAATCCAAAAGGCTTTGTCAGTCCAAACTGACTATGGGCCTGTTGCTGTTTTGAGAGTCGTTATGTTTACCAGGCAGGTTGTTGTAGCTACTGGTTGCTCCAAGTCAAGTTTTGAAAGCTGTTGATACCTGTAAGTCATACTTCCACGTTTCTATAACCAGGGTAACTGAAGCTGGGGTGTGGTTAGGACGAGCACAGTCTAAATATGAGGAGCCAAAAGGCTTTGTCAGTCCAAACTGACTATGGGCCTGTTGCTATTTGAGAGTCGTTATGTTTACCAGGTAGGTTGTTGTAGCCACTGGTTGCTCCAAGTCAAGTTGTGAAAGCTGTTGAAACGTGTAAGTCATACTTCCACGTTTCTATCATCTCTATAACCAGGGTAATTGAAGCTGGGGTGAGGTTAGGAAGAGCACTGCGTAAATATGAGGATCTCTAACTTTCTACATTGAAAACTACATCCCTACATCTGGCGAAACCCGGGATCGAACCAGGGACCTTTAGATCTTCAGTCTAACGCTCTCCCAACTGAGCTATTTCGGCGTGAAAAGCTGCTGTTATGGAGGCTAAGTGGTAAAAAACAAAGGTTTATTTGAGTGATATATCTGGTGATAATCTGTGAAGGTTCTCAATCATCCAAGTCATGGTTTCTTCAGAAGTTGTACAAGTGTATATAGGCAAGTTGACTTGCTTTTGTTTCACATCTCATCCAAAAGGCTGTGTCAGTCCAAACTGACTATGGGCCTGTTGCTGTTTTGAGAGTCGTTATGTTTACCAGACAGGTTGTAGCCAATGGTTTCTCCAAGTCAAGGTGGGAAAGCTGTTCATACCTGTAAGTCATACCTTCACATTTCTATCACCAGGGTAACTGAAGTTGGGGTGTGGTTAGGAAGAGCACAGTCTAAATATGAGGATCTCTAACTTTCAACATTGAAAACTATATCTCTACATCTGCCGAAAGCCAGGATCGAAGCAGAGACATTTAGATCTTCAGTCTAACGCTCTCCCAACTGAGCTATTTCGGCATGAAAAGCTACTGTTATGGAGGCTAAGTGGTAAAAAACAAAGGTATATTTGAGTGATATATCTGGTGAAAATCTGTGAAGGTTCTCAGTCATCCAAGTCATGGTTTCTTCAGAAGTTGTACAAGTGTGCATAGGCAAGTTGACTTGCTTTTGTTTCACATCTCATCCAAAAGGCTTTGTCAGTCCAAACTGACTATGGGCCTGTTGCTGTTTTGAGAGCCGTTATGTTTACCAGGCAGGTTGTTGTAGCCACTGGTTGCTCCAAGTCAAGTTGTGAAAGCTGTTGATACCTGTAAGTCATACTTCCACGTTTCTATAACCAGGGTAACTGAAGCTGGGGTGTGGTTAGGAAGAGCAGAGTCTAAATATGAGGAGCCAAAAGGCTTTGTCAGTCCAAACTGACTATGGGCCTGTTGCTATTTGAGAGTCGTTATGTTTACCAGGCAGGTTGTTGTAGGCACTGGTTGCTCCAAGTCAAGTTGTGAAAGCTGTTGATACCTGTAAGTCATACTTCCACGTTTCTATCATCTCTATAAGTAGGGTAACTGAAGTTGGGGTGAGGTTAGGAAGAGCACTGCGTAAATATGAGGATCTCTAACTTCCTACATTGACAGCTTCATCTGTATATCTGCCGAAACCCGGGATCGAACCAGGGACCTTTAGATCTTCAGTCTAACGCTCTCCCAACTGAGCTATTTCGGCATGAAAAGCTGCTGTTATGGAGGCTAAGTGGTAAAAAACAAAGGTATATTTGAGTGATATATCTGGTGAAAATCTGTGAAGGTTCTCAGTCATCCAAATCATGGTTTCTTCAGAAGTTGTACAAGTGTACATAGGCAAGTTGACTTGCTTTTGTTTCACATCTCATCCAAAAGGCTTTGTCAGTCCAAACTGACTATGGGCCTGTTGCTGTTTTGAGAGTCGTTATGTTTACCAGGCAGGTTGTTGTAGCCACTGGTTGCTCCAAGTCAAGGTGTGAAAGCTGTTGATACCTGTAAGTCATACCTTCACATTTCTATCACCAGGGTAACTGAAGTTGGGGTGTGGTTAGGAAGAGCACAGTCTAAATATGAGGATCTCTAACTTTCAACATTGAAAACTACATCTCTACATCTGCCGAAACCCGGGATCGAACCAGGGACCTTTAGATCTTCAGTCTAACGCTCTCCCAACTGAGCTATTTCGGCATGAAAAGCTACTGTTATGGAGGCTAAGTGGTAAAAAACAAAGGTATATTTGAGTGATATATCTGGTGAAAATCCTCTGTCATCCAAATCATGGTTTCTTCAGAAGTTGTACAAGCTTAAATAGGCAAGTTGACCTGCTTTTGTTTCACATCTAATCCAAAAGGCTTTGTCAGTCCAAACTGACTATGGGCCTGTTGCTGTTTTGAGAGTCGTTATGTTTACCAGGCAGGTTGTTGTAGCCACTGGTTGCTCCAAGTCAAGGTGTGAAAGCTGTTGATACCTGTAAGTCATACTTCCACGTTTCTATCATCTCTATAACCAGGGTAACTGAAGTTGGGGTGAGGTTAGGAAGAGCACAGTCTAAATATGAGGATCTCTAACTTTCTACATTGAAAACTACATCTCTACATCTGCCGAAACCCAGGATCGAACCAGGGACCTTCAGATCTTCAGTCTAACGCTCTCCCAACTGAGCTATTTCGGCATGAAAAGCTACTGTTATGGAGGATAAGTGGTAAAAAAAAAGGTATATTTGAGTGATATATCTGGTGAAAATCTGTGAAGGTTCTCTGTCATCCAAATCATGGTTTCTTCAGAAGTTGTACAAGCTTAAATAGGCAAGTTGACCTGCTTGTGTTTCACATCTCATCCAAAAGGCTTTGTCAGTCCAAACTGACTATGGGCCTGTTGCTGTTTTGAGAGTCGTTATGTTTACCAGGCAGGTTGTTGTAGCCACTGGTTGCTCCAAGTCAAGTTGTGAAAGCTGTTGATACCTGTAAGTCATACTTCCACGTTTCTATAACCAGGGTAACTGAAGCTGGGGTGTGGTTAGGAAGAGCACAGTCTAAATATGAGGAGCCAAAAGGCTTTGTCAGTCCAAACTGACTATGGGCCTGTTGCTATTTGAGAGTCGTTATGTTTACCAGGCAGGTTGTTGTAGCCACTGGTTGCTCCAAGTCAAGCTTGCTCTAAGTCATACCTTCACATTTCTATCACCAGGGTAACTGAAGTTGGGGTGTGGTTAGGAAGAGCACAGTCTAAATATGAGGATCTCTAACTTTCAACATTGAAAACTACATCTCTACATCTGCCGAAAGCCAGGATCGAAGCAGAGACATTTAGATCTTCAGTCTAACGCTCTCCCAACTGAGCTATTTCGGCATGAAAAGCTACTGTTATGGAGGGTAAGTGGTAAAAAACAAAGGTATATTTGAGTGATATATCTGGTGAAAATCAATGAATGTTCTCAGTCATCCAAATCATGGTTTCTTCAGAAGTTGTACAAGCTTAAATAGGCAAGTTGACCTGCTTTTGTTTCACATCTAATCCAAAAGGCTTTGTCAGTCCTAACTGACTATGGGCCTGTTGCTGTTTTGAGAGTCGTTATGTTTACCAGGCAGGTTGTTGTAGCCACTGGTTGCTCCAAGTCAAGGTGTGAAAGCTGTTGATACCTGTAAGTCATACTTCCACGTTTCTATCATCTCTATAACCAGGGTAACTGAAGCTGGGGTGAGGTTAGGAAGAGCACTGCGTAAATATGAGGATCTCTAACTTTCTACATTGAAAACTACATCCCTACATCTGCCGAAACCCGGGATCGAACCAGGGACCTTTAGATCTTCAGTCTAACGCTCTCCCAACTGAGCTATTTCGGCATGAAAAGCTGCTGTTATGGAAGCTAAGTGGTAAAAAACAAAGGTATATTTGAGTGATATATCTGGTGAAAATCCGTGAAGGTTCTCAGTCATCCAAGTCATGGTTTCTTCAGAAGTTGTACAAGTGTACATAGGCAAGTTGACTTGCTTTTGTTTCACATCTCATCCAAAAGGCTTTGTCAGTCCAAACTGACTATGGACCTGTTGCTGTTTTGAGAGTCGTTATGTTTACCAGACAGGTTGTAGCCACTGGTTTCTCCAAGTCAAGGTGGGAAAGCTGTTCATACCTGTAAGTCATACCTTCACATTTCTATCACCAGGGTAACTGAAGTTGGGGTGTGGTTAGGAAGAGCACAGTCTAAATATGAGGATCTCTAACTTTCAACATCGAAAACTACATCTCTACATCTGCCGAAACCCGGGATCGAACCAGGGACCTTTAGATCTTCAGTCTAACGCTCTCCCAACTGAGCTATTTCGGCATGAAAAGCTACTGTTATGGAGGCTAAGTGGTAAAAAACAAAGGTATATTTGAGTGATATATCTGGTGAAAATCTGTGAAGGTTCTCTGTCATCCAAATCATGGTTTCTTCAGAAGTTGTACAAGCTTAAATAGGCAAGTTGACCTGCTTTTGTTTCACATCTAATCCAAAAGGCTTTGTCAGTCCAAACTGACTATGGGCCTGTTGCTGTTTTGAGAGTCGTTATGTTTACCAGGCAGGTTGTTGTAGCCACTGGTTGCTCCAAGTCAAGGTGTGAAAGCTGTTGATACCTGTAAGTCATACTTCCACGTTTCTATCATCTCTATAACCAGTGTAACTGAAGCTGGGGTGAGGTTAGGAAGAGCACTGCGTAAATATGAGGATCTCTAACTTTCTACATTGAAAACTACATCCCTACATCTGCCGAAACCCGGGATCGAACCAGGGACCTTTAGATCTTCAGTCTAACGCTCTCCCAACTGAGCTATTTCGGCATGAAAAGCTACTGTTTTGGAGGCTAAGTGGTAAAAAACAAAGGTATATTTGAGTGATATATCTGGTGAAAATCTGTGAAGGTTCTCAGTCATCCAAGTCATGGTTTCTTCAGAAGTTGTACAAGTGTGCATAGGCAAGTTGACTTGCTTTTGTTTCACATCTCATCCAAAAGGCTTTGTCAGTCCAAACTGACTATGGGCCTGTTGCTGTTTTGAGAGCCGTTATGTTTACCAGGCAGGTTGTTGTAGCCACTGGTTTCTCCAAGTCAAGTTGTGAAAGCTGTTGATACCTGTAAGTCATACTTCCACGTTTCTATAACCAGGGTAACTGAAGCTGGGGTGTGGTTAGGAAGAGCAGAGTCTAAATATGAGGAGCCAAAAGGCTTTGTCAGTCCAAACTGACTATGGGCCTGTTGCTATTTGAGAGTCGTTATGTTTACCAGGCAGGTTGTTGTAGCCACTGGTTGCTCCAAGTCAAGTTGTGAAAGCTGTTGATACCTGTAAGTCATACTTCCACGTTTCTATCATCTCTATAAGTAGGGTAACTGAAGTTGGGGTGAGGTTAGGAAGAGCACTGCGTAAATATGAGGATCTCTAACTTCCTACATTGACAGCTTCATCTGTATATCTGCCGAAACCCGGGATCGAACCAGGGACCTTTAGATCTTCAGTCTAACGCTCTCCCAACTGAGCTATTTCGGCATGAAAAGCTGCTGTTATGGAGGCTAAGTGGTAAAAAACAAAGGTATATTTGAGTGATATATCTGGTGAAAATCTGTGAAGGTTCTCAATCATCCAAGTCATGGTTTCTTCAGAAGTTGTACAAGTGTACATAGGCAAGTTGACTTGCTTTTGTTTCACATCTCATCCAAAAGGCTTTGTCAGTCCAAACTGACTATGGGCCTGTTGCTGTTTTGAGAGTCGTTATGTTTACCAGACAGGTTGTAGCCAATGGTTTCTCCAAGTCAAGGTGGGAAAGCTGTTCATACCTGTAAGTCATACCTTCACATTTCTATCACCAGGGTAACTGAAGTTGGGGTGTGGTTAGGAAGAGCACAGTCTAAATATGAGGATCTCTAACTTTCAACATCGAAAACTACATCTCTACATCTGCCGAAACCCGGGATCGAACCAGGGACCTTTAGATCTTCAGTCTAACACTCTCCCAACTGAGCTATTTCGGCATGAAAAGCTACTGTTATGGAGGCTAAGTGGTAAAAAACAAAGGTATATTTGAGTGATATATCTGGTGAAAATCTGTGAAGGTTCTCTGTCATCCAAATCATGGTTTCTTCAGAAGTTGTACAAGCTTAAATAGGCAAGTTGACCTGCTTTTGTTTCACATCTAATCCAAAAGGCTTTGTCAGTCCAAACTGACTATGGGCCTGTTGCTGTTTTGAGAGTCGTTATGTTTACCAGGCAGGTTGTTGTAGCCACTGGTTGCTCCAAGTCAAGTTTTGAAAGCTGTTGATACCTGTAAGTCATACTTCCACGTTTCTATAACCAGGGTAACTGAAGCTGGGGTGTGGTTAGGACGAGCACAGTCTAAATATGAGGAGCCAAAAGGCTTTGTCAGTCCAAACTGACTATGGGCCTGTTGCTATTTGAGAGTCGTTATGTTTACCAGGTAGGTTGTTGTAGCCACTGGTTGCTCCAAGTCAAGTTGTGAAAGCTGTTGAAACGTGTAAGTCATACTTCCACGTTTCTATCATCTCTATAACCAGGGTAACTGAAGCTGGGGTGAGGTTAGGAAGAGCACTGCGTAAATATGAGGATCTCTAACTTTCTACATTGAAAACTACATCCCTACATCTGCCGAAACCCGGGATCGAACCAGGGACCTTTAGATCTTCAGTCTAACGCTCTCCCAACTGAGCTATTTCGGCAGTGAAAAGCTGCTGTTATGGAGGCTAAATGGTAAAAAACAAAGGTTTATTTGAGTGATATATCTGGTGATAATCTGTGAAGGTTCTCAATCATCCAAGTCATGGTTTCTTCAGAAGTTGTACAAGTGTATATAGGCAAGTTGACTTGCTTTTGTTTCACATCTCATCCAAAAGGCTGTGTCAGTCCAAACTGACTATGGGCCTGTTGCTGTTTTGAGAGTCGTTATGTTTACCAGACAGGTTGTAGCCAATGGTTTCTCCAAGTCAAGGTGGGAAAGCTGTTCATACCTGTAAGTCATACCTTCACATTTCTATCACCAGGGTAACTGAAGTTGGGGTGTGGTTAGGAAGAGCACAGTCTAAATATGAGGATCTCTAACTTTCAACATTGAAAACTATATCTCTACATCTGCCGAAAGCCAGGATCGAAGCAGAGACATTTAGATCTTCAGTCTAACGCTCTCCCAACTGAGCTATTTCGGCATGAAAAGCTACTGTTATGGAGGCTAAGTGGTAAAAAACAAAGGTATATTTGAGTGATATATCTGGTGAAAATCTGTGAAGGTTCTCAGTCATCCAAGTCATGGTTTCTTCAGAAGTTGTACAAGTGTGCATAGGCAAGTTGACTTGCTTTTGTTTCACATCTCATCCAAAAGGCTTTGTCAGTCCAAACTGACTATGGGCCTGTTGCTGTTTTGAGAGCCGTTATGTTTACCAGGCAGGTTGTTGTAGCCACTGGTTTCTCCAAGTCAAGTTGTGAAAGCTGTTGATACCTGTAAGTCATACTTCCACGTTTCTATAACCAGGGTAACTGAAGCTGGGGTGTGGTTAGGAAGAGCAGAGTCTAAATATGAGGAGCCAAAAGGCTTTGTCAGTCCAAACTGACTATGGGCCTGTTGCTATTTGAGAGTCGTTATGTTTACCAGGCAGGTTGTTGTAGGCACTGGTTGCTCCAAGTCAAGTTGTGAAAGCTGTTGATACCTGTAAGTCATACTTCCACGTTTCTATCATCTCTATAAGTAGGGTAACTGAAGTTGGGGTGAGGTTAGGAAGAGCACTGCGTAAATATGAGGATCTCTAACTTCCTACATTGACAGCTTCATCTGTATATCTGCCGAAACCCGGGATCGAACCAGGGACCTTTAGATCTTCAGTCTAACGCTCTCCCAACTGAGCTATTTCGGCATGAAAAGCTGCTGTTATGGAGGCTAAGTGGTAAAAAACAAAGGTATATTTGAGTGATATATCTGGTGAAAATCTGTGAAGGTTCTCAGTCATCCAAATCATGGTTTCTTCAGACGTTGTACAAGTGTACATAGGCAAGTTGACTTGCTTTTGTTTCACATCTCATCCAAAAGGCTTTGTCAGTCCAAACTGACTATGGGCCTGTTGCTGTTTTGAGAGTCGTTATGTTTACCAGGCAGGTTGTTGTAGCCACTGGTTGCTCCAAGTCAAGGTGTGAAAGCTGTTGATACTTGTAAGTCATACCTTCACATTTCTATCACCAGGGTAACTGAAGTTGGGGTGTGGTTATGAAGAGCACAGTCTAAATATGAGGATCTCTAACTTTCAACATTGAAAACTATATCTCTACATCTGCCGAAAGCCAGGATCGAAGCAGAGACATTTAGATCTTCAGTCTAACGCTCTCCCAACTGAGCTATTTCGGCATGAAAAGCTACTGTTATGGAGGCTAAGTGGTAAAAAACAAAGGTATATTTGAGTGATATATCTGGTGAAAATCTGTGAAGGTTCTCAGTCATCCAAGTCATGGTTTCTTCAGAAGTTGTACAAGTGTACATAGGCAAGTTGACTTGCTTTTGTTTCACATCTCATCCAAAAGGCTTTGTCAGTCCAAACTGACTATGGGCCTGTTGCTGTTTTGAGAGCCGTTATGTTTACCAGGCAGGTTGTTGTAGCCACTGGTTTCTCCAAGTCAAGTTGTGAAAGCTGTTGATACCTGTAAGTCATACTTCCACGTTTCTATAACCAGGGTAACTGAAGCTGGGGTGTGGTTAGGAAGAGCAGAGTCTAAATATGAGGAGCCAAAAGGCTTTGTCAGTCCAAACTGACTATGGGCCTGTTGCTATTTGAGAGTCGTTATGTTTACCAGGCAGGTTGTTGTAGGCACTGGTTGCTCCAAGTCAAGTTGTGAAAGCTGTTGATACCTGTAAGTCATACTTCCACGTTTCTATCATCTCTATAAGTAGGGTAACTGAAGTTGGGGTGAGGTTAGGAAGAGCACTGCGTAAATATGAGGATCTCTAACTTCCTACATTGACAGCTTCATCTGTATATCTGCCGAAACCCGGGATCGAACCAGGGACCTTTAGATCTTCAGTCTAACGCTCTCCCAACTGAGCTATTTCGGCATGAAAAGCTGCTGTTATGGAGGCTAAGTGGTAAAAAACAAAGGTATATTTGAGTGATATATCTGGTGAAAATCTGTGAAGGTTCTCAGTCATCCAAATCATGGTTTCTTCAGACGTTGTACAAGTGTACATAGGCAAGTTGACTTGCTTTTGTTTCACATCTCATCCAAAAGGCTTTGTCAGTCCAAACTGACTATGGGCCTGTTGCTGTTTTGAGAGTCGTTATGTTTACCAGGCAGGTTGTTGTAGCCACTGGTTGCTCCAAGTCAAGGTGTGAAAGCTGTTGATACTTGTAAGTCATACCTTCACATTTCTATCACCAGGGTAACTGAAGTTGGGGTGTGGTTATGAAGAGCACAGTCTAAATATGAGGATCTCTAACTTTCAACATTGAAAACTACATCTCTACATCTGCCGAAAGCCTGGATCGAAGCAGAGACATTTAGATCTTCAGTCTAACGCTCTCCCAACTGAGCTATTTCGGCATGAAAAGCTACTGTTATGGAGGCTAAGTGGTAAAAAACAAAGGTATATTTGAGTGATATATCTGGTGAAAATCAATGAATGTTCTCAGTCATCCAAATCATGGTTTCTTCAGAAGTTGTACAAGCTTAAATAGGCAAGTTGACCTGCTTTTGTTTCACATCTAATCCAAAAGGCTTTGTCAGTCCAAACTGACTATGGGCCTGTTGCTGTTTTGAGAGTCGTTATGTTTACCAGGCAGGTTGTTGTTGTAGCCTTGCTCCAAGTCAAGCTTGCTCTAAGTCATACCTTCACATTTCTATCACCAGGGTAACTGAAGTTGGGGTGTGGTTAGGAGGAGCACAGTCTAAATATGATGATCTCTAACTTTCAACATTGAAAACTACATCTCTACATCTGCCGAAACCCAGGATCGAACCAGGGACCTTCAGATCTTCAGTCTAACGCTCTCCCAACTGAGCTATTTCGGCATGAAAAGCTACTGTTATGGAGGATAAGTGGTAAAAAAAAAAGGTATATTTGAGTGATATATCTGGTGAAAATCTGTGAAGGTTCTCTGTCATCCAAATCATGGTTTCTTCAGAAGTTGTACAAGCTTAAATAGGCAAGTTGACTTGCTTTTGTTTCACATCTCATC